>NC_060123.1:83344153-83665114 GCF_021461395.2 Schistocerca americana
TTGGGGAGGACCCTGTCTAGGTTAGTTGTGAGGATAATTAAATTATGGAAAATTTCTGAAAAATTTAGGTTTTTATTGCACCAAACAAACACAGTTCACTCTCTGATCCACACGAATACAGTACTAAAAGTTTCAGCCTGCTAATATCGATGCGGCGGTTGGCGGGTGGCAAGATGGCGAGGCACAGAGCACACATACAACCACAGCTATAGCTCTTGACGTATCGGCACTTTAATTCTTCTTAGCGTCGCAATACTTTTCCATTCAGTGCCTATAGTATTTTGCCATGCTGTGTGGGCGTTGGAGCGGCATACCCGAGGCTCAGTGAAGCTATGTCTTCCAGGAGAGCCTCCTCGCTCCAGAAGGTGTTGCTCAGACCAGTGCCAAACTCCAGCTACTACCACTGAGCACGTTGTGCCGTGCAGTGCCCGCGCGCATTTTCCCGCGCTCGCCTGCCATCCACCTTTTACCGCTCCCTGAAAGACCGGGTATTTACCCGAGGTTTTGCATTCTACATATCCTAACACATTGCCTACTTATGGACCAGACTCACAGTTACGATTTTAAACATTTTGCAACAGTTTCAACATTTGTTACATTTCAGTTCTATTACAATATTACTTGACATTTGACATAAACATTAATATTCACATTGAAACTTATTTACAGTTTTCTTAACATAATGGCACGAAACAAAAAGAAATGAACTCAGAACCTCAATTACACAAGTTTATCGTAAAATCAGATGAAAAGAATTACTTATATGTACAATAGTACAGAGTCGTTGTTGTTACACACACACATGAGGCATCACTTGTTCGCAGTATGAAGGGAATAGATGAAATTAAGAACAACTCGGTGAAACTGAAACGAGCAACAAAATATGTTCATACACAGTGTAACTAAATACATTGAAATCAGTGGAGACATTTTTGAACATTTATTGCGAATGTATTGTGAAACTGTATGTACACTGTAAAACTTGCTTAACACTGAGCGTTGTTTATCCCGGTTTAACATGAATTCACATGTGCTATAATATTAATAAAGCAGATTATCTGACACATTCATACAGTTTCAGTTAACGTTATCACCAATATTTTTCCAGAGTTGAACCTACAACTTCTCTTGAAAACTTTGTGCAATTGTCTGGAATTTAATTAACAAATAAATTAAAATTTTTGCGAAATTACTTTTTTGCTTCTCTGGATGTTCTGGAAAAATACTACAGATAAACGTCTGTGACATGTTTCATTAGATTCGCCAGACCAATAACAACAAAATAAATGGAAATTGTGTTTTACTTTAACCTCATAGAATTTTGCAATGCCTTCGAACTAGCGAAGTTGCTAAATTTCAGGCGAAATCTTTTATTAAACATAAGTCCGTAAATAAACATATGCGGACCTATGTTTATATGAACTTTTTTCTTTAGTTTTACTGGCAGAATAACAATTTAAAATATTGGCATATCTTCGTGAATCATCCTTTATATTATAACGCCTTATCGTCTTGATGGTTGAATATTTCATCCAAATGCATTTACAATATTCAGAAATTCCACTGACTCTCCGGTCAAATAATACATTTATCGTCTCAGAAAACGATCATTCAACTTCTACGGAGGTAACTGTAGGGTCCGTTTTTACTGCAAACAACCCAATACGGCTGCTTTGATTGTCTGCCAGATCGTTTATATAGATAATGAGCAGCAACGGGTCTACAACACTACCTTGGTAGTCACCAGAAGTCACTTCTGTTTTACTCTATGACACTGCGTCAGTTACTAGAAACTGTGACATCTCTGAGAGGAAATCACGAATCCAGTCACGTAACTGAGACGATATTCCATAAGTAAGTAATTTCATTACAAGCGGCTTATGTGGTACAGTGTCAAAAGCCTTCTGGATATCCCATTTCAATATCACTCAACGCTTCTTGCGAGTAAAGAGCTAGTTGTGTTTCACAAGAACGATGTTTTAAGGATCCTTGTTGACTGTGTGTGTCAATTGATCGTTTTCTGCATGGTAATTCATACTGTTGGAACACAATGTGTGTTCCAAAATCCAGCCTCATATCGACGTTAATGGTATAGGTCTGTAATTTAGTGGATTACTCCCAGTGTCTTTCTTGAATATTGGTGTGACCTGAACAAATTTTCAGTCCTCGGGTACGAATCTTTCGTCGAGCGAACGGCTCTTTATGATTTTTAAATATGTAGCTATTGCACCAGCATACTCTGAAAGGAACATATTTGGTATACAGTCTGGACCAGAAGACCTACTTTTATTGAGTGGTTTAAGTTGCTTCACTATTCTGAGGTTAGTTACTTCTATGTAAGTCATGTTGGCAGCTGTTCTTGATTCGAATTCTGTATTATACAGGGTGGTCCATTGATCGTGTCCGGGCCAAATATCTCACGAAATAAGTGTCAAACGGAAAAACTACAAAGAACGAAACTTGTCTAGCTTGAAGGGGGAAACCAGATGGCGGTATGGTTGGCCCGGTAGCTGGCGCTGCCATAGGTCAAACGGATATCAAACTGCGTTTTTTCAATAGGAACCCCCATTTTTTATTACATATTCGTGTAGTACGTAAAGAAACATGAATGTTTTAGTTGGACTACTTTTTTCGCTTTGTGATAGATAGCGCTGTAATAGTCACAAACATATGGCTCACAATTTTAGGCGAGCAGTTGGTAACAGGTCGGTTTTTTACAATAAAATACAGAACGTAGGTACGTTGGAACATTTTATTTCGGTTTTTCCAATGTGATACATGTACCTTTGTGAACTTATCATTTCTGAGAACGCATGCTGCTACAGTGTGATTACCTGTAAATACCACATTAATGCAATAAACGCTCAAAATTAGGTCACCAACCTCAATGCATTTGGCAATACATGTAAAGACATTCCTCTCAACAGCGAGTAGTTCGCCTTCCGTATTGTTCGCACATGCATTGACAATGCGCTGACGCATGTTGTCAGGCTTTGTCGGTGGATCACGATAGAAAATATCTTTCAACTTTCCGCACAGAAAGAAGTCCGGGGACGTCTGATCCGGTGAACGTATGGTGCTTCGACGACCAATCCACCTGTCATGAATTATGCTAATCGATACCGCTTCAACCGCACGCGAGCTATGTTCCGGATATCCATCATGTTGGAAGTATATCGCCATTCTGTCATGCAGTGAAACATCTGGTATTAACATCGGTAGAACATTACGTAGAAAATCAGCATTCATTGCACCATTTAGATTGCCATCGATAAAATGGGGGCCAATTATCCTTCCTCCCATAATGCCGCACCATACATTAACCCGCCAAGGTCGCTGATGTTTCACTTGTCGCAGCCATCGTCGATTTTCCGTTGCCCAATAGTGCATATTATGCCGGTTTACGTTACTGCTGTTGGTGAATGACGCTTCGTCGCTAAATAGAACGCGTACAAAAAAATCTGTCATCATCCCGTAATTTCTCTTGTGCCCAGTGGCAGAACAGTACACGACGTTCAAAGTCGTCGCCATGCAATTCCTGGTGCATTGAAATGAGGTACGGGTGCAATCGATGTTGATGTAGCATTCCCAACACCGACGTTTTTGAGATTCCCGATTCTCCGCAATTTGTCTGCTACTGATGTGCGGATTAGCCGCGACAGCAGCTAAAACGCCTACTTGGGCATCATCATCTGTTGCAGGTCGAGATTGACGTTTCACATGTGGCTGAGCGCTTCTTGTTTCTTTAAATAACGTAACTATCCGGCGAACGGTCCGGACACTTCGATGATGTCGTCCAGGATACCGAGCAGCATACACAGCACACACCCGTTGGGCATTTTGATCACAATAACTATACATCAACACAATATCGACCTTTTCCGCAATTGGTATATGGTCTATTTTAACACGGGTAATCTATTACGAAGCAAATACCGTCCGCACTAGTGGAATGTTACGTGATACCACGTATTTATACGTTTGTGACTATTACAGCGCCATCTATCACAAATCGAAAAAAGTGGTCCAACTAAAACATTCATATTTCTTTACGCTCTACACCAATATGTAATAATAAATGGGAGTTCCTATTTAAAAAACCGAAATTGATATCCGTTTGACCTATGGCAGCGCCATCTAGCGGGCCAACCACAGCGCCTTCTGGTTTCCCCCTTCAAGCTAGACAAGTTTCCGTCTTTGTAGTTTTTCCGTTTGACGCTTATTTCGTGAGATATTTGGCCCGGTCACTTCGACTTCTTTGGTGAAGAAGTTTCGGAAGGCTGAGATCAATAACTCCGCTTTGGCAGCACTATCTTCGATGGTATCTCCAGTGCTATCGCGCATAGAAGGCATTGATTGGCACTTGTAGTTCTAGGCTAATGGATACTGTCTGGAGCGGCGGGCACAGGTGTGCTGCGGGCTGAGGTCCGGGGATGTCGGCCAAGACCGTGGGCGGCGGGGAGAGCGCTGACAGAGGAAATCATCGATTGGCGAAGAAACGGCGGCCCGCCGGACGTGGAATGCAGGAGCCGAACGGCCGCAGTGGAGGCGGCCGAGCACTCGTCGGGGCCGCCGCCGCCGCCGCTGCCGGCGGCCCCAGGAATTCCGTAATTAGCCGGCTGGACAGCGTCCGAATTCCGGCAGGGCCGGTGCGCCGCCAGCTGAGGGCGGCCGGGGTGTGAGGGGGCGGCGGGGGCGGCGCCGACTGCTCTGCCGACCGGTGCCACTCTGCCGACGCTGCCCCATGTGCGTCCCCCTGCCGTACCCTGCCGTGCCCCGCCACTCCACTCCATTACTGACACCTCAGCCTAGGTATCCGCAGCATGCATTCCCGATGGTATGCCACCATCCCGAAACCTTCGTCGCCCTCCAGTGTTAACAGTCACAATTCTAAGGGCCACTCCCGCAAATTCTTACCAGAGTCCCACGGCTACGAGCTGGTATCCATAAATTCCCGAATTAGTAATTTGACACACAAATGTTTAACGAGTGCATCGAAATACATCTAGGTGTCTCCCTCCGCACACCAAGTGTCTGCGATCTGTGTGGTTTGATTAACCGCTGGTGTGCGTATTTCCACCGTTGTGCTTATACGAGAGTGTGGTTTTATGACGCCGAACTGAAAGAGCGGAGTACCTGCGAGGGTCGTTCAATAAGTAATGCTCTACTTTTTTTTCTTAGAACATATTTATTATTAAGAGTCAGAATTTGGTGACAATATACGTCAACCTGTCTTGTCCATGTCCTATTTTTCTACGTAGTCTCCATAACGTTCTATGGCCGTAAACCAACGTTGTGGAAGAGCATGTATTCCCTGCTGGTAAAAGCTCTTGTCCTGTATGTTTTTACTGCTTGACTGACACTCTCGTCATCTTCAAAGTGTGATTCCCGTAGAAGATCTTTAAGCGGCCAAAGAGATGGAAGTCCGAGGGTGTCAGGTCTGGACTGTAGGGTGGATGAGGTAATGACGTCCAGCCCAATTTGCCAATGTGTTTCTGGGTTCTCAGACCTGTATGAGGGCGTGCATTATCATTTAGAGCAAGATTTCTGTTGTATTCTGGTCCGATCGAACACATTGGAGTCGGTTCTTGAGTTTATTCAGTGTCTTCACGTATGCCTCTGAATTGATGGTTGTTCCTCATGGGATCACGTCCACGAGAATTACGCCATCACAATCCCAGAAGACTGCCACCACTACTTCTCCGGCAGAGGCTTGTCTTGAATTTCTTCGTTTGTGGTGGATGGGGATGATGCCACTCGATGGACTGCCTTTTTGTTTCCGGCGCAAAGTTGTGCACCCAGCTTTCGTCAGCCATGACGATCCGTTGCAGAAAGGCCTCTCCGTCGGTTTCAAAACGCTCCAGTAATTCATATGAAATGGCCTTTATTTGAATCTTGTGGTCCGCTGTGAGCATTCGTGGAACCCATCGCGAGCACCTCTTTGAATATCCGAGACGCACTTCCAATGCTGACCGACAACTTTAGAACCAACTGTGGAGTTGTGATGCGCCGGTTGGCACCAATAATGGCATCAGCAGTGGCTGTAACAGGACGTCCCGAGCTTGGCTGATCATGGAGCTCTGTGTCTGCATTTCCTGAGGCTGCAACTTTCTTTACCCATTGCCTAACTGTACCCCTATCAACTGCAGCATTGCCATACACTGCACACAAACGTTTATGGATGTTCTACACGGGTTCCTTTTCTGCACACAAGAATTCAATAACAACACGCTGTTTGTGACGTGAGTCGTATGTAGACGCCGTTTTGACGCTGTACTACAGCTCTGCCATCTGCCAGAACGGTTCGAAACTTCACCGGCGCACAGAACAAACAATATGTGAAGCACCATCAAGGGCATTTTTTCATGTATATTAACGGCCTTTTAAAAAATTGGGGTCATTTCTTATTGAACGAACCTCGCATTTAATGTTCGAAAGTAATTGTCGTATTCGCTATTGCGATTTTCAAGAAATTTTGATCATAAATGTAAAGGAAATTTTGGATTTGATCAATGTATTCAGCCTCTGTAGTATCGATACTACAATCTTCTTTGTAAGTACGTTCCTGAGACCACAGATCTTGGTCAGAGGAGTTAGTTTTGCTTTGTCGGAGTAGCAGTCAATGTGTGTTAGACAGCTTGGCTACGTACTTACTTTGAAAATGATGGAAGCTGACCTGTCGTATAGTGGAGGCAGCACTATTTGAAAAGAATATTGTATTAATACTGTAAGTAGGCTGTTTATGTTTTCTCTATGTAAGTAGGCTGTTTATGTTTTCTTATTGGCAACGTTACGTAGCGCTCAATATGAAAATCACTGGCTGTGCTGTGTGCAGTCTGTGGCTGCTTTGCATTGTTGTAATACTCGCCATTGTAGTGTTGGGCAGCGGCAGCTGGATGTGAACAGCGCGTAGCATTGCACAGTTGGAGGTGAGCCGCCAGCAGTGGTGGATGTGGAGAGAGAGATGGCGGAGTTTTGAAATTTGTCATGAACTGCTATATTTATATATGATGATATCAAGGGAAATACATTGTTTGTTCTCTATTAATATCTTTCATTTGCTAACTATCCCTATCAGTAGTTAGTGCCTTCCATAGTTTGAATCTTTTATTTAGCTGGCAGTAGTGGCGCTCGCTGTATTGCAGTAGTTTGAGCAGCGAAGATTTTTGTGAGGTAAGTGATTTGTGAAAGGTATAGTTTAATGCTAGTCAGGGCCATTCTTTTGTAGGGAATTTTGAAAGTCAGATTGCGTTGCGCTAACAAAATATTGTGTGTCAGTTTAAGCACAGTCATGTAGAATTGTTAAAAAGGGGACGTTTCATATGGCGACCCTGCCAGGATACCTCACTGGAATCTTCTGATTTTTTCTTGGAGTTTGTGTATTTAGTGTAGCTTTTGTTTATTGCTAGCGCGTAATTGTAGAGAGAATCTCCTTTGTAGTTGTAGCCTTTCATTGTTGTACAGTAAAACAGTTGTGGCATGCATGTAGATTTGCACCAAGTATTTCGCAGCTACGCTTGCAATTAACTAGATATTATTTTCAGTGCTATGTTAATGTGTTCTCTTATTTTTGCTCTTCAAATTGTGCTTTTCTGTGTTATCGTGTGAAATATTGTGACAATTATGGCGTGTGAAAAACGTAACACTAGGCTCCAAACTAAACTGAGAAATAATAGTGACGACGAGCGTAGCTTATCAGCGCCGCAGAGTAATGAATTAACTAATGTTCAAAGTAGTAATTTGGTAACTGTGCACAGGGAAATGGAGCGGGCGTCAAACAATGGCGTGGACAGTGAAACAATTAGTGAAGAGGGAAGCATTATCGATCGATCGGTCGGCAAGTGCTCGCCTCAGGAAGCCGAAATGACACGACACGATCTCGCAAATACTGTAGATTCAGGTTTTAGATCCTCACCGTTTTCTCAAATAAGTCAAGACACATTTTCTGCTTGTCAAAATGTGAATGTTTCCGGTGTAAATTTACTGCCGAAAAGCACTGAGGAACATGTTTCAGACACCAATGCATTGTTATTACAATTAATACAACAAATGGGACAAACACAGCAAAAGCTTCAAAAGTTAGACACAGTGGAACAATATCTCAAAAAGTTAGACACAGTGGAACAAAATCTTAAAAAGTTAGACACACTGGAACAAAATCAGAGACAAACACAGCAACAGCTTCAAAAGTTAGACTCATTGGAACAAACTCTTGAACAAACGTGTGAAGATTTAACTACTGAGTTACATAACATTGAATCAAAATGTCAAAAAGTCTGTAATGACGTAAAAACTAAAATTTGTGAGCATTTTCATCCTATTTTTTCGCGGCATGAAAAGGCATTACAGAATCACGAAGCAGCCATAAAAGAACTGCAAATTATTGTTCATGAAAATCATGAGACCTTGCAAGCTAAATTTGACTCAGTTGCATCTACCGATTCGGTTACGCACCTTGCAAAAACTCAGGAAAACTTAAAGAACACAGTAGATTCGATTTCAACACAAATGGACAATCTGAAACTTGGTTCAGAAAAACACATTGAGGAAATGTGTTCACTATCGGAGAAAGTAGCCGAACTTTCGGATCAGTTCACTAACTTATCTATGAAGGTAGATGATAATCTGAACGACACAAAACCGGTAGTATTTAATGACACAGAAGAATGCGAACAAATTAGGAAATTCAAACAAAATCAGAATCAAATTAATACGCAACACCAAAGAGAAATCCGGGAAGTACAAGATCAGTTGACTCAGGTAATACAAGAATTACGTATTTCAGAGGCCACTCGCGCTCCAATACGGGAAGAGGGACTTAGAAATACGGAACAACCTCAAAATAATAACACAGGACACTTCAGAAGTTATGAAAGAAATTGGCAAGGTGCACCGAATTTTGAAATGGAACCGCCGAAACGACGTAACAATGACCGATATGCGACTCGTCGACATGATGACTTTGACTATAAGCTGTTCATTACTACACGTAAATTCAAAACATTTAAAAATTCTGGCAACGACATTCATCCACAAGCATGGCTCCATCAATTCTCTCATTGTTTTCCTCCCAACTGGTCATTGGAGCACGGATTAGAATTTATGTGTGGCTACTTAGAGAATGAACCAGCTGTAAGAATGCGATCGGTCATTCACGATTGCCACAGTGAAGGAGAGTTTTACCATGCCTTCCTCTCAGCATATTGGTCTCAAGCTACACAAGACTGTGTAAAACATAGCATCATGATGATGAAACACTTTGAACAATCTGAATTTTCCAGTCTTGTCAAATATTTTGAAGACATGTTGCACAAGAATCAGTACCTGTCAAACCCATACAGCCCCTCAGAACTCATCCGCATTTGCTTAATCAAATTACCTGAACATTTACGACATATTATTTTGGCAGGACGTTGCAAAGACGACATTGAAGCTTTTCAGGGACTGTTACAAGAACTGGAAAGTGACACTGACAATCGCGGAACGCAGGAGCACAACAATTACAGATCACATCAGTCGCAATTCCGCGATGAAAGAAATAATAACTGGACGCGACAAGGCTATTCTCACAACACAAATCGTGACCGAAACAGACACCACCCATATTACAACCGTTGGCAGAGTAGTAATAATTACAGGGAAAGATCACCTCTCCGCGGTAGTGACTATCACAGAGACAATCTGAGAAACAGACAATTTGGGAACCAAAATAATTATTATCAAGGGAGACAGATTAACTCTAGATGCAACGGTCCAGCGCGCAGTTACGATTCAAGGAGAAATTCTCCACCACTTGACCGACAAGAAAGAAACTACAGGAACTACCGACAAAACGACAGACGTGAATTTCATCAGAACTGGCGGGAGTCTAACAGAGCTGGGCCCTCTCGGCAAGGTGAATTTGTAGAAGTTAGGTCTCCTAATCCCAATAACGGCGCGTGCCAACAAAGAGACAGACAATGACTCGCACTGCAGGCATACACATGGGCCGGCTGGCTCCGAGAAAAATAACATTATATCTGGTACTGCTAATGAGATTTTAATGCAACATTTTGGTTTACTTGAAAATATATTCTGGATTTAAAGTACTTTCAGTGAGATACCAGATGGCACAGTGGTTAGTTTATGTGACAGCTACACGATTTTATCACGACGCTACTAATGAGTGACAATTTACAATGTTGCTTTTGCAGTGTTTCTGTTTTATATGTGCACAGTTTTCTGTTTTATTCTGGAAAGTAAATCATGTTTTAGTAGTAACTTTTGTGGTATAGCTACAATGAGACTGCCTTTTCCGTAGCACAACAATACGTTACAGCACAGTACTTTCTTCATCATGGCAATAAGCGTAATAACTAAGATATCTGTACATAAAGCATTTCACTTTTGTTTATCATGAGGTAAGTACATTGACTTCTGCAGAACTTAGCTTTCGGAGGACGATAACTACGACACTTACACAGAGATTATCTTACAACAAGACGTACATTTAGCGCTACAGGACACGCATTTCAGTGATTAATGTTGTACTTAAAACATTTATTTTTAAAGATTTTTGAATTACAAAGAAAGTTTTCCGTGATACATTTCATTCCATTGCTGTAATCTGCAACACCTGAGGGTATAATTACATTAATCCTGAGGGGGGTACACGCTTACTTTGTGTACCATGTGTGTGGCAACCACAAGGAACCCTAGCTAATATGGTATTTGCTTATACAACTTTACACATCGGTACCATATTTCTCTAACACACAAATTACACAGCTATCTGATCATGTAACTGAGAGATAAACTTTTTTATTACATCAGTGACATGTTTACGCAATTACAGAGTTGGATTACTTCACACTTACGAAATTGTATTTTGTCTGTACTGTGTGAACCGTTCATATTTTTTTTGGAACCATTGTGATACTATGCGAGCTTTGAATGATGTATTTGGTATGGATTCATGATTTTTAAAGTACGTTTGAGGCAGATGACACTTTTGACATGAGCAGAGAATTTTTTTAATTATTGGAGGAAGCTACGACGATTTTGAGATTTGACTGAGGTGTTATGATGTTATTTTTACGACGACGATGTGTATTATGCTACTGAGTTATGTTTATGATTAATAGGCTGATGCTATATGAGTTATTTGATTATGATACTTATCTGTTATGATGCAATATTGAAGAAGTGTCGACGAATAAGGTAAGGAGTAATGAATAGTGGTTAGGGACGCTGACTTGTGAAAAAGGATGTTGGAAACCGAGAATCGTACTTTAAGAGTTATGAAATGTGTGTGTAAATGCGTGACTGTATCACAATGCCGGTGAAAATTTTTTTGGACACTTATATTTATAGGATTTTGTTTCTACAGATTTGCAACGCTAATTCTTGACCTGTGAAATATTTTTATGTGAGACTGTCACTGTAGCGGAAACTGCTGTCGTAAATATTTCCGTAAGAAAGTTAAGTGACCACCTGCACGTAATGCGTCATGGGCACACAGCTGTGTCAAACACCTGGAGAACAAGCCATTAGGGTTTGCCTTTCCGGAAGCACAGGTAGAAAAAAAAGGCAGGCCTTTATCCTCGCCATTGACATTCCTTTAGAGAAAATATTGCAAATGCGACACCCTCATTACTTCCATTAACCTTGCTATTGACATTTCCTTGTTGAAAGCATACTGTGGAGCTCGTAATTTATGATATTTACTGAAATGCCTAATGAAATGACGAGAAATATTTTTACATCTGCACACCTGATTATGACAAGCTTCTTTCTACGAGAGTTGAGAGAGTTTCTACTAACTTATGAAATGTCACATGACTATTGAATGATATTTTTATGCTTTGCTTTTCATAGTTGCTTATTTCATTTGATATCTGGTTTCCAGCTGTGTTGCAGCATTGCTTTTATAAAATGAAATGCATTTGCTAATGTGAACACTTTCTGTCAACAGATCTATTAAATAATTATTTTATGATCCACATTCTTTAAAAAAGGAGCACTTGGAAAGGAAAGAACAATAAGAAGGAACTAGTAACAGTAACACATAATTTTCTTTTCAAGTACATGGTAATATTTCTTTTTACAATCAGTTGTTGTGGTGCACCACTTTAATTACATAGATATTAAGATGTGAATATACATTTCCCTTATCTGCATTGTTGTTTTTACTGTAATATTTTTTTTGCTTGAGCTATGTCATGTTTAGATATCTGCTGTTTGCCAGGCATAGTGCTACTGAACTTTAATTTGTGTTACTCTGCTAAGCCAGATTTATTTTTTTGTTGCTGCACATTGGCTCATATTAGTTGTAATGTTACATTGCTTGGTAATTTAGATTTACTGTAGCTTGCTTTGCAATTTTCCAATTTTTTTGGTCATTGCTGTTTGTGTTACTTATTTTGTGCTGCTGCACTGCCTCGTTCCTTAGTTTAGCATCTGAGCTCAGTAGATTTAAGTTAGCTTAAGAGGGGGTAGGCTGTATAAGAAACTGACTATGGAGAATAGGTAAAGAATGCATTGCGAAGTTATATGAAAACGATTTGGGCCCAAATGAGTATTGTACAATGAGCCATATTTATTTTGAAAGAAATATGAATAGAATACAGAAAGCAGGTATAGATAGGACTTTTTGGGAATAATGACGAATGAAGAGAAATCTCCGAGAAATAATGCAAAATACTGCAGTGCAACAAACCCTGTCCTTTCTTTTTGTGTTATCCCACTATATGTTTGTGTACCCTTGTGTATTTTTCTTCCTGTCTCTGTGTAGTTTCATAGAATTTTTTCTTCTTTTAATATTAAGCTACATTCACTATGATGAGGAATACTGTTATCCTCGAATATAATTGGCATTAATAATATGTTATTTACTTTGTAAAGATGTTAGACATTATTAATTCCGTTCTGTTTAATGCTCATGTGTAAAGTTGATGTTTCAAAAGTTATTCTGATCTTTTATGTATTTACTTATGTCATAATTCCTGTAACACTGATGTATATGTTTATTTCTATTCTTTTGTAAAGCCCCTATTACTACAAACGTTATCTGTATTATTATGTTTTTAATGATGTGTTTTGTACCTTTGTTATTGTATTCTTATGTTATAAAATTGTAATTGTCACCAGTTCATGATATTATTAACTTGTTAGTTACATTGCACTGCACACGTTTCTGTTGGTCATAGTATATGGACAATATGTGAGAAGTAGGGACTGATAGTGTTTGCACGTATGTTAATGATTCAGCAAGGGACTGGATAACAGCATTGCTGGTTCTAAGGACAATTTCAAAAACTTTGTGAGTGCACAAGTGGTGGTTTATGGACTTGCTATATTATCCGCAAGACTCTTCAACGGTGATTGTGCACCTGCACAATCACAACAGATGGCTGCTGGCTATCTCTCCAAGGACTACTGTGGGTCTGCATCTTTGATGACCCACCAGTACCATTATCTCTACAAGGACTACAGTGGGTCTGCATCTATGATGACCCACCATGCCATTATTTCTACAAGGACTGCAGTGGGTCTGCACCTCTGGTGGCCCACCAATACCGTAATCTCTACCAGGACTACAGTGGGTCTGCTCTGTGATGACCTACCTACCAATACTCTTCAAAATTTCGACTGACTCTGCTGTGGGTTTGCTCTGTTGTGACCCAATACTTGTCTGCATGTCGAGAGTCAGCACTGTCTTTCCGTTGGAAGGACAACACTACTTCTTCAAGACTGCATGGAAATCCACTACTTCCGTGTGCATTTTCTTCTACTGCTCAGACTTTTATATTTTACCGTAATGAATGATCAGGACTGTCTTTATAGACCGTGAGAAAATTTGAGCTTTTGACCAACATAATATCAATAAGTGTGTGCATTTGATTTCTTTGTTATTGTAATTATGAAAAATTTTATCAAATCATTATTGGCCACTGCCCAAAAAAAATTTGTATAATTTTTTGTGGGGAGCATGGGGGCTATGTAAGTAGGCTGTTTATGTTTTCTCTATGTAAGTAGGCTGTTTATGTTTTCTTATTGGCAACGTTACGTAGCGCTCAATATGAAAATCACTGGCTGTGCTGTGTGCAGTCTGTGGCTGCTTTGCATTGTTGTAATACTCGCCATTGTAGTGTTGGGCAGCGGCAGCTGGATGTGAACAGCGCGTAGCGTTGCGCAGTTGGAGGTGAGCCGCCAGCAGTGGTGGATGTGGAGAGAGAGATGGCGGAGTTTTGAAATTTGTCATGAACTGCTATATTTATATATGATGATATCAAGGTAAATACATTGTTTGTTCTCTATTAATATCTTTCATTTGCTAACTATCCCTATCAGTAGTTAGTGCCTTCCATAGTTTGAATCTTTTATTTAGCTGGCAGTAGTGGCGCTCGCTGTATTGCAGTAGTTTGAGCAGCGAAGATTTTTGTGAGGTAAGTGATTTGTGAAAGGTATAGTTTAATGTTAGTCAGGGCCATTCTTTTGTAGGGAATTTTGAAAGTCAGGTTGCGTTGCGCTAACAAAATATTGTGTGTCAGTTTAAGCACAGTCATGTAGAATTGTTAAAAAGGGGACGTTTCAATACATTCGAGGAAGAATTTTGTGAAACCGACATGATAAGAATGCGAAAATGTCAGGAAAGAACTTTTCTAAGGGAATCTAGTTTTTTTTTTTACATATTCTTAATTGTGTAGTTTCTTATTGTTAGAACATTGTGCATGGTTAAGGTTTTGCTGCAAAAATGTCATAGTGAAACACGTCGATTTGTCTTATACGAGGGCTATCCACGAAGTACATTACGTTTTGGAATTAAAAATAAATAAAGTATTGGAATTTTTTTTATCATATACAGATGAAAGCCACACTTAAATACTACTTTTCTACATAGTTGCCATTTAAATTAAGGCACTTATCGTAGCGATGGACGAGCTTGGAAATTCCTTCGTCGTAAAATTCGGCCGCCTGCGCCTTCAGCCACGTGGTTACCTCTTCTTTTGGGACAGAAAAGGTGTGATATTTGTGGATTTCCTGGAAAGAGGCACTACAATAAACTCTCAAAGGTATTGCCAAACTCTGCACAACCTCAGAAGAGCAATACTAAACAAGCGCAGGGGAAAGTTGGGCTCAAAGATCTTGCTGATTCACGACAACGCCCGGAACCAGACGGCAAATGCCACTCGTGCAGTTCTCTAATCTTTTAAGTGGGAGTTGTTTCCTCATCCGCCGTACAGTCCCGACCTGGCATCGAGCGACTTCCACTTATTCCCAGCAATGAAGAAGTGGTTGGCTATGCAGCGTTTTGATGACGACGCACAGCTTCAAGAAGAGGTAACCACGTGGTTGAAGGAGCAGGCGGCCGAATTTTACGACGAAGGAATTTCCAAGCTCGTCCATCGCTACGATAAGTGCCTTAATTTAAATGGCAACTATGTGGAAAAGTAGTACTTAAGTGTGACTTTCATCTGTATATAATAAAAAAATTTCCAATACTTTATTTTTAATTGCAAAACGTAATGTACTTTGTGGATAGCCCTCGTAATTGAAATAAGTGTCAAGGAAAGTAGTAATTGTACGCACGAAACTTATTAAGAAAGATTTTTGCTAACTTGTCTAAACGTGAGAACATTATAAAAGGTTGTATTGTTGTTAATGAAGAACAGTTATATTTTGAGTCTTTGTTCTCATTTATCGGTTGTGAAGGTTAATTCCTCATTTTTCGGTCTTTATCTTTTTCAATGTGTTTGTATACTCGGATTGCATCGTGAGTTGTGTGCTGCAATAGCGTTTTTGTCAGGATTGTATTAGTTGAATTAGTTGTAAGACACCGTGTTGCACTGCACGTCGTAAGTACGGCAAATGAAATTTATTTTTGGACAGTCTGATCAATATTCCTAACAGTAACGATTTGCAGAACAGACGATCCTTCCGTGCACATAGGTAGGCCAACAAATTTAATTATCATCAAAATTCATGGTGGAATGTATCAGTAAAAATCTATCATTTCAGAGATTTCAGATCAGTAAAAGATTTCAGAAAACTGCTATCTTGTAAACTGTTCAAGCAGTTTGTCAGAGAGTGAGGTATGGTAATATATGTGTCCATTTGTTCTGTAATTACAATGACAGTTCTGGTACAGTGATTGTTTGAGAGGCTAAAGATAAAGATTAACAATGTTCAAGGCCAACATTTAATCGGAAATATTTTGCTTTGCAGTCAGAGAGCGTATGTAAATTTCATTGAAAACGAATTGCTTTCTCGCAGGGGAATTGTTTGATTTACTGGCTAGCCTGGATTTCGTATGGTGTGACGCGTATTTCACATACTTTCGTTCAGGATTTAACTTCAACACAGTACCGTTGCCCTGCACTGAGATCCTCTGTTTCAGTATCAGAATAAGTTTCATACATATTTATCAGATACGAAGCAGACAATTGCAAACACGAGTTGAAATAGAAATGTTAATTACACTTTCATGATACGTTTTCAAACTTGTAAAACCGGCGCAAAGATGCACCGAATGCTGCAGCAACTTTTTGAAGCCCACACTTTTGGTCGGACATACACATATAACTGGTATCAGCGTTAGAAAAACGGTCAAACAACGATTGATAATGAGAGCCGTTCCGGTCTGTCGACAACTGGAATCACACCAGGAAATGTTCAGACAATGAGGAGTCTGATACATCTAGATCCCTAATACGACACCCAAGACCACTTCGACCCCTTGGGAAGCAAAATTGAACTTGAGAAGCACTGAGGCAAAGCTTGTGATCCACGAATGCTGCAAGATGATGAGAGGCAAAATCGCGCAGAAGTCTGCGGGGAACTTAACCGTGTTAAGACGATCCAAACTTTCTTTTAAGCGTCATCACTGGTGATTCAAGTCGATTCGTGGCTATGGCTCTGAAACTAAGCAGAGAAGAGTGCTCCTTCCCCTCAGCCTAAGCTCGGCAGGTTAAAATATTAAATTCTTGTTGACACCAGTTTTATTTTATTTTGATGGCCAGACGGGCAATAAAGAATTGTATGGCGATGTTCTAAGGCGTTTGACGGAAAATATGGGGAGAAAACATCCACACCAAGAGGATTAAGAACCACTTGCTGTTCCCCCCCGTGACAATGCGTGACTGCATGCGACCCACATTACTCAGGAGTTTCTTTTAATAAGAAGAAGATGAACAGTTCTTCCCCACCCGCCGCACCCAGCAGATGCAGTTCTGTGTGATATCTTCCTCTTCCGTGAGATAAAAACTAAGTTGATGGGGCGAATGGGACGAAGTGGAGAGGATTCAAGCGGAGTCAGCGAGACTGCTTAAGATCTTAACAGAGAAAGATTCCCAGCATGTACTTCAGCAATGGTAGGATCGCTGGCATTCGTGTGCTCGTTCCCAAGAGAACTACTTTCCAGCTGATGGTGTAGAAAAAGATCCAGGTAAGACCAATGGCATACCATGAGATCTGAGCACCTGGATCATTTTAAAATATTGCTCCCTCTGATAATCTGTAGCATAACTTTTAAGACGATTTATTTTCTACGCCTGCAGTTGAAAGTCATATTAATTCTCTAAACTTATTAATGCTTACTTCGAAACTGTAACGGTTTATTACTACCAATGCTAGAGAAATAAAGTAGGGAGTAGAAAGCCTTAAATATTAGACATTTCGATAAATAAATTGCATTTATTTACGATCTTCTAGATTGTATTCTTGTTCAATCACATGGATAAAATTTACATTTATTTCTCCTTCACGCAGTAAAAACTGCAACGTTATGTAACCTCTCCTGCCTCATATCCGACCTCCGATAGGTCCTTATTACCTTCAAATTATGAAAACTTCTTTCACAAGTAGCATTTGAAACACCGATTTTTAAAGACATCTTAATGCTACAACAATGTAATAGAAATCTTATCCATCTTCCACTTAATTTGGAAAAGGCGTATTTGTGCAATCAGCTGTACAGTTTTATGTTTATTTCCTACCAGTGTCGACTGTTACAGTCATCTTCAAAGAGAAAAACATTGTACGTCAGGGGATTAACCATATACAAATATACAACATATATAATTGGCATAATATTCTGTCTTAACACTGTCGTTTAAACACGTTGGGTATTGGCACAATTACAGCACTGCACATGTGATAACGCCACACTTGACAATGAACGCGCGCAATTGCGGCTTACTTACAGAGCGGGTACTGTCACTGTTTTCACAGTAAATCTGCCAAGACTTCAACCCAGTTTAGCAGACTTTCTCTAATCTTTCGTCTTTTCCTGCACTGGGAGCTAGATTCCTTACTTAAAACCGTTATGGAGGAGATAAAGTCTGAGAAAATATTAAATAATTGTCAAAAGTGCATACCAACTACTAAAAAATAAACTCAACTAGTAGATAAGCAGTACAGTAACTTTTTAGCCCGCGTAATGGCATTACTGAAGCAAGAAGGTAACCGAGCTGAGAATAGGTGGAGGTACACAGTTCATACGTACAAGTCGAGGCAGCAATGGGTAATAAGACAGTATTTGTACAATAAGTCCTGTGGTTAGCCAGAAATCACTGCAACGAGGAGCACTGAGTTGGATATTCAATCTACTACAGCTTCTTTCTTTAGATTACTTTTTTTATCTACATTAAATTTAAAAAAATCTTTTTAGCAGAAACTTCAATGGACAATACATTAAACTAGCCCATTATTTGCAAAAATTAATGTTGTTGTTGTTGTTGTGGTCTTCAGTCCTGAGACTGGTTTGATGCAGCTCTCCATGCTACCCTATCCTGTGCAAGCTTCTTCATCTCCCAGTACTTACTGCAATCTACATCCTTCTGAGTCTGCTTAGTGTATTCACCTCTTGGTCTCCCTCTACGATTTTTACCCTCCACGCTGCCCTCCAATGCTAAATTTCTGATCCCTTGATGCCTCAGAACATATCATACCAACCGGTCCCTTCTTCTTGTCAAGTTATGCCACAAACTCCTCTTCTGCCCAATTCTTTTCAATAGCTCCTCATTAGTTATGTGATCTACCCATCTAATCTTCACCATTCTTCCGCAGCACCACGTTTCAAAAGCTTCTATTCTCTTGTTGTCCAAACTATTTATCGTCCACGTTTCACTTCCATACGTGGCTACATTCCATACAAATACTTTCAGAAACGACTTCCTGACACTTAAATCTATACTCGATGTTAACAAATTTCTCTTCTTCAGAAACGCTTTCCTTGCCATTGCCAGTCTACATTTTATATCTTCTCTACTTCAACCATCATCAGTTATTTTGCTCCCCAAATAGCAAAACTCCTTTACTACTTTAAGTGTCTCATTTCCTAATCTAATTCTCTCAGCATCACCCGACTTAATTCGATTACATTCCATTATCCTCGTTTTGCCTTTGTTGATGTTCATTTTATATCCTCCTTTCAAGACACTGTCCATTCCATTCAACTGCTCTTCCAAGTCCTTTGCTGTCTCTGACAGAATTACAATGTCATCAGCGAACCTCAAAGTTTTTATTCATTCTCCACGGATTTTAATACCTACTCCGAATTTTTCTTTTGTTTCCTTTACTGCTTGCTCAATATACAGATTGAATAACATCGGGGAGAGGCTACAACCCTGTCTCACTCCCTTCCCAACCACTGCCTCCCTTTCTTGCCCCTCGACTCTTATAACTGCCATCTGGTTTCTGTACAAATTGTAAATAGCATTTCAGTCCCTGTATTTTACCCCTGCCACCTTCAGAATTTGAAAGAGAGTATTCCAGTCAACATTGCCTTTCCTTAAGCTTTCTTCTAAGATAAGACGCAAGGTCAGTATTGCCTCACGTGTTCCAATATTTCTACAGAATCCAAACTGATCTTCCCTGAGGTCGGCTTCTACCAGTTATCCCATTCGTCTGCAAAGAATTCGTGTTAGTATTTTGCAGCTGTGACTTATTAAACTGATAGTTCGGTAATTTTCAAATCTGTCAACACCTGCTTTCTTTGGGCAAAAATTAATAAATTACGGAAAAAATCTTGCTTGGGGTAACCCACACACCCCTCTCAGGAACGCAAGGGTTAGGACCAATTTTAGTAGCTACTGTTTCCTATGGGAAAATCGCTGAAACTATTTTGGGAACAGCAGCTCTCTTTTTACCAAGCTTTTGATATAAAAAAGGTTTCCACAACTAGAAAAAAATTATCAATATATACATTTGTTATGTTCCATTCTACCGTATAATATAGAAATATTGTATTTTAAATCGGATTTATTCTTTTCTGATGAAGGTTTCTTGTGAGGACCTTTATTTCCGAACAGAGACACAGTGATGGATTCTATCAGAAAGCGGGAGCACTTGTTTAGCGCATGCGCCAATAGTGAAAGCTGACCACTGCAACCAATTACGATCCGCCTTTCCGAGGGCGGGGGCGACCGCCATTCCCACCACCGACCATGTAACAATAAAAATTGTCGAAAAAACATTACCAAAGAACGTCAACTATGATGCTGACTATATGCAAGCCCTGAAACATCGTATTTTATTTTGAGATAAAAACTTAATCTTAAATTTTTTGTGCCCCCAAATATTTTGGCATCAGGCCCACTAGTTCCACCTACGCTAAGACACTGGGTAAGACGTACATGTCTTAAATAATATACTTTGGGAAGCACTGGATACCACCTCGTAAATACACTGAAAAGAGCACATAGTGGGCGCAGACCAATTCGAACATGTTCAATGACACAGAATTTAGGTAAAAGGGGGACAGAGCGTCTGACGTTTGTAGAGATTGGTTCTGTGACGCACCGCACCGTACAACAACTGTGTAATGATGGAATTTCTTATTTAATCGTTGTTGCATTAGTTAATTATAGTTTACGTGCAGTTGAGTGCGACATTTGCAACTTCATAAGAAATCGCTGGGTTTAATGCGCTGTCTGCACCAATATGTATTGATTAGGTTAGAGCATTATTGTTTTATTATTATTAATATTGGATGCGATTGCATCCCACTGAATCACGGAAAGCTTAATGATAAAATTTTCTGCTGTCATCTTTTCTCTGTGAATTCTGTGTCTCCGTTCAATCCGTTTTGTTTCTGTGGCGTTTTTTTTTCATTTCTCAATTTACGTTTGATAAGTTTTCGTCTCAGAGTAGTGCGGAATTCAACTGTGTTCTCTTTAGATCTGTCTGACTTACTGAATCCAAGGTATAGTCTTCAGTCGGTCCAGCTACTCTAAAATTTCTTGTTGCTGGATTTTGATCTCCTTCTTCGAATAGCTGTCATGAGGTGGTATTACTTTTCTCTTCTTTTCCGGAATTTTAATCTGCAGCCATCTTCCACTCCGTCAGGATCAAGAATTTTTTAGTAATTTTGATTTCATCCTTCATGATGATTTCCACGACATTTTTTAGTGTGAGAGTTTCGTTGGCACGCTGAGCTTCTGGTTCGATAACTGTATTGTAGTGATGGCTTTTGTAAACATGGAGGGACATATCTTGGTTATTGATGATGTGAGTTTTTCCACAGACCCTTCTATGTTTCTGTAGGCGATTCCTTTATGCTATTTTTTCCTCCCTCGGTAAATTTAGGAAATTCGCCTAGGTACTTGATGTGTGAGAGTTTCTTCCTATCGCAGATTTGTATTGCTTGTGAAATTACGAATGTAATGGTGTCGGTCAAGGGTTGATGAAGTTATTAATTCGGAAGTCTAAGAAATGAATCGATGAATGGTTTCGCCGTCAGTCTGTGGCCATTGATTTTTCGCCTGGATAGAGAACTATCGACAGCCATGGGAGCAGAAATTTTTAGTTACGCTGATTATTTATTGCTAATAATTTATATGAAAGATGGTGCAAATCCCTAAATGTTCCTAGCCTTTGCTTTGAATTTCAAGTTACGACTACCTCGGCTCTCCTGTCTTCACAGAACTGGCGACACTTTAGTCTCGGAACTACAGACGTATGAGGCCGTGACGTCACTGGCCGGAGCAGATCTAACCGCCACTCCCGTTAGGACGCCTCATTTAGAGAGGCATCTCAATCTGCAGTAGTCAAGAGAGACGCTCTCGCCACCCCATTCATTGCAGGCCTTAGTCGGACCCACATCGTTATAGCAGGAGGGCAGGTGATACCGCCACTTTCAGCGTCTGTGATTCCGTTACTTGGCATCAGTCACGAATAGAGCAGTCCGTTTTATTCCTCAATCAAATGCTCGCGATAATTTCGGTTACGAGTTCTAAGTGATACAAGCGTTTGCATCATGACGACTTTGTCTGTGCTGACGCGATAAGTTAGTTTGTTTATATCATTTATTTTTATTTGTTTTACACGTCTAGTTCCGTAGGACCAAATTGAGGGGCAAATCTACAAGGTCATGGAACGGGTCAGTATAGGAAATTACAACATAAAAGTAACAACAGATAAAATAAAATGTTTATGAACAAAAAAAGTAAGTCATAAGTTTATGCAAGCGCAATCAACAATATAAACAGAAACCAGCTTAATTTTTCAAGGAACTCCTCGACAGAATAGAGGGAATGACCCATGAAAAAGCTCTTCAGTTTCGACTTGAGAGTGCGTGGATTACCGGTAAGATTTTTGAATTCTTGTGGTGGCTTATGGAAAATGGATGCACGAGTATACTGCACGCATTTCTGCACAAGAGTCAAGTTAGTAGGATCCAAATGCAGACTGGATTTCTGCCTCCTATTAACTGAGCGAAAGCTGCTAATTCTTAGGAATAAGTAGATGTTGTTAACAAAAAACGACACCAAAGAATATATATATCGAGAGGCCAGTGTCAGAACACTCGGACTAGTGAACAGGGGTCGACAAAAGGTTCGCGAGCTTACACCACTTATTCGAGCCGGCCTCTTCTAACCCAAAAATATCCATTGAGAATGGGAAGAGTTACCCCAAAAAATACCATACGTCATAAGCGAATGACTACTTTTCGTGTCGAACTATCTCTTACTTCAGATACCGTTCGAATAGCGAAAATGGCAGCATTAAGTCTTCGAACAAGATCCTGAACGTGAGCTTTCCACGACAGTTTACTGTCTATCTTAACACCTAGAAATTGGAACTGTAAGTAGGCTGTTTAGGTTTTTTTATTGGTAACGCCACCTCTGTATGGAAATCACTGGCTGTGCTGTGTGCAGTCTGTGGCTGCTTTGCATTGTTGTAATACTCGCCATTGTAGCGTTGGGCAGCGGCAGCTGGATGTGAACAGCGCGTAGCGTTGCGCAGTGGGAGGTGAGCCGCCAGCAGTGGTGGATGTGGGGAGAGAGATGGCGGAGATTTGTAATTTGTCATGAACTGCTATATTTATATATGATGATATCAAGGTAAATACATTGTTTGTTCTCTATTAATATCTTTCATTTGCTAACTATCCCTATCAGTAGTTAGTGTCTTCCACAGTTTGAATCTTTTATTTAGCTGGCAGTAGTGGCGCTCGCTGTATTGCAGTAGCTTGAGCAGCGAAGATTTTTGTGAGGTAAGTGATTTGTGAAAGGTATAGTTTAATGTTAGTCAGGGCCATTCTTTTGTAGGGAATTTTGAAAGTCAGATTGCGTTGCGCTAACAAAATATTGTGTTTCAGTTTAAGCACAGTCATGTATAATTGTTCAAAGGGGACGTTTCATATGTCGACCCTTAGCCGAGGATACCTCACTGGAATCTTCTGATTTCTTTTTGTAGTTTGTGCAATTAGTGCATCCTTTGTTTATTGCTAGCGCGTAATTGTAGAGAGAATTTATTTTGTAGTTGTAGTTTTTCATTCTTGTACAGTAAAACAGTTGTGGTATGCATGTAGATTTGCGCCAAGTATTTTGCAGCTGCGCTTGCAATTAACTAGATATTATTTTCAGTGCTATATTAATGTGTTCCCCTATTTTTCCTCTTCAAATTGTGTTTTTCTGTGTCGTCGTGTGAAATATTGTGACAATAATGGCGTGTGAAAAACGTAATATTAGGCTCCAATGTAAACTGAGAAATAATAGTGACGACGAGCGTAGCTTATCAGCACCACTGTGTAATGAATTAACTAATGTTCAAAGTAGTAATTTGGTAATTGTGCATAGGGAAATGGAGCGGGCGGCAAACAATGGCGTAGGCAGTGAAACAGTTAGTGAACAGAGAAGCATTATCGATCGATCGCTCGGCAACAGCTCGCCTCAGGAATCCGAAATGACAGGATACAATTTTTCAAATACTGTAGATTCAGGTTTTGCGTCCTCACCGTTTTCTCAAATAAGTCAAGACACATTTTCTGCTTGTCAAAATGTGAATGTTGCCGGTGCAAATGAACTGCCGAAAAGCGTAGAGGAGCAGATTCCAGACACTAATGCATTGTTATTACAGCTAATGCAACAAATGGAACAACACCAGAGACAAACACAGCAAAAGCTTCAAAAGTTAGACACAGTGGAACAAAATCTCAAAAAGTTAGACACAATGGAACAAAATCAGAGACAAACACAGGAAAAGCTTCAAAAGTTAGACACAATGGAACAACACCAGAGACAAACACAGCAACAGTTAGACGCAACGGAACAGAATCTTCACACCACGCTTGAACAAACACGTGAAGAATTAACTACTGAGTTACATAACATCGAATCGAAATGTCAAAAAGTCTGCAATGACGTAAAAACACAAATTTGTGAGCATTTTCAACCTATTTTTTCGCGGCATGAGAATGCATTACAGAATCACGAAGCAGCCATAAAAGAACTGCAAACCATCGTTCATGAAAATCATGAGACCTTGTCGGCTAAAATTGACTCAGTTGCATCTACTGATTCGGTTACGCAACTTGCAAAAACTCAAGAAAACTTAAAGTACACAGTAGATTCGATTTCAACACAAATGGACACTCTGAAACTTGGTTCAGAAAAACACACTGAGGAAATGTGTTCACTATCGGAGAAAGTAGCCGAACTTTCGGATCAGTTCACTAACTTATCTACGAAGGTAGATGATAATCTGAACGACACAAAACCGGTAGTCTTTAATGACACAGAAGAGTATGAAGAAATTAGAAAATTCAAACAAAATCAAAATCAAATCAATACACAGTACAAAACAGAAATCCGCGAAGTACAAGATCAGCTGACACAAGTAATACAAGAATTACGTTTTTCAGAGGACAATCGCGCTCCAACACGGGAAGAGGGACTTAGAAATACGGAAAAGCCGCAAAATAATAACACAGCGCATTTCGGAAATTATGAAAGAAATTGGCAAGGTGCACCGAATTTTGAGATGGAACGGCCGACACGACCTAACAATGACCGATATGCGACTCGCCGACATGATGACTTTGACTATAAGCTGTTCATTACTACACATAAATTCAAAACATTTAAGAATTCTGGCAATGACATTCATCCACAAGCGTGGCTCCATCAATTCTCTCATTGTTTTCCTCCCAACTGGTCATTAGAGCACAGATTAGAATTTATGTGTGGCTACTTAGAGAATGAACCAGCTGTAAGAATGTGATCGGTCATTCACGATTGCCACAGTGAAGGAGAGTTTTACCATGCCTTCCTCTCAGCATATTGGTCTCAAGCTACACAAGACCGAGTAAAACATAGCATCATGATGATGAAACACTTCGAACAATCTGAATTTTCCAGTCTTGTCAAATATTTTGAAGACATGTTGCATAAGAATCAATATCTTTCAAACCCATACAGCCCTTTAGAACTCATCCGCATTTGCTTAATCAAATTACCTGAACATTTACGACATATTATTTTGGCAGGACGTTGCAAAGACGACATTGAAGCTTTTCAGGGACTCTTACAAGAATTAGAAATTGACACAGATAGTCGCGGGATCCGAAAACAGGAAAACAATCACTACAGGTCACATCCGTCACAATTCCGTGACGACAGAAACAATAACTGGACACGACAGGTCTATTTTTACAACGCAAATCGTGACCAAAATAGACACCACCCGTATGACAACCACTGGCAGAGTAATAATAGTTACAGAGAAAGATCGCATTTCTGTAGTAATGAATATGACAGAGATAACCACAGAAACAGACAATATGGGAACCAAAATAATTATTATCAAGGGAGACAGAATAACATTAGACGCAACGGACCAACGCGCAGTTACGATTCAGGGAGAAATTCTCCACCATGTGACCGACAAGAAAGAAACTATGGAATCTACCGACATGATGACAGACGATATAATCGTAACGACAGACCTGAATTGCATCAGAACTGGCGGGATTTAAACAGGGCAGGGCCTTCTCGTCAGATTGAATTTGTAGAAGTTAGGTCTCCTAATCCCAATAACGGCGCGCGCCAACAAAGAGACAGACAATGACTCACACAGCAGGCAGCCGCGTGCGCCTGCTGGCTCCGAGAAAAATAACATAAGACGCTAACCTTGAGAAAAATTCCAGTATCCTTTACCGACGTATACCACATGATAATTGCGTTGAAGTTGAAACTTTGTGTACTAGGAAGAGTAAAGGTTTACACCACATTTCACATGTAAAACCGTTTATTGAAAGATGATCTGCTTTTTAACTTTGTCATTGCCATAAAACTTTTCACTTTACATTACTAGTATGCTTGTCAGACTTAGAATCTGTTAACATGCAACAATGTTTGAAGTTAAATATCCAGTCAAGAACCAAGAGAACTTATTGAAACAGAAATTACGAATGCATTGTTATTGTGAACAGACGACACAGTGTTATTGTGTGTGTACATTCTTGCTTGTTAGTTGCACGATTACATAACGACTATCAGGCTTACATACTTAGAACATTTACCAGTACTGCTAATGAGATTTTAATGCAACATTTTGGTTTACTTGAAAATATATTCTGGATTTAAAGTACTTTCAGTGAGATACCAGATGGCACAGTGGTTAGTTTATGTGACAGCTACACGATTTTATCACGACGCTACTAATGAGTGACAATTTACAATGTTGCTTTTGCGCTATATCTGTTTTATATCTGCACAGTTTTCTGTTTTATTCTGGAAAGTAAAACAGGTTTTAGTAGTAACTTTTGTGGTATAGCAACAATGAGACAGCCTTTTTCGTAGCACAACAATACGTTACAGTACAGTACTTTCCTCATCACGGCAATAAGCGTAATAACTAAGATATCTATACGCAAAGCATTTCACTTTTGTGTATTATGAGGTAAGTACATTGACTTCTGCAGAACTTAGCTTTCGGAGGACGATAACTACGACACTTCCACATAGATTATGTTGCAACAAGAGGCACATTTAGCGCTACAGTACACGTATTTGAGTGATTAATTTTGTACTTAAAACATTTATTTTTCAAGATTTTTGAATTACAAAGAAAGTTTTCCGTGATACATTTCATTCCATTGCTGTAATCTGTAACACCTGAGGGTATAATTACATTAATCCTCAGGGGGGTACACGCTTACTTTGTGTACCATGTGTGTGGCAACCACAAGGAACCCTAGCTAATATGGTATTTGCTTATACAACTTTACACATCGGTACCATATTTCTCTAACACACAAATTACATAGCTATCTGATCATTTAACTGAGAGATAAACATTTTTTAATTACATCAGTGAGATGTTTACACAATTACACAGTTGGATAACTTCACACTTATGAAATTGTATTTTGTCTGTACTTTGTGAAATGCTCATATTTTTTCGGAACCATTGTGATACTATGAGAGCTTTGAATGATATATTTGGTAAGGGAGCATGATTTTAAAGTACGTTTGAGGTAGATGACACTATTGAAATGAGCAGAGAATTTTTTTTTAGGTTTTGAAATTATTGGAGGAAGCTACGACGATTTTGAGAGTTGACTAAGATGTTATGATATTATTACGACGACGATGTGTATTATACTGTTGAGGTATGTTTATGATTAATAAGATGATGATACCGTATATGAGAAGTTTGATTATGCTTCGTATTTCTTATGATGAAATACTGAAGAAGTGTTGACAAATAAGGTAAGGAATAATGAGTAGTGATTAGGGACTCTGATTTGTGAAAAAGGTTGTTGGAAACCAAGAATCGTACTTTAAGAGTTATGAAATGTGCGTAAATGCGTGACTGTATCACAATGCTGACGAATATTTTATTTGGACACTTATATTTATAGGGTTTTGTTTCTACACATTTGCAACGCAAATTCTCGACCCGTGAAATTTTGTATATGAGACTGTCACAGTAGCGAAAACTGCTGTCGTAAATATTTCCGTAAGAAAGTTAAGTGACCACCTGCACGTAATGCGTCATGGGCACGCAGCTGTGTCAGACGCCGGGAGAACAAGTCATTAGTGAGTGCCTCATCAGAAGCACAGGTACAATAAAAGAAAGGGGAGGCCATTGTCCTCGCTATTGACATTTCCTTGTTGAAAGCATACTGTGGAGCTCGTAATTTATGATATTTACTAAAATGCCTAATGAAATGATTAGAAACATTTTACATCTGTTGTCTTTGTAGTTAAGAGATTGCTCATTTTGTTTAATATCTGGTTTCCAGCTGTGTTGCAGCAATGGTTTTATAAAATAAACTTAAATGCATCTGCTAATGTGAACACTTTCTGTCAACAGATTTATTAAATAAGTATTTTCTTATCCACATTCTTCGAAAAAGGAGCTCTTGGAATGGAGAGAACAATAAGAAGGGACTAATAACAGCAACTGCATCTATAATTTTCTTTTCAAGTACTTGGCAATTTCTTTTGTAGAATAATTTGTGGTGCACCACTTTAATTACATAGACATTAAGATGTGAATATACATTTCCCTTATCTGCATTGTTGTTTTTACTGTAATATTTTTTCTGCTTGAGCTATGTCATGTTTAGATATAAGCTGCTGTTTGCCAGGCATAGTGCTACTGAACTTTAATTTGTGTTACTCTGCCAAGCCAGATTTATTTTTTTGTTTGCTGTGCATTGCCTCATATTAGTTGTAATGTTGAATTGCTTGGTAATTTAGATTTACTGTAGCTTGCTTTGCGATTTTCCATTTTTTTTCATTGCTGTTTATATTAATTGTTTTATGTGCTGCTGCATTGCCTCGTCCCTTAGTTTAGCATCTGAGCTCAGTAGATTTAAGTTAGCTTAAGAGGGGGTAGCCTCTAAGAGAATGAGTTGTGATGAATTGGAAGAAATGCATTCAGAAGTTATACGAAAAAAAGTACAGAAAACAGGTTTAGGTTGGATTTTCTTGGAAATAAATGTTGAGGTAAGAAATGTGTGAACATATAAATACAGAAAGCATGCTTAGATAGAATTTTTTTGGTGGAAACAAAGGATGAAATAAGAGGAAAGATATATGAAGTTTTGGGTTGGACTGCAGTACCACATGTTACATTGAAAACGAACCCTGTCCTTTCCTATTGGTGTTATCCCACTATGTGTTTGTGTACCCTTGTGTATTTGTTTTCGTCCTGTCTCTGTGTAGTTTCATAGAATTTTTTCTTCTTTTAATATTAAGCTACATTCACTATGATGAGGAATACTGTTATCCTCGAATATAATTGGCATTAATAATATGTTATTTTCTTTGTAAAGTTGTTTACAATTCTGTTCTGTTTCAATTCTCATGTGTGAAATTTATGTTTCGAAAACTATTCTCATTATTTTATTTAAAGCTTGTACTACAAATGTTATCTGTATTATTGTGTTTTTAATGATGTATTTTGTACCTTTGTTATTGTATTCTTATGTTATAAAATTGTAATTGTCACCAGTTCATGATATTATTAACTTGTTAGTTACATTTCACTGCACACGTTTCTGTTGGTCATAGTATATGGACAATATGTGAGAAGAAGGGACTGTTAGTGTTTGCACGTGTGTTACTAATTCAGCAAGGGACTGGATAACAGCATTGTTGGTTCTAAGGACAATTCCAAAAACTTTGTGAGTGCACAAGTGGTGGTTTATGGACTTGCTATATTCTCCGCAAGACTCTTCGATGGTGAATGTGCACCTGCACAATCGCAACAGATGGCTGCTGGCCATCTCTACAAGGACTACAGTGGGTCTGCATCTATGATGACCCACCAACGCCATTATTTCTACAAGGACTGCAGTGGGTCTGCACCTCTAGTGGCCCACCAATACCATAATCTCTACAAGGACTACAGTGGGTCTGCATCTTTGATGACCCACCAATACCATTATTTCTACCAGGACTACAGTGGGTCTACTCTGTGATGACCTACCTACCAATATTCTTCAAAACTTCGACTGACTCTGCTGTGGGTTTGCTCTGTTGTGGCGCATTATCTGTCAGCATGTCAAGAGTCAGCACTGTCTTTCCGTTGGAAGGACAACGCTACTTCTTCAAGACTGCATAGAAATCCACTACTTCTGTGTGCATTTTCTTTTACTGCTCAGACTTTGAGAAAAACTCTGCATTTTTACTGTGATGAACAATCTGGACTGTCTTTATGGACTGTGAGAAATTTTTAGCTTTCGACCAACATTGTATCAATAAGTGTGTGCATTTGATTTCTTTGTTATTGTAATTATGAAAAATTTTTTTCAAATCTGTATTGGCCACTGCCCAATCCAATTTGTAAAATTTTTGTGGGGAGCATGGGGGCTATGTAAGTAGGCTGTTTAGGTTTTTTTATTGGTAACGCCACCTCTGTATGAAAATCACTGGCTGTGCTGTGTGCAGTCTGTGGCTGCTTTGCATTGTTGTAATACTCGCCATTGTAGTGTTGGGCAGCGGCAGCTGGATGTGAACAGCGCGTAGCGTTGCGCAGTTGGAGGTGAGCCGCCAGCAGTGGTGGATGTGGGGAGAGAGATGGCGGAGTTTTGAAATTTGTCATGACCTGCTATATTTATATATGATGATATCAAGGTAAATACATTGTTTGTTCTCTATTAATATCTTTCATTTGCTAACTATCCCTATCAGTAGTTAGTGTCTTCCATAGTTTGAATCTTTTATTTAGCTGGCAGTAGAGGCGCTTGCTGTATTGCAGTAGCTTGAGCAGCGAAGATTTTTGTGAGGTAAGTGATTTGTGAAAGGTATAGTTTAATGTTAGTCAGGGCCATTCTTTTGTAGGGAATTTGGAAAGTCAGATTGCGTTGCGCTAACAAAATATTGTGTGTCAGTTTAAGCACAGTCATGTATAATTGTTCAAAGGGGACGTTTCAGAACTATTCAGTTTCACTAATCATATGCTCGTTCTGTGAAATCAGAATGTCACGTTTTGTTCAACTTTATGTTAGAAACCGTAAAAACTGAGTCTTACTGTGATATAGCGTTAGTTTATTTTTTTCAAGTCGCTATCTGGGCTTCCGTTCATCATGGATATTAATTATTTCTCTTTTGATTTAGAAAATATCGTCGTCGTGAAACACAACTAGTTCTTTATTCTCAAGAAGTAGTGAGTGCTGTCGACAGGAGATGTCAAACTGACTTCATTTTTTTTTTTTTTTTTTTTTTTTTAGATTTGCAGAAAGCTTTTGACACCGTTCCTCAGAAGTGACCTCTAATGGAATTGCGTGCTTATGAGTACCGCTACAGATGTTGACTGGATTTGTGATTTATTGTCAGAAAAGTCACAGTTCGTAGCAACTGATGAAAAGTCATCGATCTACGTAAACGATGTAGCAGACAATCTGAGCACCTCTCTTAGTGCGTTTTTGCAGATGATGCTATCTTTTACCGTCTTGGAGAGTCATCAGATGATCAAAACTAATGGCAAAATGATTTAGACAAAATAACTGTGTGGTGTGAAAAGTGGAAATTTACTCTAAATCACGAAAAGTATGATATCATCCACAGAAGTACTAAATTGAAGCCGCTTAATTTCGGTTATACGATAAATAACACAAATCTAAAGACCATGAATTCAGCTAAATATTTTGGGGTTACAGTTTCGGATAACTTAACCCATTATATGCCAGAATTAATTTTTTTTTTAAATTTTGACAAAATTTCAGATCCACTACTCACGTGGGTTAATAATCACATATGAATGTTAATTTATGATGGGGGCCTTAAATTCATATTTTTTACGTGTAATATATCATACGGTGAGCAGTAAGGGGTAAAATTATTGAGGTATCATACGATGGGCAGTAAGGGGCAGAATTCCTTACACAATTTTATCAAAAGTAATATGTTGAATTTTTCGTGATTATCATTCATTACACGAATAAATAAATAAAAAGCACAATAATACTTTCTACGTATTGTAATGTTCGTTTTACTTATATTTTAAGGTTACGTTATTTATTTATACTTTAAGTATACAAGCAAATTCATATAGCAGAAACAGTAAAATAACTGTACTGCATTACATGAATTAAGTAAGACATTGCAGTAATAGAGGACAAATGACAAAAATAATAGTTTATTAGACAACTTAGTCTTCTTAGCTCTGGTGATACAAAATGGAACATCGATTTGGGTGGAGTCCCACACTGCATTTCACACAGTGAATTTTTATGAATTTACGACAGTGTCCACATCTTCTTTGTGGCCGCTGTACATCAATCATGTTTGCAGCATTATCAATTCTTATCTCTTCTTGCATCTGTGACAGAAATATTTGCCTCACACTTCTTGGTTTTTAAATGTTGTGTGAAGTCAGAATTGTACGTACGATAAGTCTGGTAAATTCCAGTAACGTTACATTGTCATTTAGCTGCCGGTATAGGATCCACATATTCACAACAGCACCATTTAGGCAGAACCTGATCATTGGCCAGTGGCATTTCTTTGGTCTTATTCGAATGCGATATAAACTTCATAGATCATCAAAAAGATCTACCCCTTCCATGTGCCGATTATATTCCTGTACAAGGGAAGGCTGTGGTATGGAAACCTTCTCACTTCACTCTCTATTCTACCACAAGCATGTGCGTTCACCCAGTACACCTTCATCCAATACATTTGTCCCCAGCGTCACTTGACTACTGTCGTTCCATCTTACAAGTGTGATAGAATTCTCTGTATCAAGTCACTCATGAGTAGTACCTCGTGGTGCCTTGTTTATATCTGGTATGGGTGCCTTCTCCATTCGGTCATATCTCAGGGTCCCTATGCATTAGATTCCATTTGAAGCAAGAGATTCAATTAGGGGCAAAGAATTAAAGTAAATATCAGTGTGCATTGTGCTGTTCTGAGGGATGTAGCCCACACAGAGCTTTTCAACTACAGAATGTCCCAGTGGCTTATGGGGATCTCTTTGACTTGCTGCAACATATTGCTCAAATTTGATGAGATATCCATTAGATGTAGCTAAACACCACCATTTGAAACCATAGCGAATTGGCTTGCCTCTTATAAACTGTTTCATAAAGTGGTGGCCATAATAAGGCTCCATGGCCTCATCCAAGGATGTCTTGAAATTTCTTATTTAGATGTTAAATTAGTGTCCAAGCCTTATAAACTTTATCTTCATATTCAATGCTGTCGTTATCATTGACATGGAAGAAGCTATGAATTTTGTCGGAAGTATTTCTGGAGATAGAATTCGAAACAGTACACACCTCTATGCATGATCTTACAATATCCAGATAACAACAAAATAGCGATGTATTTGTATATGTCGTCTTGACTTATTTGTATGTTGTGTCCCTTTTGAGCAGCATATTTTACTGTCTCTCGTTACATTTTCAAACAAATCAGCATTAAAAACTTTACGAAAGAGATCTATTGGAGTGGAGTGTGATGTGCGGAGATATCTCAAATTTTTGTGAATAATCTAGTATTTCTTCTGTCCAGTAGCTTGCTTTCCTAAATAGGGACAGCAATCGTAATTTGGAACAGCAGGGATTTTCCTTTTGAGTGGGTACAGATTTAACATTTTCAACAAGGCCGTCAGCATTTCCTGATCTTATCTCTGCAGTTTGTCCCAAACCCTTCTTCCTTAAACTAACTACAGCGTCGGGTTGCCCTGCTGTATCGCTACCTTTCTCAGTGTCCTCACCAATAGTGGGCGCAACAAATACAAATTCAAGCTCGTGAGTCGTATCAGACAAAATATGTCAGATTTAACATTTTCAACAAGGCCGTCAGCATTTCCTGATCTTATCTCTGCAGTTTGTCCCAAACCCTTCTTCCTTAAACTAACTACAGCGTCGGGTTGCCCTGCTGCATCGCTACCTTTCTCAGTGTCCTCACCAATAGTGGGCGCAACAAATACAAATTCAAGCTCGTGAGTCGTATCAGACAAAATATGTCAGACCTATGTCAGTTTCATCATCTCCTTTTCCATGTTATATCTGAAATAAATCGGTCCAACTGCGAGAAATTGACCCCTTACTGCTCACCGTATGACATTTTATATGTAAAGATATATGCCAGTGTCACAACAAAGTAAATAAAATACTCTCTTCCAATTTGTGCTTATCTATTGCATTTAAGTATTCAAATCATTAATCCGTAATAACATGAGAGAAACTATGAATCTGCACATCATAAATTTATCATTACTTACAGCCTGTCCATGACGAGAAGCAGCAGAATCAATAGGACTAGAACAAATGCTTTGCACCAGGAAATAAACAACCCCGATCTCCACTGCTACTGTTTGTTTTAACAATGGACTTTCAAACTAACAATAAAACATAAATATTTCAGTTGTTGACAAAGAGCTTCTGAAAAACAGTATACCTGAGAAGAGCAAACGTATGATAAATCATACGATGGGATATAATGGGTGAAATTGGAGTGATCACATAGATAATGTTGTGGGCAACGAAAACCAAAGACCGCGATTTATTGGCAGAACACTTAGAAAATGGAACAGGTCTACTAAAGAGATTGCTTACATCACACTTTTCCACCCTCTTCTGGAGTACTCCTGTGCTGTGTGGGATCCGCATCAGATAAGATTGAAGGAGGACATGGAAAAAGCTTTTAAGAAGAGCAGCTCGTTTTGTATTAAAGTGAAGTAGGAGGGCAGTGCCACTGATATGACGCACGACCTGCGGTGACAATCAACAAAGCGAAGTCATTTTTCGTTGCGGCAGAATCTTCAGTCACCAGCTTTCTCCTCGGAGTGTAAAAATATTTTGTTGGTGCCCACCTACATACGGAGAGATGGTCGTCATAAGCAGAGACAAAAATAAGGGAAATCTGGGCTGTTCGAGATTGGAACGGCAATGAAAAAGCCAGAAGACTGTTCGATGAACCCGCTGCGAGACGTTTAACTGTGAACTGCAGAGTAATCATGTAGATTTCTCGTGATTTTCTGTTAGCAGACTCTGTGAAAATGGCTGAACGAGTGTTCATATCTTATTTCTTATGTTAATTGCAATTTTATTGTTTCGTCCTGACCTGCAGCAAGATGTTGCGGTGCTGGATCATTTTTATTGATTTTGAGCGGTTCTATCTATCACCGAGTGTAACAGGCTACCTCACTTTTCACGTACATATCTTAATTATGTACCAGATATGTGTGTTTCCCGTCTGTAGCGTTCTCCTTTGTTCCTCTGTCAATGAGATCTCTTCTAGACGAGAGGTAACCGATGCCACCACAATCGAGGGAACGTAAGGTGCGCAGGAGGGTTAATTTCCCAACTGATAGAAAATCAGCAGCAGACAGTTCATTAATTCTGTTTCGAATCACGTTTCATCCAATTTCAAAAAACAACACTTACAAATTGTTTGGCTGCTAATTTGTAAAACAAATTTTCTGAGAGTATCTGTTGGCTGCAACGGTGTTGTCATTTGCTGTTCCTGTTGTCCTAGTTGTTTGGGCCAAAGCTAGGTGCTAATTTCAAGTACCCTTTTCAAATGACCGGTAGAAAATGATAATCTCTTTCCGCCAACAGTAATAGGACGCGTACTCTGCACATATTACAACAATGGATAAACATTTCTCCTAAATCAATGGAGCGATTTTAACCAAATTTGGTTCACAGATCACTTAATGTACGGAAAGAAGCGTTTTGGGGGTAACAACTATCAACCCATCAAATAGGTAGGGACTGGGTATGGAAAACTAGCGTAGCTCACTGCGGGCGAATACCCATACTTCAATCATCCAGTACTTGACAATGAGAGCCCCTAGAGACTTGGAACAAACTTCACACAAAATTTTAAACTTTTACGACCCCACAAAATGTTGGAAGGAAAAACTGCAATTGCTTACTATGTTTTCGGTATTTACAAAGTAAAACTACTGCATGAAGCACGACGTTCTAATTTATTACTTCTTTATTTCTAATTGTATTCGGAACACAATTCGCAGACAGCATCTACATATTCCGCCGAATGTACACTACTGGCCTTTAAAATTGCTACACCACGAAGATGACGTGCCACAGACGTGAAATGTAACCGACAGGAAGAAGATGCTGTGATATGCATATGATTAGCTTTTCAGAGCATTCACGCAAGGTTGGCGCCGGTGGCGACACCTACAACGTGCTGAGATGAGGAAAGTTTCCAAACGATTTCTCATACACAAACAGCAGTTGATCGGCGTTGCCTGGTGAAACGTTGTTGTGATGCCTCGTGTAAGGAGGAGAAATGCGTACCAATCACGTTTCCGACTTTGATAAAGGTCGGATGTAGCATATCGCGATTGCGGTTTTTCGTATCGCGACATTGCTGCTCGCGTAGGTCGAGACCCAATCGCTGTTAGCAGAATATGGAATCGACGGGTTCTGGAGGGTAATACGGAACGCCGTGCTATATCCCAACGGCCTCGTATCACTAGCAGTCGAGATGACAGACATTTTATCCGCATGGCTGTAACGGATCGTGCAGCCACGTCTCGATCCCTGAGTCAACAGATGGGGACGTTTGTAAGTCAACAACCATCTGCACGAACAGTTCGACGACGGTTGCAGCAGCATGGACAATCAGCTCGAAGACCATGGCTGCGGTTACCCTTCACGCTGCATCACAGACAGGAACGCCTGCGATGGTGTACGCAACGACGAACCTGGGTGTACGAATGGCAAAACGTAACTTTTCGTATGAATCCAGGTTCTGTTTACAGCATAATGATGGTCGCATCCGTATTTGGCGACATCGCGGTGAATGCACATTGGAAGCGTGTATTCGTCTTCGCCATACTGCCGTATCACCCGACGTGATGGTATGGGGTGGCATTGGTTACACGTCTCAGTCACCTCTTATTCGCACTGACGGAACTTTGAACAGTGGACGTTACATTCCAGATGTGTTACGACCCGTGGCTCTACCCTTCATTCGATCCTACGAAACCTTACATTTCAGCAGGATAATGCACGACCGCATGTTGCAGGTCCTGTACGGGCCTCTCTGGATAAAGAAAATGTTCGACTGCTGCCCTGGTCAGCACATTCTCCAGATCTCTCCCCAATTGAAAACGTCTGGTCAATGGTGGCCGAGCAACTGGCTCGTCACAATACGCCAGTCACTACTCCTGATGAACTGTGGTATCGTGTTGAAGCTGCATGGGCAGCTGTACCTGTACACGCCATCCAAGCTCTGTTTGACCCAATGCCCAGGCGTATCAAGGCCGTTATTAAGGCCAGAGGTGGTTGTTCTGGGTACTGATTTCTCAGGATCTATGCACCCAAATTGCATGAAAATGTAATCACATGTCAGTTCTAGTATAATATATTTGTCCAATGAATACCCGTTTATCATCTGCATTTCTTCTTGGTGTAGCAATTTAAATGGGCAGTAGTGTATATACAAAAATATACCATTTAACTACACATTGCTCAAGAGATATGACGTCATTAACACTGATAAGCTTGAAAAACTGCCGCATCATGCATAACGATTTCATTTATCATTCCTTATCACTAATTCAATTCGCAACAAATTTTGCAGACAATGGGCATATATACCACTAGATAGACCAGCAAAATTATATCATTATACAGCACATAGCTCAGTATATATGACGTCATAAATATTGAGCTTCGTGATGACGAAGCTGCCGAACGCAATTTGCTGAATATAGCGATGAAATATTTGTACAAGTACGTGTGAAATACGCAAATAGATGTGATACATATTTCACATGTGCATACTTGTGCAGGGCAGATAACTCATCCTAAGCCCCTGATCGCTTTCAACCAAATTTAGTATACATACAAGCACATATATTTGGTACACATATTAGTTACTGGAGGAAATGGACAGGCAGCTAGATGGTCAAAAACAGGGTTAGGAGGTGGTGGGAAGAGAGAGAGGACGTGGAAACAAAGAGAGAGAGAATGGGGAAGTGGACAGAGAAAGGAAATAGCAGGAGGTAGACAGAGACGACATAGGACGATAGAGGGCAGGAAGGGGCAAAGACGAACAGATGGAGGGAAAGGAGGAAATGGAGAAAGGGAAGAGGACAGAGAGATGGGCTAGGAGGAGATGGACAGAGGAAAGAAAGATGAGAAACAGGGAAAGGGGGAGGAGCAGATGGACGGCGAGGGGAGGGAGCAGTAGATCGATAAAGGGAGGGGAAGGAGAAGGTGGACAGACAGAGTAGGAGCAAATGGATGTAGGGGGGGGGGGCAGACTTACAGAGAGGGGAGAGAGGAGATGCATAGACAGAGAGTGGGTGATGGAGGAGGTGAGCAGAGAGAGGCAGTGGAGGAGTGGAGTCGCACGCGATCAGCCGTGCGCTCTAGGGCGCTGCAGGCATGGACTGTGCAGCTGGTCCGGCAGAGGTTCCAGTCCTCACTCGGGCATGGGTGTGTGTGTTTGTCCTTAGGATGATTTAGGTTAAGTAGTGTGTAAGCTTAGGGACTGATGAACTTAGCAGTCCCATAAGATTTGACACACATTTTTGAGGAGTTGGAGAGAGAAGGGGTGAAGGAAGAGAGAAATGGAGCAGGGTTGAAGTAAGAGACGGAACGTAAGAGGCGGTAAGAGGAAATGAACTAATGGTAGATTGGAATAAAAACATACCCAGGCAACGCCAGGTACTCAGCTAGTAAAAATATTAATAAATGTCTCTCAGTGACGTTGACATGGTTTTTACTTATTGCTATTAAGAGAGAAATGGAAAATTAACAGAAAGTGCATTAGCGCGTGTCATCCTCAGGCAGTCCGTACAGCATCCTGGAGATGACGATTGAGGAAGCTGTACACTCAGGATGAGATGACTTTGTTGGCTGGTCATGTCTCGATGTTGCAGCTGGTGGCAGTGACGTGTATCCATCGGGTGGTGCGTGTCTTTTGGATACGGCCAAGGCTGGAGGTCTGGTATTGATGGCAGTGACTCTCTGGAGTCAGATGTCTCCCAAGACTTGCATCGAAGCTTCTGCGAAGTCCAGCAGTGAAATTTCGAGTCTCTTAACGATGTCTCAGCACCGCGATCTCTGCCCTACCATTCTGTCGGGATTCCTATTTGCCAATTCATGTTCTTTTTTGCCGCAAATTTCATAGTTGCTGCTTTCCGCTCTCGTCCTCACTGTGAAAACACCATATGTTCTTGCCAATAAAACTTTTCTTAGGAGGCTTTCTTTAATTTAGAGTTTTTGCGCATGCTCTGATCCTAGAAAATATATTTGATCCTGTGGACATGCCCTTTTGTCTTCTTGGCCGTCAAAAGGAGGCTATACATGGACAAACGTCTGCTTTCATTTTAGCCTAACAATATACGGTGGTCTGTGGTCGGTTCCTATATGGATATGTGAGAGAAGTCCGGTGGGGCAGTCACGTGGCACCGTTCTAGGTCTCTCGCTGCTAGATTCGAACAACGAGCTCTTAACATTGTCCCAGGGCGGCTCGTTAAAAACTCGTTGTGGAAAAACGACGTGTTTTTAAATGTGACAGAAGATTAACCACATTGTGAAATCCTTAGTACACTCTTACAAAAAGAAAGAAGAAAAACAGGTTGCATCACGAAGGAATTATCGAAAAGGGTCAGAAATCGGTATATGTTGACATACATGTACAGACAAACAAACGATTACAATTTCAAAAAATTGGGTGATGTATTCAAGAGAAAGAGCTTGACAAATTGAGCAAATCAAGTCAAGTCAAGCGGTTATTCGGCTTGACATTGATTGCTAGAATTGTTGGATGTCCTCTTGAAAGGTATTGTGCCAAATTTTGTCCTACTGATAAAAACCTGTTGCTGGTTCGAGAGCTCTGGTCTAATGCATGAAATATTTTCAATTGGGAAGAAACCATGCTGGCCAGCGTAGGGTTTGACAAGCACGAAGACAATAAGTATAAACTCTTACCGTATGTAGAAGGGCATTATCTTGATGAAATTAAGCCCAGGATGGCTTGTCATGAGGGGCAAAAACACGTGGCGTGTGGCCGAGGTCGCACAGTCTGGCTTCTGCGGCCGCCCGGAGACGATGTCCCGTGCTTCCATCAGCGGAGGGTGTGAGCTCGTGTTTATTTACATTGCGACCCAGCCTGCGCCCCGGGTTTTTCGAATTGCGATTGTGGGAAATAAGGACAGAAAATCGACATTACACTTGAACTTTTGCCCGGAGTATGTACCACCGAAAGCCTTAGATGTGGAACGTTTCCTTCGTGAGGAGGCGAACATTGCACCATCGAAACTTCTGGTTATCCATCTTTCGAGTCTCAGTAACGCAGTTTAAATTAAAATGGACAATGATGCTGTGTGCCAGCGCGGTTTAAACGCAACCAAACAGGGACTCCGTTTCTGTCACGTTGATGGCACGTTGGCTTGGTCAAAATATAACATGCGGAGTTTGGCATTATATCTATTCGAGATACCTGCAGACGACGTCACAGCGATTTTTTGGCCATACGGCGCTGTACGTGACCGTAACGCAGAATGCCGGGCCCTTTTGCACATATACCGTGTTCTTAACGTGTTGCGTCATATTACAGTTGGTCTTACCTGACCATCAGCGGTTATTGTGCAGTAATCATGTACGATGGAAGCCGCGTACTTATTTTAGGTGTACATCAGATCTGAATGTCTGCAGCGAAAGATAACACAATTACCGACTACAGGCGTGGTACTTCCCTCGTCATCTACGATATTCCTGATCACATATGGAGCGGCGCTTGAGTCGCCACCGCCTGCTTGGCGGCTCTCGGAATCAGGTGAACAGCTGATGGATAGCGTTCTGGCCCTTCCTGAACCGGCTGCGGACAAGGTGACTGACGATGTGGCCGCAGCAAAGTCCTCAGCTACGATGGTTGCGCCGGCTGCGCCCGTGGTCGACGCTGATGTCGAACGTGACTCCTTGGTCGACTCTCTAGTTGTCCTGACTGCGGCCTTTCTGCCTGACCGGCGCCACTCCCTGCCTTCTACAGACACGAAAAACCGATTGCGTAAACAATGCAAAAGAACGCGTCGTATGCCGTCGCAACAGGACTCTTCTCCCTGTCCAGGTGATCACTACCTGTTGCTCAAACCAAAGTTTCAGCGTCGGAGACGATCGGAGGCCCTTAATGGATGTCGCATCGACGAAACGGAATGTTTCTGCCTTTGATGTCCCTACCGAAGGAGGAACGATACCAGCCGATCTGGTGGTGTCGGCAGTCGTTGAACATGTGGATACCACGGCGGCCGAGACACCGCTGGCGCAGAGCGAGGATTTTGAAGAAACAGCAGATCCTAACGGGAGACCCCACCGTAATGGGAGGCAACCTTCTGATGTCTACTTCCGGGCCGTGGGAAGGACGCCGGCAGCGCCTGCTGCCGGGAACCCCCGTATCTTCGCAGCAGCCACCTGCCGGGGCCCATCTCAGTGTGGCCCACCTACAAGCATACCGTAAGCGACACTGAATGTCAACGGTGTCCGCGCGCCAGTCAAGATCCTGTAAGAAATGATATGGGCTTCGGAACTAGACATTGCAGTGTTACAGGATGTGCATTTCACAGCGCTACCGCAGATAGCAGGATATAATATCTATGCATTACATGGTGACCACCTTGGCCCTGGCATCACGTAGCTACCGTCTGTCACGGGCATGGCATTTATGATTCAGTCCAGGCGTTTCATTAATGTCCAAGCGCCTTCTGGTACCGAGCGTCGGCGTGAAACAGCACGATTTTGTGCGGCGCAGATTACTCCAATGTTCTTACGTCAACCTCAACATCTTCTCTGTGGTGGGAACTGTAACTGCGTACTCAGCCGGAAAGGTCAATACCCAAATTTTACAAGGCGCTAAGAGGTGTGTGTCATTGTTCGCGATCTGGCCTTGTGGGATACCTTGTAGGTACGGAGCGCTTCAAACGATCCATTCTGTAAGTTTATTACACCACATTTAAGTCTCTCGTGGGATGGTCTTTGGTGTTCTCTGACCACTGTGGGCACATGTGTACACTGCTCCTTTCCCGCTAGTGGATTCTGGAGGAGTCAGGCAACATGCAAATTCAATACTCAGCATCTGCAGGATCCTCATTGTTGCCAAAGTACCACTGAGAAGTGAAAAGGTGCGAACAGCGTCTCCGATCCTAAGCATTAGTGGTGGAATGGTGGCTGGAATGTGTAAAAGCGATGCTCCATCACACATTCATCACTTACAGCAGCGAGGTTGCCACTTGGCACAGGCACACTACAGACTTCTGCTTCAGCGCCCTCTGAGACCTAAATGGCGAGGCACCTTCCCCAGAGGTGCAGACTGAACGCAGCATGATTAAGGCGAAGATACTAGCGATTACTCGCCGGAAATTACAGGTGGGTGTGGCGCGTGCCCGCAAACCTGATGGGGTGTGGCGGTAGAATCCGTTCATGCAGGATTGCAGACATCAAAAACAAAAATTAGTCACCGAACTCGTCGATCACCATGCGCAGCGGATCATCTGACAATCGGACATATTCGATAGCTTTGTCGATTCGATAGCTTTGTCAAATGTTATCACCGAGTCTACAGTGGCGATGATGGGGCCATCCTGGACTTCGTTACTATCGCAGTGAACGTTCCACGCGCCCTCACGTTTGAGGAGGGTATTTCGTTAGTGGAACATTTCACCTCCGAGAGAGTGACTACCGCTATCTTCAGGGGTGCGCTGCGCAAGTCACCAGCCATCGAAGGACCCACAGCTGCATTTTATAGTACGTATTGATGTCTCACGTCTACATGAAGAACAGACATATATAATCAACTGATCACGTCTACAGCTGCGATTCCGCAAGCTTTTGTCGAGGGCATTATTGTTCTCGTTCATAACCCGACACAGGGAATTACGACATCCCACTACCACACTATCACCTTATTAAATATAGATTACAAGATTTTTGAGCTATTACTGGCAATGCGCTGCAGACCCCTCTTACCACATGCGCTCTACAAAAAATGGTTCAAATGGCTCTGAGCACTGTGGGACTTAACGTCTGAGGTCATCAGTCCCCTAGAACTTAGAACTACTTATACCTAACTAAGGACATCACAAACACCCATGCCCGAGGCAGGATTCGAACCTGCCACCGTAGCGGTCGCGCGGTTCCAGACTGTAGTGCCTAGAACCGCCCGGCTTCCAGGACGGCTGCGGTCTACACCGAGGAAACAACGCCACATGAAACGATTAGCGTGCAGACAGCCACTGGAGACTGCCGTGAAGTGATTGCGCTGCCAGAGGGGTGCAGACTTCGAGCGGCAATCACACCTGTAAATCTTGACAGTGCATTTGACAGGATGCGCCACATGATTCTAATTTCTGTCACAGAACGGTGGCTTCTCTGGACGGCTCACCAGCCCCCTTCGGCGGCCCCTTAGCTGCGCACTTTCGTTGATCCAGGTCAGTGGGCGTGTGACAGGTCTGATACTGATCCAATGGACAGTCCACCAAAACAGTCCACAATTCATATACCTTCCTGCAGTGATGCTGGAGCCGCCCATAGACCTGATGATGATGCGGTTGTCTGGACTCCTCTTACGCGGTTACACCTTCCGATGTCGGGCATAAGCAGTTGACCTCCTGCTGCTAGTTCGTTCTCAGAAGGAGGTCGCACAGGTCCTCGACACCATCACGGCTCATGGGAGAGCGCCTGAAAGTGCGAATAACGTGCTCAAATCCACGGCACTGTCTACTGGTTGTCGGCTACCTCCTTGCTCTGTGACCAACGTCTCCGCTACCTTGGGACCACCTTTACGTCGTTGAGGCTGTATGATGATCAGTCACAACTCCCTGCGCTGCCACGATTCTTTGCAACATGCTGCTTACCTAAATGTCTGTGTGGCATCCGGAATGGTTCACGTAGCGGAAGTTCCACAGATTCTGCTTAGGCCAGGACGTTGTACTCAAGCGTCTGCACACATCACGGAGTTCGGAGCTCTGTTATGCTCACACTGAACTCCCACGAATGCGCTAGCCACAGGCAAAGGATTTTTATATCCTTCTTCTACATGTTGTAGCCTGTAACGTTGTAGAATGCAAGTTCCCATTGTTACGGTGGACTGTGGTTGGCGGCATATTCATCACAGTTTCTTGGTCGGCTGTTGACGTCTTTCTTTTTGTTGCCTACTGAAAGTATCCCACTGATCAGCGGCTCTTTGCCAAAGGACTTACGGACAGCCAACTCTGTGCCGATCATCGTAGTGTTGAGTATGATCATAACCGATTACGTGTGTAGCCGTTGCGGATATCTGGTTGTTGGGGCGACAAATGGTCGCATCTTTTGAACGACTGGCGCCACACGTTATTGATCCTAACTCCTTCCTTTACCTGTTGGTGGAATATTCTCCTTCCACAAAGTTTCGGGTGGTTCTCTGAATAAATGGCTGGATCTTGGCATGTCTGTATGGAGGTCCTCCTCCCTCAACCCTTGATTTTTGGCAGTACTTGCAGAACGCACATGTGGAAAAAAAATGGTTCAAATGGCTCTAAATACTAAGAGACTTAACATCTGAGTTCATCAGTCCCCTAGGCTTAGAACTACCTAAACCTAACTAAGTACAACACACACATCCATGCCCAAGGCACGATTCGAACCTGCTGTGGGGCGACGGTTGGAATAATTGTTAATGTTCCTATTATTTATTTAATGCTGTTGTTTACCGTTCTCAACACTGGCTCTCTAACTACAATATTGGCAACCAGAAAGTGATTAGCAAAACGTGAAGCCTTTAATTAGAATTCCTAGTGCCCACTTCATCTGAGAAATACATTTATAGCTACAGCTTATAGCTCTGAGGAATTAGGGGGGGATTGTCTGGGATTCATAATCAAAAACCATTCTTTCTAAAATGTTCACTATATTCAGAAAGTCACAGACAAAAAAAAGAATCCACACAATCCAACTACCAGAGCAGTTCAGAGTCTAATGCGCTGATGCAACTGTTCAAATTAAGTGTTTAAGTGAATACTCACCATAATTTGATGATAATGTTCATCAAACGCCACGCTAATAATGGTAGAATGTCTGTCCTGCGGCGGCACGTGAAAATACGACATACGCAAACTAAAGTTAGATCATTAACGTCATCCCAAAATTAACACTTCACTCGAAAACGATTTCATGGTTACGTGTATCCTGAGTAACTTATTACTGCATCCGAGGCTGTTTATATCAACGATACCGACGCGACGCGACTCCCTGCACAGGTGGTGCGCTAATCAGCGTCTGGAGAGAACTGGGGCCGTTTTTCTATCGCGCAGCATTCTTACACCCTTAATTTCTAAGACAAAAACCAGAAAATCATGAATTTCAACAAAAATTTTAATTTGTGAGATTCAGAATACTGTTTCTACTAAATTATTATGCAAAAGGAATCTAAATATAAATTTTTAAGTTTCTAGCTCTTTTCTGTTGCGCCAATCATTTTTACAGAAAAACATCCAAATTTCGAAAATGGTTAAAGTTATTGAACTGATATCCAACACATATTGATTTTGTATTACTCCTGACATGCTAGAAACGTTTCAGGTTATTTACTTCAATTTTAAAGTATTGCGCAATATTTATGACGTCAGAGCTAGTTACAGCGGACTAGGCTGGCACACAATGGAAAGACTGATGTGAATTTTATAAAGCGTGAGTATGCTGCTCCCCTACATAACCCTCTACTTAATTTATTTTTAATGTAAATAAAAAGATTAATTACAAAAAGGGAAGCAAGAGTACAGCTTAACTCCCTATGAAAATTAAAATTGAAGTGTAAATATACAGAAATATTAAAAGAAAACTTGTTACCTACTTCAATTATTTAAATTGCTGGCATATTCACTGCCTCTTAAGCAACATTATCACTCAAAATTTAAGCAAAATCATATTGCCTTAGACAGACAAACACATAAAAATACATAAAATTATGAAAACCTTAAATCCATTAAATTGTTTGTAAATATTTTTACATACACAAATTCAAAGAAAATAACACAGTTATTCATGATACATAAACAGATAATTATATCTTAGCAGTCTTTCGTAAACCTGAAAGAAAATTTCACAAATCAGTCGCTTTGGCTGGCGTTCTACACTTCCATTCACAAGGGTAGAGGAGGGGAAGTTGCTATGGTGTGCGTCCTTCACGTTCACTCTAAATTACATGGGGAAAGGGGAGGGGTCACTGTGAGTTATGTCCAAGTCACTCCACGCTTTCAAACAGCTACCAGGCTGCCATTATCTGGTTTGTCCTGTAGAACAAACGAAAAGAGTGCTTCAGACTCTGTTCACTTAATATCTAAGGGTGGGTCACAATGAAATGGGGATACATATATACATTTTATCTTTCAATATGTTGCTGGAACAAAGTTAACAGAACTTTTTCAGTTTTACTCTCGCTGTTACTTAACTGTCATAAAATCGGAAAACAAATGGCTCAAAACGCCGTTAGTCACGTACTAGGGAAAATTTATGCTCAAGGCATACAATGAAAAATCCTATGTAGTCTCAATTTATTATTTCTAGGCCGGAACACTGAACCAATGCTCGGTACATTCCTGACAAATCTGTATTTTATTCACTTAACTGACTCATCTTCGATTACCTTATTCTTAGAGATAGTATGAGTATATTTGATTACCAGTTGTCTTCTCAGCCTCTTCGTACATGTGAGTAACTTGTTGTAATAGTACAGTTCTGAGTGTTCAAAACACACTACGTTTAGTTGACTACTAAATCCACTTATTGGTCCTCTGCTGCTGTGTCAGTTCCACATCTGCAATTATGTACTTACTTCATCGAAGTGTATTTATGCTGAACTATAAATAATGTTTCACGTCTGCCATTATGTTACTCAATTATGTTGCTAGTGTATGTACTTATTTAGCAGTCACTCTATTAACATTTAGCGCATAGGATAGCACATTTATTTCATATCTATAGTGTATTGCAGCTGATCAATTTGCTCACGTTGCAATCCATTTCCACTTGATTGGATGCTGAAACCACAGGTAGTCTCTCTCGACCTACCACTAAAGTGCATTAAGTAATTATGGCCGAGCGTAATGCTAAATTCCTTAAACCTACAGGACACCATGAGCTGCTCTGTCTCATCTAACATAAGGGTACCTATGGTCGCATTCACGCCTCCAACTCATAACCTCAATACGTGTAGGTGTGTCCTGTCACACACTACACCAAATAACGGCCAGCTCCAACCTTATAAATATTTCAAGGACGTGTCCTTCACGTCTCAACCACAAACACTGTTCAATTCTATTACACTGCCATTCCTTGCTACACAAGGTGAGTTCATTCTTACAACTTATCTGCATATTTTTCATAACACTAAGCAGTCTCTTTTGCTATTAATTAGTTAGCTCTACAGCATACAATAGGTTTCACTGCCACTTCATATCCTGCTTGTACACGAATTTGTATGTCTTTTTAAATTACTGTTGGTGGAACATTTCCAATAAAACAACAACTTTGTACTTATAATATTACCAGGGTTCCATACACACTTGTTACTCAAACACCTTTGTATCTCAATTACATCATACTTCTCTGTTGTTTATGTCACTGTTAGGTTTGTCACATTAGGTATTTTCTTCACTAATCGGTGGATAGAATGGTTACAGAACTCATGACTTGATAGCCATAACGGAAAATTTTTGTATTGCTAAGAAGGAGTCGAAACTTTGGTGGATAGGAAGGATGAAGATAGAGTGAGACCTGAAATGGGAAAGAAGATCTCACCCAGCTGGGACTGCACAGCTGCCACACTGTGTAGAGGTTACAGAACAACCTCCTCCCTACAGAATTCATTAGTTTAATGCTGGCTTGATAGTTATACCGGAAGATTTTAGTATTTGAGAGTAAGAGCCGAAATTTTGGTGGATAGGAAAGATGAAGAATGAGTGAAACCTGAAAAGGAAAGAAGATCTCACACAGCTGGGACTGCACAGCTGCCGCACTGTGTAGAGGTTACAGCACAACCTCCACCCTACAGAATTGTATCACTTTCCCTAACCACTATTTCATTCAACCAACAAGCGTCCAAGACCAATCTGACACTCCCGTCTCTTTTTGGTACAACAACAAGAGGATTATTGTACTCACTGACCGCTTTTTAAATCGCACCCCATCTAGCATTCTCTGTATCTCCTTTCGAACCGCCTCCTTCCTAGCTACATGTACTTGGTATGGCTTCCTGAAAAACACTTGGCCAGGTTTCACCTTTAATTGACATTCATAACCTTTGACCACGCCAGGTCGATCTGAAAATACCTTATGATGCCTTTTTAAAACCTGTCTCAGTTCTTCCTTCTGATTAGCTGAAATTTTATCGATTTCCTGCAACATAGCTTCTATCTTGTCCAAAATAATTGCTTCTTCTTCTTCTTCTGTGTTTAGCTTACTTTTACTAAGATTAACACCTTCGTCCCAATATCTCCTATTTTTCCGAACTCGTATAGGCAGCTCCCAAGTTTCATCATTAGTTACTACATGTTTATCAATAAAAGGTACCGTAATTACTCCGGTTATCGGCAAGATTATTTATATCTGGCTTCTTTCAAAGTCAACAACACTCTGATATTTTGACAAGAAATCTATGCCAATTAAAACCTCAATACTGAGAAAATTTACAATTAAGCATGGATGGTCAATTAAATTACCATTAATGTTAAAGGGTAGCAAAGTTTCTTGTTTTATCGTTTTTGACACCTTGCCAGTAGCACTAATTATTCTTAGTCCTGACACCGTCATTACTGTAAGCTTGTCTTTACCAGGTAATGCATCAAAGAAGGACTGAGATATCGCACGCACCTCACTTCCACTCTCTAAGAGACAACGTACATTGATACCCAACATATCCACTATTATTATAGGGTGGCTTATTATAGTTTGTACAGGTGGTTCCTCAAACTCATCCAATAGTTCCTTTTGGATTTGTCTCCAACTAAAGTGATCGACATCTGTCTTCATTACATTTAGGTCAAAGCGTGTAGGGGTTTCCTGAATTACATTTTCAGCTGCCTTTTCCAGTCGGCCTATTAATTTCAAATCGAAACGCCGCACGACTTAATTACATTTAGTTTGCTGAACATGACCCAAATTACTGCAGTCTGAGCGATTCTGCGCCTCCAGACCGGGCATAACACTAGTTACAGCTAAACCACTTTCATTATTATCGTCGGGTTCCTTCTCAAGTGACAACTGGTCACAGCTACTGGGTTCATCGACCCCCAACAGGCTATCCTCTACACTCTCACTTACCTCCTGTCCTAAATCTATTAGTACAGTATCAACTTCCTGCACAGGCACTTTAGATAAGAGCACATCATCCTCATAGTAAATATAAGCATGAATAACTTCTGCTTCTTCACCTGACAATTCAGTATTTTGTAGCTCTTCCCTACTGTTACACTGCTGCGCCTTCTCTTCCTCTTCCCACTTAGAAAGAGTCTCCAACACGGTATCTATCAAATACTGTGAGTGATCTAATATTTCCGCTGTATCCTTAGATGCTACCGACCCTTCATCCACATGTTCACTTTGAGTATTCTGATGTGTCTTACCAATTATTGTAATTACTGGCTTAGGAAAAGTAACCGCCTGGTGAGCGCCAGTGTCCTCATAGACGGGAACTAGTTTTCCTGCCTCGGCCTACTGCTGTTTCCTTTATTTGCATTATAGTTAACTGGCACCGCATTGCTTTCCACACTTTTGTTTACCTGCATAATTTTGTTCGAAACAAAATTACTATCATTTGGATGCCATTGTTGGTTCTGATAATTATTTCTCCAATTCCTACCTCTCTTAGGATTGCGAACACCTACTGTTCTGATGTTTACATTGCCATTCTGCTCGTTCTTAAAATTACTACTAGTGTTATTAGCATTTCTGTTATTACGTGCTTGCTCCTCATTGGCAGCCACACGCTCTACACGTTTCAAATATTCAATGAAACGATCCAGATTGTCTCTAGGGGCAGATATAATTCTAGTTTGCCAATACCATGGGAGTTTGGCTTCAAGATCTAGTATTATCATTTCAGGTTTTAGCTTTTCGGCCAAATCTGACAAACGTGAGATCCATGACCTGGCAAATTAATAGATTCCTTGCCTGCATTGAAGCGTTTTCCACTCCAAAATTCTCTCAACACTTCATTTTGCTTACTACTAGACCAATACTCATTAATGAAAGCTGTTTTAAATTCCGCTAATGTTTTACACTTCAACATAACATCAGCTGACCAACGCATGGCGTCACCCGCTAAATGGCTTCTAATAAATGAGATTTTGTCTCGTTCAGACCAAGTTGGTGGAATCACATCTTCAAAATCGTACCAGAAATCTAGCGGGTAGATATTTTTATCTGGATCGAACAGCAAGAACTGCCGACCCCCGATAAAAGCGGCATTTGCAGCTACAATTTTTTGCATACTACCATTACCAGAAGTTACTGGAGCTACTTTACTCTCAATGTTAGCAATGTTAGTACTAATATTTTCTACTCTAATTTCAACATTATCTACTCTTTGCACAATATGAGTAGTATCAGTTTTCATTGCATCTACTTCTGCTTGACATATGTTTACTTTTATATTAACAGCATTAAACCTATCTGAGCACAGTTCAGATTCCGCCTCGATCTTTTCTGTTAACTTGTGCTCCAGCTTCGCATCTTCCATTTGGAAGTCTTTGTGAACCTCAGCAACTTCGGATTTTACTGTTTTACACATTTCAGAAAATTGTTGAGTTCAGATTCCGCCTCGATCTTTTCTGTTAACTTGTGCTCCAGCTTCGCATCTTCCATTTGGAAGTCTTTGTGAACCTCAGCAACTTCGGATTTTACTGTTTTACACATTTCAGAAAATTGTTGAGCAACCTTTTCCTTAATATCCTCATGATTGTAATCAGTTTTATAATTCAAACTGTCCAGATCCTCTTTCAACTTATTGCAACCATCCTTGAAGGTATTGTCCATTACCTCCAATCGTTTATTAAAATTAGTTTGGCTGGCCACAATCTCATACTTTAATTCAGCGCCACTGCTTTTGACCTCAGTTATTTCAGACTTTAATTCTGCTGTCATTTTAGCATTACTGGTAGCTATTGCTTGTAATATAACATTTAAATCAATTGCCCCAGTATCTTTGGGTTGCTCACTAGCTGGGTTTTTATCACACTCAGGTGACGAAAAACTAGCTCCAATACCAGAGTCATCAAAACGAAATGAAATATCTGATTGATCAGTCATATCTAACTTATCCTTTTTAAACTCTGCCACCTCTGATGACTGCTTCGTTTTTAAGTCATCAGATAAACTATCATCCAATAAATTAACAATTTCTGATTTTTGCATTACTACAGGGGTCTCTATTATTGAATCATTGCCCCTTTTCACACTACCGTCAGGAGACAATACTTCATATTTCACATTAACGTTACCATTTTCACGCATATTTACACTTGAACCGTTTTCTGGATTTAAAGTTCCCTCAACAGACATAGGTTCTGATATAAATTTAACCTCAGTTTCTTCTGGCGGTTCCATCGCCGACAGTCTTTTAGTGCTGGTTAATAAAAATTTTAACAGCTTTTCACTTAACTTAGTTCCTTCTGCACGACATATGGCGTTACCGGCGCGGCGTACCAGGATTACTGAAGCGACGCGGCGCGTTGAACTGCAGACGGCACTTCGACAGCTGCTGTGTGTTTGCGTGGCCCGCAACTGCAGGCGTGGCTCCGCTTGCTCCTGCAGACGACTGCGGTGAGGCGAAATTGGCTCTCGCAATGCCGGCAGCGCCGCTAGACTCAGTGCCAGCTCCGTCAATCCAGATGCGCTGTTAATCCAATTGCGTCGTCCACATGCACACGTAACACCGTCTATCACTGTTCCATTGCTCAGTTGCGTGTCGCATTCCACTTCCGAATCCAAATATTTAAAAATCACTTTCACTTTTACTCAGTTTCTTTCCTGCCCGATTGGCACCATATGTGGGGCGGTGGGTGGAATAATAGAATAAATGTTTTGTATTTATGCTCTTGTTTGCTGTTCTCAACACTGGCTCTCTAACTACAATATTGGCAACCAGAAAGTGATTAGCAAAAGAGTGAAGCCTGTAATTAGCATTCCTAGTGCCCACTTCACCTGAGAAATACATTTATAGCTACAGCTTATAGCTCTGAGGAATTAGGGGATTGTCTGGGATTCATAATCAAAAACCATTCTCTCTAAAATGTTCACTATATTCTGAAAGACGCAGACCAAAAAGAATCCACACTATCCAACTACCAGAGCAGTTCAGAGTCTAATGCACTGATGCAACTATAACTGTTCAAATTAAGTGTTTAAGTGAATGCTCGCCATAATTTGATGATAATGTTCATCAAACGCCACGCTAATAATGGTAGAATGTCCTGCGGCGGCACGTGAAAATACGACATACGCAAACTAAAGTTAGATCATTAACATCATCCCAAAATTAACACTTCACTCGAAAACGATTTCATGGTTAAACGTATCCTGAGTAACTTATTATTGCATCTGAGACTGTTTATATCAACGATAGCAACACGACGCGACTCCCAGCACAGGTGGTGCGCTAATCAGCGTCTGGAGAGAACTGGGGCCTTTTTTCTCTCACGCAGCGTTCTTACATATAAACCCGCGGTGCAGACGGCTAAGGGAACGCCTGACCAAATCTGCTCTCCCGACTAGCCGCTGGGCTAGTAATTCACCACTTTAAGTTATCGAATAAATCATTGCTTCCTTAATTTCTAAGACAAAAACCAGAAAATCATGAATTTCAACTAAAATTTTAATTTGTGGGTTCCAGAATACTGTTTCTACTAAATTTTTATGCAAAAGGAATCTAAATATAAATTTTTAAGTTTCTAGCTCTTTTCTGTTGCGCCAATGATTTTTACAGAAAAACATCCAAATTTCGAAAATGGTTAAAGTTATTGAACTGATATCCAACACATATTGATTTTGTATTACTCCTGACATGCTAGAAACGTTTCAGCTTATTTACTTCATTTTAAAGTATTGCGCAATATTTATGACGTCAGAGCTAGTTACAGCAGACTAGGCTGGCACACAATGGAAAGACTGATGTGAATTTTATAAGGCGTGAGTATGCTGCTTCCCTACACTGCGACCGTAGCAGCAGTGCGGTTCCAGACTGAAGCGCCTAGGACTGCTCAGACACAGCAGCCGGTACGCACATGTGCAGGTTGTGCTCTGTTCCCATTATCGCGCCTGTTTTGCCAATTACCTTAACAGGGTTTTTACCATGTCCCCACTAAGTTGGCACATTCCTGGGATATCAGACGCCTGCGTGACCTGAACGAAACATGATGTGCCTCCACCGTGAACTCGGCCTACATACCACCCTCTATCACCATGTGTGGTTTTCAGAGGTCCACATGGGTACATTAATTTTAATTTATTTTTCAAGTCTTGGTGGTGGAAAAAACTTTCACTTTCAGTATTTGGCTGGCAAGGGGAGGAGAAGTGGTGGCATAAAGTTCCTGATTACTGGACTTTATGCCAATGTCCTGGTTTAAAGACCAAACATCTCTGGACTGTCTTTTGAAGTGAGGGCATCTGACACTGTTGATTGTGGTCCATCCATCAGATCTGGACATAAAGCTTGGTGGTCCCTTGTACTATTCATGAGAAGTAGGCTATCTGCTGGCACTCGGTTTCACCCTGTCCCATCTCTCATCACCATTATCATCATGGTCATCATCATCATCATCCAACACAAATACTAAGGGAGATGTGAGAGCGATCCACTGCTGAAGGTGTAGGCTGGTGGCAAGGACTCACTTGGTGCATGTCCTGACACTCCAAACCTCTTGAGATATCAACTGTCATAAGGTGCTGCCCATGAGTAGCCACTATAGTAGCTGGTATCCATGAGGGTTTTGCCCAATAAGAAAGTACCCAAACAGCCAAACCTGGAAGTCATCTTCGAGCATGTCAGAGCTAGGGTTCCTTGGGTTGGAATTCCAGGAGATGGAGGAGGATACACTGCTCTCGATCATGGAGGTGTTCTGCTGGGCTGTGGACATGGACAGGGGTCGATCTGCAGATGCTCAGGAACATCATGGTTGTTGCCTTCAAATTTTGTTGCTTAAATGTTCGCACCATCTCCTACACTTTGCCATTGGAGGAGGGGTTGAAACAGAAAGTTACATGGGTGATTGATGTGGTCGGTGGTGTAGAACTGTTGAAAGGGCGTATCTGTGAATTGGGGCCCATTGCCAGTTGTGAAGGTGTGGGAAGTCTTTCAATGGCGAGAATCTGCAGAACAGTACGGAGTGTGGCAGCTGCAGTGGTGGACAACATACTGAACCAAAACACCCAGTTGCTGCTGGAACTGCTGTTGCAATTGCTCCTGCAGGAGCAGCTGTTGCTGTTCAATGAATTGTGCAAGTTCTGCGTCCATAATGCACTGTTATCTTTTACGTCATCACCAATTCTAGTAACTGGAATCGAGCGAGACCAGAGCATACCAGCCGAATTGCCGACGGCGTCCGTGAGAAATCGCCAGTGCAACATGCGCGCACACACACACACACACACACACACACACAGTGAAATACAAAGACCAGAAAGCAAAACCAAACCGTATAGCAACACGCAGTAACTATGGAAACGACAAACGGACAAACTATCACGAGCGCTGTCGGCACACGACTGCAGTCTGAGCATTTTTTTTTTTTTTAAATGGACTTGTAGTCCGGGGTGATATGTTACAATACAGCGTCACCGGTCTATTGCGGTCTAACAGTGTTGGGGAGGCAGTAAATTTCCACAGGGCAGTGACTCCGTCACTGCAATTCGCTTTGGAGGTGTGGCGGTGGGACTTGGAGTCCCGTACCACCCTCTGACGGTGATAGTACTACATGAGTCAGGCAGAAAAATTTTGCCTAACATGGGCAGGTGAAGGTGTGGCGGTGGGACTTGTAGTCCCGTACGCCAGGGCAGGGGTGAAAGCGCAGTCTGAGCTCCTGCGCAGCAGACTTTATAGGGTCCTCCGTGAGCGCCGATAGGGTGGCGTGGCAGGCATGGCCCGATCACAGCGCTGTGGCGGCGATAGCAGCGCTCGCAGTTTACAGGGTCGCCGCCTAGCGACTGTTGTCTGTGTCCTGGCCTTCTGGTGGTCTGTCAAAACCGTCGGACCAGGATACCAGAGTGTTCCTAGCTTTTTCTGTTCTATAAATGTCCTGAATTTATTACTTGGTTCGAATAAAGCTTCTTTTACAGTTAAATGTCACGCCAAATCAACTTATCATGAGCCAAATGACCAGGCCTTGATGACATGAACTTGTTTACGTCTCATTTACACGACTAGCAGCGATGGTGATATATTTCAGTTCTCCCTGGAATGAAGTTGTTTTTCTTAACTGCCCTGATTTATTTTAAGTAACAAAACCTTTTTCTTTTTTTTGCAAAACGACCTCGCCCTGAACGATTTTTAAGCCATTAGCACATTTTCCAGTCTTCATTTGGAAATTAAAATTTATATAAACATTTTCCCTCAAATCACTAATTAAATTTTTCTGAGTTACCTTGATTGCATTAAAAGAAATAGTTTAACTTTTGTAAAACTTAACACTGCCTTTGTGCAGTTGATATCTCATATGTTCAATTCTCGCTGTTCGTTTGGCAATGAAAATCTGGATGTAAATCCATTGCGTAATTTATAGAGAGTCACATCTTCGTTACACTGACACATTTGATCACAGAACGAGTCCAATACACGCTCCCGTTTGTGAGCCATTCGGAGTCATCTCCTCATACTACGCAGAATGTACAGGTTTTTATCTGAGCCAAAATGATTGGTATTGTATCTTTGCCAGTTTAACCATGAGTAGAGTGTTCATAAGCCATCCACGTGATACAAATCTGCTAGGAATCTGCTCAAAAGAAAAGCTTCTGCCTATAGGAGGGTAAAGAATTTCAGTGGTCCTCAAGAGGTCGACCGCATAACATAGCATCACATTCTAGAGTGAAAACTTTCTGAAAAATTAGTCAAATCCTATTGCCTTACAACCTCTAACCGATAATATTGTAAGACATTTGCATTTCTCGTGACTGTTACATGGACACCTGTATTTGTAAGGCCGGCCGCTGTGGCCGAGCGGTTCTAGGCGATTCAGTCTGGAACCGCGTGACCGCTACGGTTGCGGGTGCGAATCCTGCCTTGGGCATGGGTGTGTGTGATGTCTTTAGGTTCGTTAGGTTTAAGTAGTTCTAAGGTCTAGGGGACTGATGGCCTCCGATGTTAAGTCCTATAGTGCTCAGAGCCATTTGAACCATTTGTATTTGTAAGTGTGAATAATGAATGCTCAAAATGTTTTATGTTGTGCAAAAAATAATACAGCCTCTGATGTCTAGACCAAGGTCTTCTGCGGTGTACTGAAATTTTCACCATGCAGTCTAAGGCCCTTCTTTATGTGTTTGGGATACATGTCTTGTGAAAAAATTGAGGTATCATGTCACGATTTCCCATCCTGCGGTAGACCCTTTATCTCACGGTGGCACATATACCCAAACTCCTCAACTATTTGCGGTTTATACAGATGTCTATAAATAAAGGTCCATTTCAAAAACACTGTAGACAGAGAACCACTGCTCAGAATGAGATCAAATTTGTACAGCATATTGCCAGCCGGGGTGGCCGAGCGGTTCTAGGCGCTGCAGTCTGGAACCACGCGACCGCTATGGTCGCAGGTTCGAATCCTGCCTTGGGCATGGATGTGTGTGATGTCGTCAGGTTAGTTAGGTTTAAGTAGTTCTAAGTTCTAGGGGACTGATGACCTTAGAAGTTAAGTCCCATATTACTCAGAGCCATTTTAATCATTTTTGTACAGCATATTACTGACGCACTGGAAAACCTTATGGAACAAAAAAGCTTTAACGAAAATATTTGCGAATAGGTGGCTCTGTAAGTATCGTAACGTAAACGGGGTCGGCTACAAGTAACAGATGGATCGCAACAGACGACGGTGGTTTGAGTTGTTCATTATGCTATCAGCACTGTTCAATGTGCATGACTACAACAATTCGGCAGCCAACAGCTGTGATATTTTTATTTAGATAAGCCCATCTACCATCATCTGATGAATGAAATCTGTTTTGATTGTTGTGAGGCTTAAAACGGCATACAAAACGAAATGAAATCTGTTTTTATTTGTTCTCGCTCCAAAAACAGCATAAAAACATAATGACATCAGTTCCAATTTGTGGTCGGACTGGCGCAAGACATGTTCAATATGCTGTCCACTGTTATGTGCAACAATTTAAAACTGGATGTTGTGTGCTGTCCTTAGGTTAGTTAGGTTTAAGTAGTTCTAAGTTCTAGGGGACTGATGACCGTAGATGTTAAGTCCCATAGTCCTCAGAGCCATTTGAACCAATTTTTTGAACAATTTAAAATCGAGAAACAGCATGTTCCATAACAGATCGGAGCGCATCGGGAGTCATGCTCAGAATACGTTGTCAGATGCTTGCCTTCGATTCAGCTGAGTTCGTAATTGGAGCATTGAACACAGCATCTTAACCCCACAGCAAGAAGTCACAGCGATTAAAATCATGTGGTCTGGACAGCCAGGCTGTAGGAAAATAACGACTGATAATTCTGCCACTTCCGAAATCATTCGGCAGCAGCATCTTTACTGGCTGTGCAATGAGCAGAGGAGCGCCATCTTGCATAAATTGATCCTACCCACACATCCATGTTGCTGAATGACGTTGGTGCACAAAAGACTCTCATAGCTCTTACCAGTACAGGTTACAAGACCCGCAGTACTGATCTTCTAGAAAAAATACGGCCATACGATAAACGATGTCGTCAACCCGTACCACACAGTCACTTCTGCAGAATGAAGTAACCTTCCAGTACTGGTGGTGGTATAACTCTACCTAAGTAGGAAGATTACTGTCGCTTTGTCATGTCCTACAGCTCCTTCAAGCTACCGTGTGTAGTAAATGGTTTCTTAAATTCGTGTGGTCCACGAAATTACTGGCTCTTGCGAGTTAATGCCGGGAATTAATAATTTCTAGCGGAAGGTTTTCCCAACCGGTAAAAATTTGAACGTAACGAATAACGCAATATTTTTTAACCACTACAGAAGGCACCTATACGTGGCTTAATAGGCATTATATAGCTTTTATTTGCTTTCATGACTCAGAATTCGACTGTGGTACTGAGTTTCACCTATTCTTTATTTAGGGGGAGCAAATAATCAGTCGAGGATAGAGATTAATTGATATTTATTCAGAACCGATGGTATTTCAACAACTAGTCGTGTTTCTCTTGCAATATTCATCATCAAAACTGGTCTCTCTAGTTAACGTGGTTCAGTTTCGCCAAGTAATTGTGGAATGGTACAGGGTAGCGCAGACCTGGCTTCAATGTAATTTTATACGAGCGCACAATTATACCTAAACCCATGCTTATTACATTCAGTTGCTAAAGGTAACTCAGAACAAGTTCAGCAATGACACTATAAGCAAAACTAGGTCAGGGTGGAAGAATATTTCGCAGGTCTTTATCAAATCAAAGGGCATTAAAATCCGATACTTTCCCTAGTGGCACGAGTCTAAGCCATGTATTTTACTTAACGCACGACATCGCCAACAAATCAGATAGTTAAGGGGGGAAACATCATCACTTCAATGCTGGCCAAGTTTCGGTAGCCAATAGAAATCCAGAAAAATACGAACACACAAGATTATTCCTTCCTTATTTTACACTCGCCGACTATCGTATGATTATTTATCGTATACAAAACATTTTCACAACGAAACTACAATTTATCAATGTGGCGGTTGCTCCAACCAACCACGTGGTGAGAAAGCAAGTTCACAAAGGAAACATATGGAAAATAAATAAAAATCCTCCGAAGTATTACTGTAAACGAAAGAGCAGATTGAAATACATTGAATGACTGAATTTCCGTTAATCGCAGAGCAAGAATATGACCGTGAGCTTATGGCCCATGATGTGTGGCCTGACCGAGGCACAAACGCAAAGTTCTACTGAAATTCGAATAAATTATGAAAATAAATTCTCTTACGGGGTTTAGAGGTAATCTCGCACCTGATTTCAACATCTGGACTTCATTACCGAGTAGATTTCAGACAATCTAATACCTTTGTTAACGTTACCAAAACGAAAGCTGCGTCTCCATGTCTGTCCAGCGCCACGACCCAGGAACAAGTGCTCCACCGGACACCTCGCCTAACAGTTATTCGTTCAAAAAGTGGTGAAGGGGATGATTCGCCAACCTAACAGAGCCAATCCTCGGACCTTCGCGATCTCTTTGACCGGACGTGCCCACCATCTTTGCTAAACTTGTCCACGTTTAGGGGGTTGGTACTATCCTACCACAGAACGACTCTACACGTGCAATGCTACGACCTCTGACCAGAGCTGGTACATCACATACTATCTCATTCATACAGTCGAAGGTCGCATTTGGGAAAGGATACAAGGAAACGTGGCACACATGAAATAAAATAAATAAATAAATAAACACCACTTGGTCCGTTCTCTTCTGTTTGTCATACACGGAGTCAAAACACTCTGGCTATAGTTCTCCGATACTGAAATTTATTGGAAAAAATATGTAACGGGACAACAAGATCCGTTTCAATGTGTGATGTGCGTGAGATTTTTATGTTGCTCATCCCCTTCCATGGCCATTTATTGTGCACTTTCATGCGAGCAAGTAATACCACAGCGAACGTTCGTCTTGTTGGTAGATAAGCAGTAAGCAAATCCTCAACATGGGTGGTTTTGTATAGAAAGCAATGCAGGATGTTTCGTAGTATCTTCCGCACTGTTCTGGCGGGTATGTCCAACATTCGGGGCAGTTCCCCTTGCTCTGCACTTTAGGACACCACCGCTCGACTCCTCCTGCAATGCTGTGGCTACGTTTTTGATAGACTTCGGATCAACTGTTTCCCTCCCTCTGCCATATTGCACTTCAAAAGACTCTGTCTTTTCGAAGTTTGTAATCATATTCTCCATCCTTATTAGAGATCGGATCAATTTTTCTTACCGTGGATTGTCAAGAACTTATGCAGTGCTACTGACGCACACTCACCGTTCTTGCAAAAGAGCTTTACTATCAGCGCGCGATCCTTCGTGGTGACAGTCACGGTGGGCGTCTCACACGCTAACTGAGTAACAGCCGTGTGCCACGCGTCTGTTGGCGTGCGTATTCTGACGTCTGCAGTGAAATACTGGTCTTTTTTTCTGCTGTTCAAAGTTTACTCGTTCTGGTTCAAATGGTTCAAATGGCTCTGAGCACTATGGGACTCAACTGCTGTGGTCATAAGTCCCCTAAAACTTAGAACTACTTAAACCTAACTAACCTAACGACATCACACACACCCATGCCCGAGGCAGGATTCGAACCTGCGACCGTAGCGGTCGTGCGGTTCCAGACTGCAGCGCCTTTAACCGCTCGGCCACTAAGGCCGGCTTACTCGTTCTGGGTTCAAATGATTCAAATGGCTCTGAGCACTATGGGACTCAACTGCTGTGGTCATAAATCCTCTAGAACTTAGAACTACTTAAACCTAACTAACCTAAGGACATCACACACATCCATGCCCGAGGCAGGATTCGAACCTGCGACCGTAGCGGTCGTACGGTTCCAGACTGTAGCGCCTTTAACCACTCGGCCACTCAGGCCGGCTTACTCGTTCTGGGTTCAAATGATTCAAATGGCTCTGAGCACTATGGGACTCAACTGCTGTGGTCATAAATCCCCTAGCACTTAGAACTACTTAAACCTAACTAACCTAAGGACATCACACACACCCATGCCCGAGGCAGGATTCGAACCTGCGACCGTAGCGGTCGTGCGGTTCCAGACTGTAGCGCCTTTAACCGCTCGGCCACTCAGGCCGGCTTACTCGTTCTGGGTTCAAATGATTCAAATGGCTCTGAGCACTATGGGACTCAACTGCTGTGGTCATAAATCCCCTAGAACTTAGAACTACTTAAAACTAACTAACCTAAGGACATCACACACACCCATGCCCGAGGCAGGATTCGAACCTGCGACCGTAGTGGTCGTGCGGTTCCAGACTGTAGCGCCTTTAACCGCTCGGCCACTCCGGCCGGCTTACTCGTTCTGGGCAGTGGTTCTCTATGTACAGAGTTTTAGAACCGGAACGTTAAGGGCGCCCCTATTATACACCTGGTATTCCCCTACTAATATGGCTATCTAGTTGCCCCAACAGCACCGTGCTACCCCAACTCATGCCACACCTTTCTGCTCCACCCTCCAAATTTCACATACTACTCTCCTCGTCGATTTAGTGGGGACTCTGCTCGTTTCTTATTTTATCAGTCCAGTTCCTCCGTCAAAGGTAGAGGATAGTGGAGATAGGTAGAAACAGTATGTTGAGGGCACCTATGAGAAGGAAGAGTTGTTAATTAAGTAACAGATGAAGGAACTGGTGTCGATTGGTGATTGGAAGACAAAACACTCAGGATCACACAAAACGGTAAAGATAGGTAATTTGTGAGTAATTTTTAATATCTGCCGGGGATTTGGCAACAAAATAGTTACTGAGTTTAGTGTGTAGAATCAATGAGTAGGGAAGCAAACTTACAGAGAATCATGATCCACTTATTCCCGAAGATCGCAAAGACAAAACAGACGCAACAGAGTGTTAGTCTGACGTTGCACTCGATGCTAGAAACAAGATATGGCTACACAACTTTCACAGGATGTGTCGCCATGGAAAAAGCACTGAACAGCGGGAAGTATCATCATACCTGCGTAACGCCATACTTAAGACGCTTTGGCCGGCCGCGGTGGTCTCGCGGTTCAAGGCGCGCAGTCCGGAACCTCGCGACTGCTACGGTCGCAGGTTCGAATCCTGTCTCGGGCATGGATGTGTCTGATGTCCTTAGGTTAGTCAGGTTTAAGTAGTTCTAAGTTCTAGGGGACTGATGACCACAGCTGTTAAGTCCCATAGTGCTCAGAGCCATTTCAACCATTTTTTTGAAGACGCTTTGATTCCGGTTTTCCCATAGTCCATGATTGACTTCCGTCAAGCATTTTTATTTATTTACTTTTCAAGGTAGCAAAACTCCTTCTCTTTATCTACCATGTGGCATACAGTTCCGGTGTCACTAATCTCGTTTTTGCTAATTCTAAATCCCTGTAATCTCTACTCAAGGGAGAGGATTCTAGTTACTGAAGCGCTAGTACCAAGCAGTGTATGATAGCGTAACACCTACACTCTTGTGGAACAGTAACGTTTTTGGGTACGATTTATTCTAATCCCTCATGTTGTAATTACCTGTGAATAAAGACAATTGTTTCGTGATCACGTCTAGCTTGTGGTGTAAAGCACCATCATACGACATACTTCCCAGATTTTGGATAGACAACTCTGCTTTCTTGTTTATTTCTTCTTTTTTGAATACAAGTTATTTCTGGGTGGTCTTGATGGTTTTAGCGATGAGTGTAAGTGAGTATTCCGTTGAAGAACTAATTGACTTTTATGTATGGTGAATGTAGAAGAAATATCGCAACCGCTATCGATGCTTTATTTCGCCGCAAGAATGCTTGTCGTGTCGGGTTGTTGTAAATAAAGTGCAGCTACTGACAGAGGTCCAGTGTGGACTATAGCTATGCGTTGATGCGGAACTGATTTACGCTGAAAAAAAAAATTAGTTCCAATTTTGTCCATCAGGTACGAACATCTTTGGTGCTCATATTTAAAAAAGTGTATGAGCGGCGGTTGATAATAACAACAACATTATGCCTTTCTTATTTGTTTGATCTTTCTATTCATGTCTTGCTCCTAACCCATTACATATGGTAATATTTCTATACGCTTTTCTAGTATTCCCAGCGCCCGATATGCAACTGCTGGTCAAAATTGGAAATACTTTTTTCCAACATAAATCAGTTCCCCATTAACGCATTAGCATATCTACCAGTTTCGCCGCCATGCGATAATTACAACCCACAGTGGACCCTATGAATATCTGCACTTTAATTATAACCAGGTGGAACTCCGTTTAATCGAAACATGAAAGCATTTACTACCAATGTACGGGTACAGATAAATAAAATTCCTCATTTAAACTTGTAAAAAGTGGCCAAATACCCAAACTGTGATGAGATGTTTACTAAGCCTCCACGTAAGTTGTAGGGATGCAACTTGTGTTTCTGGAATACTATAGACTTGTGATCCCAGAATACATGCTATGTGTCAAAAACTTTACGGTAATGATTTTCATAAACTTTTGTTTTTCTTAGATGAAATCAACGTTCACGAATCGTGACAGCCCAACGTTGCGTGTAATTAGCTTCAGCGTATTTCGCGACTTAATATTTTATGTGGAATAATGGGTTGCAGACTTCTTGTTTTCTTTTTCTTTTTTTTTTTTATAGACAAATTATGCAAACTCTCCTGAAGACTAATAACGACTATTGCTTGAATATCTTAGTCATTCAGAATGTCGAATTACATGACTCCAAAAAGATGGTTGTCAAGTAAATTCCTCACAAAAAGAACGAGAGGCATTCTACCGCATTTGCAATGTTTGTGGTGTCGGAAGAGATTATACAGTAAATGGATCTGCTAGATCTTCCATTTTCACATTTCTTCCTCTCGGTTCCCGAAAAGGATGAAAAGTACCGAAAAATGTCAGGCTCGTGGAAATACGGCTAACAGTTACCAACGGCAGTAAAGAAATTGGCGATGATATAGCAGTTTACTGAAGGGAGCAGTAAATGCATCAAAGATTACGGCACTTCGAACGAATACTGGTGTAATTCGGTTTTGGAGAAAAACAATCAGTCTTTAAAATAAGTAATTCTTAAACAAGTAAGTAATGTTTAAATCTATTGTTTTCTCACAGCACACTACTATTCGTTAAAAATAGGGGTGCCAGTCTAAAGAAATTGAATTTCTCTGTGATTCACCGACGACAAATCTGTACACTAGACAGTGGACGTTGTTGTCCTGTTCCGAGTTTTCGTTCATCACTGATTTATCATGTCTAATGGATAACCAATAATTCTTTGGGAAATAGCAAGTTTTTTGAGTCCCCTATAAAATGATTTTTGTGGCATGACAAATCTCCCAACTGACCAAGTCGTTTATATACAAACGACAATTTTAATGCCTTGCCCCTTACTCTGCATAAATATCAGCGGACACATGTATGCGTGATGCAATCCTTTTATATCCGAAATTGTGCAGTTTGAGGCTTTCCCAACGTATCAACTGCTTAAAAGGTTCTCTGGGTTTGCACAATTTGAAACGTCCCCTTAGAAAAATTATACATGACTGTGCTTAAACTGACACACAATATTTTTAGCGCAACGCAATCTGACTTTCAAAAATCCCTACAAAAAAATGGCCCTGACTAACATTAACCTATACGTTTCACAAATCGCTTACCTCACAAAAATCTTGGTTACTCGAACTACTGCAATACAGCGAGCGCCACTACTGTCAGCTAAATAAAAGATTCAAACTACGGAAGGCACTAACTACTGATAGGGATAGTTAGCAAATGAAAGATTTTAATAGAGAACAAACAATGTATTTACCTTAATATCATCAAAAATCATAATATATATAGCAGTTCATGACATCCAGTCTTACAAATTTCAAAACTCCGCCATTTCTTTCCCCTCATCCACCACTGCTGGCGGCTCACCTCCAACTGCGCGACGCTACGCGCTGTTAACATCCAGCTGCCCAACACTACAATGGCCGACAACAATGCAAACTATCCACAGACTGCACACAGCACAGCCAGTGATTTTCATACAGAGCGCTACGTGGCGTTACCAATAAGAAAACCTAAACAGCCTACTTGCAAATTTTATTTACGCCTAATGTAACGAGCAGCTGGCTCGCTGGAATATTGCGCAGTTTCTATGACAGAAATGCCGCCGAGCCATTCACACGTCCAGCATTATCCTGAGGTGACCGGTAAAAGATTTTGGTCGGTCCGCAGACTTTCTCCTGGGTCAGATTGATAACAGTATATGCTACATCTATCGTCGTAAGTGATTACAAAATAGATTGAGTAGTGTCTCTCCTTCATTCCAAGAACATGTCAACGAAGCATCTGAATTTAAAATAACAACACAGATACTACTTCTACTGCGAAACTACCACAAGTTACGAAACTCCTATCGGAAGACTGGCTGCACTATCTCGAAATTATGTTAAAACTACCAAATTTTCATCTTAGCAGGGAGCGGCCGGTGTTGTCCACCTCAGACATACGGGTTCACGCTGATAACCGGCTCGCAGCTTTAAACCACAACTGAGTTTCAATAACAAGCTTTTGATATTAGAAAAATTAATTATTCTTCGTCCCACTACCATGACTTCCTAGCGAAGACAGCTATTTCAATGGATAGAAAACCTATTTCCTCGATTCTCATCATTTGATTTACGTTTGATATGTTGCCATCATTATCGTCGTGAGCAGAGCGGTGGTCGTGTAATTAGGTGTTCGCATGAATAGACCTTCATTATATGTAACGCTCATTACGGCAATGTGATAGGAACTATGTTCTTCATTTAACATTTCCTCGAATTTTCGTAAAATGCAGTTCCTGGAAAGGGTCAATATTTGTGGAATAAGCACTAGAAGCGGCAAAACAATTTGAAACAGGTTTGTGAACGACAACGGCTCTTATTTCGCGGAATTCTGCATCAATTAGCTACGCACCAAACGAAATTGTGAAAACATGTTGCGGAAATTAGTTTTTCGGAAAAAAAGAGAAACAAACAACAGTGGCTTTGTCCGACGCCATCTCTTGTAACATGGGCCTTCCAGTATATTCTGCGTGGTGTACGTCATTCACGTTCCTTAAAATTACTCACATCCGTGAATACGCCTTAATGATTGTATTTATTCTGTCCGAGGGGTAGTTACCTCTGCCACCGACAGAGGTGAAGATTTAAACAAGTGCGAATATCAGAAAGGATTTCGGTAATGATGCTAAATGCGTGTATAGACTGTTTTTCAACATAATCTCAGCACGGTGCCTGACTCATCTGTTAAATGATGTGCCAGATGCCCTATCCCTTTGGAAAAAGTACTTGCCACCACTTTGACGAATGTTGTCAAAACGGTGCCCTGCAGTTCCTTCTTTGAAAACACATCAGGATTTCATGTGCGCTGGGACACTAATTAAAGTGGCAGCATATTCGATGACAATGTGAAGACTGCACAAGAGCCGCGTACCAACTGACTTCCGTCTTATTCCAAAGTGTTTGGGTTCAAAACGGCTCTGAGCTCTATGGGACTTAACTTCTGAGGTCATCAGTCCCCTAGAACTTAGAACTACTTAAACCTAACTAACCTAAGGACATCACACACATCCATGCCCGAGGCAGGATTCGAACCTGCGACCGTAGCGGTCGCGCGGTTCCAGGCTGAAGCGCCTAGAACCGCTCGGCCACCTCATCCGCCCGAAGTGTTTGGGAAAACGACTTTTCGTCTCTGGAAAGGAACTTCAGGGAGGCCGATAGGTAGCACTCTTTTCGAGAAGTGTTTGTGAAACCTATTACGGTGGTACGACAAGGATCCAATATCGTTAGAGATTATACTGGAAAATCGTTGATATGTGTTGCATCTTTACAAAAACCCTTTTGCATATTCAAACTTGTTTTAATTTCTAATTTATGGGCGTTAAAACAAATCCGCCGAGGGAATGAGATTTTCGCTCTACAGCGGAGCGTACGCTGATGTGAAACTTCCTGACAGATTAAAACTGTGTGCCGGACCAAGACTCGAACTCGGGACGTTTTCCTTTCGCCAGCAAGTGCTTGGATGGTAGGAGACGAGTACTGGTAGAAGTGAAGCTGTGAGGATGGGGCCTGAGTCGTGCTTGGGTAGCTCAGTTGGTAGAGCACTTGCCCGCGAAAGGCAAATGTCCCGAGTTCTAGTCTCGATCAGGCACACAGTTTTAATCTGCCAGGGAGTTTCAAATCCGCCATAATAGACGCCGAAATTACTCGTACAGTGGATTATTCATATTTGTTACCAATCTAATTGGATTGATAACGAAGTATCGAGCAAGTGTTCACGTTAAAAGGGAAGATGAACGCACATGTCTTGAAAAATGTGGGCCAAAAATAAATTTGAACACAAAGAGAAGCCAGATATTCGTTTGAAACATCCAGTTCACTGATGCGACCTTGGCCTCTGGCACAGTGTGTGTGTGTGTGTGTGTGTCTGAATAATGTTTAATGTTGCGCTGTTAACGCACAGGGAGGAGAGTGAAATGATAGAGGGAGGGCCACCTAGTTAGTTTGCATGAAAGGAACGAAATAATCCGTTACATATGTCTAATGAAATACTCATATTTCTACTGAAGGAGCAGTTACGGGATGTTTACGTAGATTCTGAATTCATCATTATTTAACTGAGGTACTTCAAATTTTTGTACTATTGCCTCACATCTTAGACGTTATTGTATGCGAATTAGAAGCTCTGCATTGTACTCAGATTACCAGCTGAACTAGACACATTTACGCCAGCGAATGTAGCAACACGGTTCGCTTTCGTGGCGACAACTACAGCTCACAACTTAACGTGGGAGCGGAGTCCATGGTGCACCCACCTCACTGGATGTCACGTGAGCTGAGATCCCTCACGAATGTGGATTATTGTTCCACCCATCCTCAGATAATTCAAGAGTGACTGACTGTGTTTCGCAAAAGTACAGGTCGGCTTCGGGCAAACTTAAGGGAAGAGACGGTGCCGCTAGTCACTTCCTGTTGTCTAGCACTGCATTGGCAAGTGACCAGCTGTGCTGTGGCCCGTCCTTCCATTGTTGCAATCCGTGATAATCAATGTCGCCCGCTGTGGTTAATACATTCTTGCCTATGGCAGTTGTCTCTACCTGATCAGTCCAAATGGTCATACAATCCTTGGCAGTAACTCGAACTGTCAGCGTCCATGGAATACCACAACATGCCTTCCCAAGCCATCACCAAACCCATGCCATGTTTCTCTCTTGTGACGTAAACGTGACCAGAACTTGGAAACAGAGTGAAACCAAACTGATTCGATCAAACGATACTCTTCCTTTGCTCCACAGTCCAGGTTTTAGGGTTTAGACTTCATTATTTTCGTCATGGCAGCAACACCATCAACCGTTACGAAATTGTCTCAAATGAAAAACAGCCCACAGTTGCACTAATTATGTTTATTCTAAACCTTGACCATGGTTTCAGCTATAATAATATAGCCTTCTTCAAAAGTCCTAAAAATGATCAAACTACCATCTAGATCAGTAATACAATCTATAAATAAACTTCTATTACTTACATAAGCTTTTAAAAATGAAAAATGTCTTAGCCCAGCGGCTGCGTCAAGGTCAAAAAGAATAAACATGGTTAGTGCAACTGTGGGCTGTTTTTCATTCGAGACATTTTCGACTTCACGTTTTCCTGTTAAGGGCATTTACACCTCTAATGTGTGATTTTGGAATTATATCTCACCCTGTAATTCCCTCACTATGGAACTCCCTTCGAGCGATTTTGGAAGCTGACGAGATTCGCGAGTGCAGCTTTCAGTTCTGCAGCGACGTTTGCAGCTGTTGTACTCTTATTTTTCGTCTCAGTCCCCTTCAATGATCGTCTATCACGATCACTCAACACACAGTTTCGTCCGCATTGCGACTTAGCGGAGAGTGTTTTTCGCTTTGTATGTGAAATAAATCTTCGATATGGTGCTTCTTGAAACACCAAACACCTCGGCTTCGTTCGTTACGGAAGAACTCATCATACGATCAACACTATTTTGTCCGCTTTCGAATTAGCTCAGACACAATGCACTCTGAATTACTCAGAGCACTTGGAAGGTATTGAGGACATTGCACAGGTGCCGTTACTGGACATACACAACAGTGCAACCTGCTGATTTGACTATGGTCTACAGTTAAGTCCATGCATCTATTTCTCGGTGTGTTTCCATGTGTTTGTTCAGCTTCTGTGAATGTATCGAGCAAATACACTCGTGCAGAATAAAATTGCAAAACAGTGAAGACGCTGACGCCATGTAACAAACGTGAGACTGGCATTAAACGCCAGCCTCCGCAGTGCTCGACGCTCCCTGTCACTCTGTACACGAGGTCTGACTGGTTTTGGTTTAGCTGTGGCTGCTCCTTTACATTTCCTCTTCACGGTCCATTACCAACAATCTCTAGGGTAGCTGTAGCAGAGCTAAAATGTCCTTAGTGGGTTTGTTACTCAGCTGACGTTCCAGGACTGATCCGCGATCGAGGTCACTGACTTCTTCTGACGGATCCACTCTGATGTTACTAGCTTCTCTAATGGCAACACGATACTCCCCCGCCTCCTTTTACGCCGGCGAATCCGCTTCTCGTGGCATCTAGTGGTTAATTCTACATTATATAATGGTGTCCGGGTACATTTGTTCAGATAGTATGCTTATGATAGTATGAATATGTACATTGCAGGCCATTAAAATTGCTCCACCACGAAGATGACGTGCTACAGACGTGAAATTTAACTGACGGGAAGAAGATGCTGTGATATGCAATTGATTAGCTTTTCAGAGCATTCACACAAGGTTGGCGCCGTTAGCGACACCTACAACGTGCTGAGATGAGGAAAGTTTCCAACCGATTTCTCATACACAAACAGCAGTTCACCGGCGTTGCCTGGAGAAACGTTGTTGTGATGCCTCGTGTAAGGAGGAGATATACGTACCATCACGTTTCCGACTTTGATAACTGTCGGATTGTAGCCTATCGCGATTGCGGTTTATCGTATCGCGACGTTGCCGCTCGCGTTGGGCGAGATCCAATGTCAGTTAGTGACAGTTAGCAGAATATGCAATCGGTGGGTTCAGGAGGGTAATACGGAACGCCGCGCTGGATCCCAACGGCCTCGTATCACTAGCAGTAGAGATGACAGGCATCTTATCCGCTTGGCTGTAACGGATCGTGCAGCCACGTCTCAATCCCTGAATCAACAGATGGAGACGTTTGCAAGACAACAACCATCTGCACGGACAGTTCGATGACGTTTGCAGCAGCATGGACTATCAGCTCGGAGACCATGGTTGCGGTTACCCTTGACGCTGCATCACGTACAGGAGCGCCTGCGATGATGTACTCAACGACGAACCTGGGTGCACGAATGGCAAAACGTCATTTTTTCGGATGAATCCAGGCTCCGTTTACAGCATCATGATGGTTGCATCCGTGTTTGGCGAGATCGCGGTGAACGCACATTGGAAGCGTGTATTCGTCATCGCCATACTGGCGTATCACCCGGCGTGATTGTATGGTGTGCCTCGGTCACCTCTTGTTCGCATTGGCGGCACTTTGAACAGTGGACGTTACATTTCAGATGTGTTACGACCCGTGGCTCTACCCTTCATTCGATCCCTGCGAAACCCTACATTTCAGCAGGATAATGCACGACCGCATGTTGCAGGTCCTGTACGGGCCTTTCTGGATACAGAAAATGTTCGACTGCTGCCCTGACCAGCACATTCTCCAGATCTCTCACCAATTGAAAACGTCTGGTCAATGGTAGCCGAGCAACTGGCTCGTTACAATACGCCAGCCACTACTCTTGATGAACTGTGGTATCGTGTTGAAGTTGCATTGGCAGCTGTACCTGTACACGCCATGCAAGCTCTGTTTGACTCAATGCCCAGGCGTATCAAGGCCGTTATGCGGCCAGAGGTGGTTGTTCTGGGTACTGATTTCTCAGTATCTATGCACCCAAATTGCGTGAAAATGTAATCACATGTCAGTTCTAGTATAATATATTTGTCCAATGAACACTCGTTTATCATCTGCATGTATTCTTGGTGTAGCAGTTTTAATTGCCAGTAGTGTAGTTAGGTTCCGTGTAACTCAGTGCCCGGATGGCAGCCACTGCACATGTTCCGGCAAAGAGCTGGACACGTCGTAGCCTTTGCTGCTACGATCATTATTACGTTGGTGACAAACACAAATAAGCGTGTCGGATTTCGGAACCGGTACTTTCCTGTCTAACTTGTACAAGGAGCATTGTATGTTGCTTGACATACGATGACAGGAACATCTTTTAATCGGTACATATGATGACAGTACACGATTTTAAACACAGACTGGACATTCATCATCGATCGTGGTTTTTTATCAATTGACTGGGGCTGAGAGCTCTGCCTCGACACGCCAGCTGTCACTCTGCGGCGTTCTCTAGCAACTGCCTATTCCATGTGACACAGCATTTATACACATCAGAAGATGAAACTTGGAAGTTGCGAAACCGGTTGTATGGAGTCTCTACTTGAATAAATACGACTACAGCGGACTACAGGACTTTTAATTAAGTTGCATATTTTAATAGCTTTAACACCCGTTTTTAAATACTTGTTGTACCGTATCACCTGTCAATTGGGTATGTAAAACTGAACTACATTCATATGCCCGGCCGCCGTGTTTACAGCCATACCTTATGACACAGTCCCACGATCTTTGCTGGGCCTTGGGCCGGCAGCAGACTGCAGCCAAACCGGTGGGATCCTGTATACCTTGGCACGTTTCATGTCGTGTTCTACGAGGTGTGTGCTAACAGCACGCCCCGTCTCGTCTCTATACCGGGGAAGCTGTTATACTTCGGTAAACTATGATGATTTTCTATTTTGTCTAAAACTGACATGGTAAAACCGTGGCTGTGTACAATTAGTGTAGGTTGATTCTTACAAAGAAGAAGACAGCAGCCAGCCACTATTAATAATGCTATCAATTTAGGTAAATAGCTCCGTAACAGGTTTCGAACTGACAAGTTCATCATCAGACGGCTGTTCACAAGATTTACAAGATGCAGTTCACATAATCGTCCGTTTTCGAATTTTATTCTTCTACTGTGGCGAAATATTCTTGGTGTATTGGTGCCATCGAAAATTCCGCGCAAATTTTTTGCGAAGTTGCGGGATTGTATTTTTCAAATATTCCAAAATACATGCAACACTAATATAATTTGTGCATCACCATATTGTGCAAAGCACCACACACACACACACACACACACACACACACACCAAAAAGTATTTGCCACATGTGAAGTTTACACAAAGATTGCAGTTTTACAAATACGAAACTGGCAATTAAATGAAGTGCATCTTGTACATCTTGTGAACAGCCCTCTGATGATGAAGTAGTCAGTACGAAATCGGTTACAGCGCTATTTACTTAAATAAATAGCAGTGGCTGGTTGCTGTCTTCTTCTTTCTAAGAATCAACCTACATTTACTTACTGATTTTCGCCTCTAGCCAGCCCTGTAATAGACGTATATTATATTTCCTGATTCCATTTTGAAATTATAGCATTCACTTTTTATGTGCTGCAGTATCTGTCTGAAGTTACTGAAATTACTCTGTAAAATTAAGGTTTTCTTTCAAATGTTAAAAAGCGTCCCAAGGTACAACAGGCTTACGTACCTAGTAACAAATATTCGATTAAAATTTAAAAACGTTACATTCCATTACATCTTGTCAGTATCGTATTCAATAGTCCATTTGTGACGTTATTACTCTACTACACTCCAACAACCAGTAAGTGAAATCAAATTAGGAAAAAGTGTTTTCAATAACCAGTTGCAAGTTTTGAAACAAATCCTATTGGAAACTAACAGAAATTATAATTTTCAACACAGGTAAATAGTTGCTGTTCTTGTGGTCTTCAGTCCGAAGACTGGTTTGTTTTAGCTCTCCATGCTGCTCTATTCTGTGCAAGATTCTTCATCCCTAAATAACTATTGCAGCATATATCCTTCCGAATCTACTTACTGTATTTATCTCTCGGGCTCCCTCTACGATTTTTACCCCTTGCATTTCCTTCCAGAAGTAAACTGGTAACCCCTTGATGTCTGACAATTTGTCCTATCAAAATATACCTTCTTCTAGTGAGACTGTACCACAAATCTCTTTTGTCCCCATTTCTGTTAAGTATCTCCTCATTAGTTATGTGATATACCTATTTAATTTTCGACATTCTTCTGTAGCACTACATTTCAAAAGCTTCTATTCTCTTCTTGGCTAAAATGTCTGCCGTTCATGTTTCACTTCCATACATGACTACATTCCGTAAAAGTACTTTCACAAATACTTACTGACACTTAAATCTATATTCGATGTTAACCAACTTCTCTCCTTCAGAACCGATTTTCTTGTGATTGGGGGTCCCCATTTTATACCCTCTCTAATTCGACCATCATCAGTTATTTTGCTGCCCAAGTAGCAAAACTCATCTACTACTTGAAGTGTCTCGTTCTCTAATCTAATTCCCTCAGCATTGCCTGATTTAATTCGACTACATTCCATTATCCTCGTTTTGCTTTTGTTGATGTCCATCTTATATCCTAGTTTCAAGACAAAAATCGCAATTTATCTGTAAGCATCACATGCTCCATAGTAGATGAACTAATTCTGTTTCAAGACACAAGATGATGCACGATCCGTGGAGTATAGCTTAAATGTCCTCTTGTTATGTAAATCATTCTTCAAGAATATAGTGTTTCATTCACTGTAGGATCTGTACCTGAAGAATTAAACATATTTTATAAATAGCTTTGATGCATTATACGACACGTAAATCTGTAGAACGCGAAATATTTACAAATGCTCCGCAAAATACAACCTCGTGTCTAAAAACCATAAGTACACCACACTTTGTGCGTAACACTCTACCCTTGAATGCCGTACTTGCAGATGATTTAACACCCTTGAGCAACGCGCAGTCTGTCGACAGGGCACTTCGTGGAGACGAGCACATCTACAATTTAGTAGCTGCTTTTTGTAGATCGATTTGATGCATACTAGGTGAAGAAGTTGTCCCGTACGATTACTGATGGCATGCAATACCGGATAAAAGGTGGTGTTCTTTTGTTTCTTTTGCTTTTATTTTGTGACGCCAAAATGATTTGCGACGTCCTGTTTTCGTAGTCATCGACTCTAAAAGTCGATCGCAATTTCTACAGTTCCATCTTGAGGTGTCCTGAATCGCTGATCTCTCCTTTGCCAGGCTGTCTTTGTGGTGATACTACATCAACTGAAAGTCGACATTCATCTCAAAAAATTGTGTGTTTATTACACAACTTACAGAATTACCATCTGTCTTTAATGTTGACTATTATTTTCTCTCCTTAAACCGAAATTTAATCTGTTTGTTGTACTTACGTTAAATGTCAGTTTACAGTGACTAAAGGAGACTTCCTATGGCTAAGTCATGACATTGACAGGATGTTAAGTTCACTGCGTGTTGACCAATTGTAAACATCTTTGAGTGTCGCATTTGGTCCCTCTGACAGAAGATCTGGTTTTTTGTCTATGGTTACAATATTCCTTTCACCAGCAACGAGAGTTTACTCGCAGTATCTAGCATTGTCTGCCGAGTTACTTATGAAAATCAAGATTCTACACTGAGGAATTCCTATAGTAATCTATTTTGGCTTTGCTTAGTGTTTCACAAAGTATGGAAGAATGACATTTAGAATATCTCCGCATATAAGACTTCAGTCAAGAAATTTCTTGTATTCCGCAGGTAATGAGATTACACTGAACTGAGTTACATAGAGAGTGGGTAATCGTTGTTTGACACTGTGATCGTAGGTAGGCACTCATGCTTCCTACTACAATGGGATGATCCAAACTGTGGTATCGAAATACTACTGAACTTTGCCGGAAACCCATTTTCAAAGCATTAGTTGCATATAAAAGAATTTGAAACTATTGTAAAATGAAAAGTAGGATCCTTTTTTTCGCTATTGACATGGTAAGGAGTATTACTAAAACACAAGCGACGCACTGAGAACAACTTTGTCTATTGTCCAATGCGGTCCCAGCCAGGTTTTCACTGAGTACGACGACAAGAACAAGCCGAAAAAAGTGCAAATCCATATGAAATTATAACGCAGCACCACCACTTCCATCCTTACATGACATGAAAATAGAACACAAATTACTATAAAAACAACACAAATAGACACACACACACACACACACACACACACACACACACACACACACACACACACACGAGGACGAACTACAACGACAACAAACAAACGGAAAACTGGAGTGCATACAGGCACCTCACAACATACAGATGATGAAAGAAAAACTCATCGTAGATGTTGGCAGTTCAACAAATAAGGGACACACAGAATACGTACACAAATATAAAAGAAAGGGTCGCAAGTTGCATTATAGAATCGTGATAGGTGTTCGCCAGAGACAAGCACAAAGGAGTGAAATAACATTTATTTATTTTTATTTAATGCACTACTCTTGAAGGTTTTGAAGACTGCCAAGAGAAAATCATGGTCTGTGAGTATGTCCCAGAAAATAACCTATAATCTTGTAGCAAACATAAATGTATTTCTCAGTTGCAGAAAACACTTCACCCAGTAACATAGCCGTTTAACTGTTTCTATTAAGAGCTGATTTTGTAGTATATGATACATACTGATTTTCTTTCTACCAACTAAATAACTGTGATTATAAACTCAAGTTTAAGAATAAAGGGATAGTAAAATACAAGACATAACAATAGAACTACAACTCTCCACTGTATTCACTGAAAACAATACACTTACTTTGTTTCGGAGAACCACCTAAAGTGGGATTGGGGATTAAATTATTACTAAGTAGAACACTTCCCGGTTGTGCCACGTTAGGTACTAGGAAAATCTGCTCGTTTAAGACATGACAAATGATGCTCACCACTAAATAATTCTAACATCAGTGGTACCTTGCCATTTGCATATGTGTTCAGGTCACCACTTACTTCTGGACACCATACGAGAGTATCTAAAATCTGCCCTTTTATCTAGCTACTCCCGATCGATAGATTTTCCTTTCCTCACGGATCTGTTCTGTAGATTCTAATTTGACTCAGAGGACTACCAGATACGCGCTGCTGTAAGCTGTAATTCTGTACGATAGACGACGTAAAGCTTTATTCAAATTACTTCAGCATTAACAAGTTTATTTGCATGGTCATCCTCCACAACAAGCACAAAAATATTTGTTTGCTAAATAGCACTGACTTTTCTTGCTGAAACCGTAATTTATTTCTCCCAGCATCTTTCGGCTTTTTTCTCTCTCTCTAAGCCATCTTCAGTGGCATGTAGTCGATGCAGTTTTGTTTTGATAGAACGCTGCAGTTTTGTTTTGATATGTGTTCATTTTAGATTATCAAATGGTTCACGTCGCGTTTTTTTATTTAAATAAGTAATTACTTACAGTTTGTTGGCATCTGGGTTCCCTCTCATATATTCTGGAGGTCGCACTACAACTAAAAACGTGCGCATATTTCGGAAATGTAGTGGCAGTGCGACCTTCAGGTCAGATTAGAGGAAACGTAGGTGCCAACAAACTGTAAGTAATTCTTATTTACGTAAAAAACGTTACGTGAACTGTTTGATAATCTAAAGCTAACACATATCAAAACAAAACTGTATCGTTCTATCAAAATAAAACTGTATCGCTCTAGATCCCACTGAATATGCCTTAGAGAAAAAAAAAAAGAAAAAGAAAAACAGAGAGAAAAATGCGAAACGCGCCTGTGAGAAATACAGTTGCAGCAAGAAAACGCGGTTTTATTTACAAAACAAATACTTCAGATTTATTTCGCAAAAGAGTTAGACTAAATTTTTATCTGTAATGAAGCGCCACGTGTATTATTGCAACACTGGCTGTTACCAGAAGACATCACGTGAAAAGTTATAGAAGGCTACAGAACTACGGGGATAAAGGGTCTTGTGTGAGAACAGTAATGATGAAGAAACACAGAGAGAACATCACATGTAGTGGTGGGCAGGAAATCGCGTATCTGTTAGAAATCACAGTGACTGAGAAGTCACAGATATCACAGTAGCAACTTTACAGAATCTAACTGCGATTTCAGTCACAGTTAGCAGTCGCAAGTAGTAATTCACATTGAAAGACGTGAGCCATCTATTGGTCGAATTTAGCACTGCTTTCTGCGATTTCAGTGACAAGTCGCAACTAAGAGTCGCAAGTAGCAACTAAGCGCGGTTAACAGTGGCATCTGTTGGCCAAAGTTCGTACTACGTCCATCTCTGCGGTACGCTATGGAGTCTAACTGCGATTTCCGTGACAAGTCGCAACTAAGAGTCGCAAGTAGCAACTAGAAAGCGCGGTTAACAGTGCCATCTGTGGGTCAAAGTTCGTACTACGTCCATCTCTGCGGTACGCTATGGAGTCTAACTGCGATTTCCGTGACAAGTCGCAACTAAGAGTCGCAAGTAGCAACTAAAAAGCGCAGTTAGCACTGCCATCTGTTGAGCAAAGTTCATACTACGCTATTCGCTACCGAGTCAAACTGCGATTTCTGTGACAAATCGCAACTAAGAGTCGCAAGTAGCAACTAAAAAGCGCAGTTAACATAATTTTCCTAGTGTCATCTGTTGCCCGACGTATGTACTTCGTTATGAGAGCCTTGTGCCTCACGAGATCGATGTGCTGTGTGTGCATGTGAAGGGCTTATTTCAATAATGGTACAAGTCCATTTTTGTTAATTTTGAGATATAGAGTCGTAAAGTTAAATGAGTGCTGAAAAATCTGCAGTTGAGATACCAGAAATATTCAAGCATATGGCTTCTTGCTAGAGATGAACCTTTATTTATGTTTGTTTGGATCACTAATTACAGAAGCATTATAGACAGAAAAGTGTAGGTAATGGACTTGTACCACTATTGAAATAAGCCCTTCATATTATATGACGACATGCACATTCAGCATCAGTTATGGTTGGTCAAATACTGCTGTGACTCTGAATGCATTATATTAATAAGAAGCGACATTGCCTTTTTCTCCTGAAAATATCAAGTAACGTAACAAATGTGTTTGATTCTGCTTCCAATATGACAGTTTTGCTTAATACTCCACATGCCTACAGGACTTTGCAATGTTAACACAGCAGAACTCAGACATCTGTATAAGTGTAGAGAAATGAAAACAGTCATATGAATGCCTCACTTTTGTTCCGACACAGTTCAAGACTCGGGAGAAAAGTTTTACACCTGGTGTTCTACATGGCAACTTCACACACAAGAACTTTTTGCCGACACTACTACCACCTACATAAGTAAGCTTTTCCTGTGTCACTTTCAAGTAATGCACTTAAGCTATTCCTGATTTAACTGGAAGATCTGTACTTCCCACTTTCATATCAACAGCCTCAAAATGCATATTGTAGACTTCGGGATATGTTACAGGTCAGTGTCACACCAAGATTGTGGAGAAAGGGGGGGGGGGGGGGGGGCATGTCACTCTCCAACAAGTGTTTACCAATAAATAAGTGGCGGAAAATTACGGGTATAGGACGGCTTAACATGTGGAAAATGAGATTTTTATTATTCACTCAATGTATTTAACATTTATTATTCCTTTAAAATCGCACAACAACTTCAATAAAACACTTTAATCAGTCACACACTTATTTCATAATTATTTCACTTTTAAACTGCAAATCCTCTAAGAGCTGTCTTGAATCTTCACGAGTCTCTCTCAACAGCCTTGATGTGGATAGATATGTACAGCAACCAGTAATCAGTCAGAACTGCGTCTACAAAAACACAAGGATTATTAAACAATTTTTGCTGTCACTAATTACTAGCAATATAATTGACAGAGTAGATTGCTAATATTTGCTATATCACATTTGCTAATATTTGCTATATCACATTCGCAAGAACGATCTCACTGAAGTAATTAAGTCCATCAAAACGCTTAGAAACTAACCTGTCGTCTGACGAAAACGGTCTAAAGACTGGCAATTTCTTCAGATCTGTTGACAATGATATTTTGAATTATCACTTTACTGAGTGACTGAAATGTAGTTCAGGTACCTATGAACATAACAATATGTTAGAATTCATTTTCTAAACACGAACTATTACGGTACTGTGCGGCTACTTACATATTAATTACACTATTAATATTTTCACAGTTGTTTCTTTAATACAAAATTAAAGCCAACGTTAGAATAAACGTAAAACATACTTACCAATGACAGGTTTGTTGAGATGCAATTTTCTGTGTGGACAGATGTAACTTTTGCATACGGTGGTACGTCGCAGGAGTCACAGAAATCGCAGAAGTAGCAGAAGTCACAGAAATCGCAGAAGTAGCAGAAATCGCAGAAGTCGCAGAAATCGCGGAAGTAGCAGTGGCGGAGGGATACGCGACTTAGGTTCCTTAACTGCGACTCTTAACTGCGACAAATCACAGTTAAGAATAACAGATACTGAAAAGTAGCATTCACAGAAATCACTGATATCGGAAAATCGCAGTTTAGCCCATCACTAATCACATGTGTAGCATCGTTACACACACACACACACACTTACTCGTATGAGAAGCGTAACACAGTTGAATCTGTAGATTAGTAATAGAAAACAGAGCATTCATTGTCTGTCAACGAAACATTCTGAGATGTTTAGTGCGGCACAGAAATTTCGGAACCTGCAAATGAGAGATCTACAATATTTAACGAAGATTCACGTAAGAAAACTCAGCGTTTATGGACAGTGTCGTGGGAATTTGAATGTCGCGTGGTAGATGACCGCTACTAGTAAGGGCAGAGCCATCTGTGGGCAGCGGATAGCACTAGCATGGTTCGTGCTCCCCGCAGCGAGAAACTCTTGTTATTGCAATTGCAGTTTCCCGCACGGCGTGGCTGAGTTTAATGAATGCTCGCGGAGTTCGCGTCGGTTTTGCGCAGCGTTTGGCGTAAACAACACAACATCGATTGTATCTGCGCCAGAGTACACAAATACTCATTAATTACAGTTCATATGCGCTGTTTCATTACTAGTATTTGAGTAGCGCGGCGTTATTACAGCGGCGCAGACATGTCTGACAGCCTGCTGCGTCGTTTCCGGAACGCAGCCACAAATTCTGGCGTCCGAGTACGAGCGGTTAGAAAGAGCAAAAGGCACCTCGTGGCGGATTTACGATTTACTGGATTACAGTCTATCGATTCAGTAACGTATTTGCTGCCTTCATTATAATTCAGAGTAATATGACGTTTGAGTGTACTGTGCATTTGTAACTAGGCCTATATAGTACTTGGTAAACACTGCCACATATAGATCAGCGATTCTCGCGTTTGCAGTCTGAAAATTCGGTACTACTAACACTGTTAATCAATTCTCGAATGTCGTACGGTTTCACAAAATTTGGTGGAACAGTTTTACCTGAAGTACGAATTTCGCCATCTTTCTCAATAGTTTCGAGGTTAATAGCAACACATGTTAAAATCCATCGTTAGTCAGTAGCAACTTCATACATACTAAGATGGTATCTGTTCTTTCGGACATTTCCGAAAGAACAGATACCATCGGTGACCCCTGCAGCTCGTTAGAATGAAATTACAACGAAATGAACACCCGTAGCTGCTTACAGGCGTTGACATACGCCAACGGGGACAGATGAAAACGAAACTGGGCTACATTTCTTCCTTTAATCATTACTGTACTGTAGTTTTGATAATTATGTAAGCTTTTTTCGAATAAAAGCTGTAGATTAACTACTGAGTACGCATGAGACACTAAATAATTTTCGGTAAAAACTAGAGAATATAATATACCTGTCAACTTCATCTTGTAAACAAAATATTCGTTATGCAGAGAATTTTTAAGTACTTGCACAGAGAACGACGGCATGAAAAGATGGGTACTAAAATAATTATACAGGTTGAAACTAAACATCACCGACAAATGTTGGAGGTTGTTCAGGGACATTTTCAGAGTACAGGGTGATTCAAAAAGAATACCACAACTTTAGGAATTTAAAACTCTGCAACGACAAAAGGCAGAGCTAAGCACTATCTGTCGGCGAATTAAGGGAGCTATAAAGTTTCATTTAGTTGTACATTTGTTCGCTTGAGGCGCTGTTGACTAGGCGTCAGCGTCAGTTGATGCTAAGATGGCGACCGCTCAACAGAAAGCTTTTTGTGTTATTGAGTACGGTAGAAGTGTATCGACGACAGTTGTTCAGCGTGCATTTCGAACGAAGTATGGTGTTAAACCTCCTGTTAGGTGGTGTATTAAACGTTGGTATAAACAGTTTACAGAGAATGGGCGTTTGTGCAAAGGGAAAAGTTCTGGACGGCCGAGAACGAGTGATGAAAATGTAGCACGCATCCAGCAAGCATTTGTTAGCAGCCCAGGAAAATCGACTCGCAGAGCTAGCAGAGAGCTGCAAATTCCACAATCAACTGTATGGAGAGTCCTACGAAAAAGGTTAGTTATGAAACCTTATCGTCTGAAATTGGTTCAAGCACTGTCTGCAGCTGATAAGATTAAAAGAATCGATTTCTGTGATTTTATCCTCGCTCAAATGGAAACAGATGAATCTTTCGTTTCAAAGATTGTGTTTAGTGATGAAGCAACTTTCCACACTAACGGGAAAGTCAACCGTCACAATGTCTGTATATGGGGCACTGAGAATCCGCGGGAAACAACTCAGTATGAACGAGACTCGCCTAAGGTGAACGTTTTCTGTGCCATTTCAGCCAATAAAGTTTTTGGTCCCTTTTTCTTCGAAGGTGCTACTGTAACTGGACTACAGTATCTGGAGATGTTAGAGAATTGGCTGTTCCCTCAGCTCGAACAAGAAGCACAACAATTCATATTTCAGCAGGATGGAGCGCCACCACATTGGCACTTATCTGCCCGTAACTACCTGAACGTCAACTACCCGAGGCGATGGATCGGCCGCCAGGCAGCCCGTGACAGAGCACTTCATCACTGGCCTCCAAGAAGCTCTGATCTTACCCACTGCGATTTTTTCTTATGGGGGTATGTTAAGGATATGGTGTTTCGGCCACCTCTCCCAGCCACCATTGATGATTTGAAACGAGATATAACAGCAGCTATCCAAACTGTTACGCCTGATATGCTACAGAGAGTGTGGAACGAGTTGGAGTATCGGGTTGATATTGCTCGTGTGTCTGGAGGGGGCCATATTGAACATCTCTGAACTTGTTTTTGAGTGAAAAAAAAACCTTTTTAAATACTCTTTGTAATGATGTATAACAGAAGGTTATATTATGTTTCTTTCATTAAATACACATTTATAAAGTTGTGGTATTCTTTTTGAATCACCCTGTATTTTGGTGTAAGACACCTGTGGGTTCTGATGGCTCGTTACATAATAATAATGTAATTACGATTTACCCGTATTTGGTTTGTTCCTACAGTTACCTTTTGTTCTTGTGAAACTATCTTTCACAACACTAAAAATTCTGTAATACGCAGTCACCAAAAGGCGCAATCCAAAGAACAACAGAGTAATGCAACAACCCCGAGAATGATGTTAAAGTACTGTGACATGGTTGTTGGTTCGGCAACATGTGAGAATTGCATCACTAGACAGCTCTTCCATTTGGACTCAGTGAACCAATACACGAGGTGCAGCTCGGACAACACTTCGTCAGTAAACATATCTGGACACGTGTTTTATCACTGTTAACGAGTAGCTAACAATGCCGGAAAAACAGACCCGAAACAGAACAGAGCAGTACCGAATACAAGCTCGAGGGCGAAGGGTCAAGTGGACATTAGTGCTGTCAGCACCAACTAACGTGAGCAAATGCAACAAGTTTGTCTCCAAACAAGGTACAAAGCTCGTACCGCCGACATTTGCACTATTGTGTAGACTTTTCTAGTCCATTACACATCAAAGATAAATCAACGTAAAAAGTGAAAGTAGCCTGTAACATGCCACCAGAGGCAAAGTGTCCTTTGAACCAAAATGCCTGAATGACCTCCGAAATCTTTTTGCTGCATTTCGAATTAACCCTGTAGACACAGATTAATGGCTAGGTATATAAACTTTCAACGTCTTCACAGGAAAAGTGATTATCTGTTGAGCATATATTGTAGATGAGTAGGTTTATGGTTTTTCCAGATAATTTTTACCCGCGCCTAACAACGTGAACGAGATGCTGCTCATGTAGTCTCAAGCACGTTGCCTAGTTGAGTACCAAATACATCTTATGTCATGACTAAAAGGTTTGAGATTGGCTTTCATGTTGCCGGACGCCGCGCGTAAGCAAGCAATCTGGTGTTTTACGTAGGCTGGATCCGTGTCTACATAAATTGATTCAAATAACTTTGTGGTCTACTGTTCAACGAATCGAGTGATAAGTGCAAACCACTGACCATTCATAGTTCTTCCTCCAGCGGCCTATGTTCGCTGTATTGCCTGTTTTCTGGGCACAAGCACATCCTCGTCATTTGAGACTGATCACGTCGGTAACACTCCTTCCTGCCACTGCAGTCTATCAATCACAAAGCTGTTTTATTAGAAGTACAGGACACGTCCCCCCCGAGGAACGTTTCAGTAGCACCTTACAATGTCTGCAACAAACCTTTTTCGTCAGTTTAGTTATAGAAGACTCGTAACTTATTTCGAGATGAAGGAGGACTTTAAACGTCTACCAGTTATGTGGTGGTGAGGACCTACACCTTCCGTCTGTTAGTAGTTCCACTCTGAATATTTTCGCTATTATTGTGTGCCCTGATTAGAATCTGCATGACAAGTGAAACATTTTTCTCACTGATTTAGTCAATATTCGATAAATATTATTTTATCGAATATTCACCTTTGAAGCTAATGAAAAAATTCATCGACGTGAAGTTAAAATTTTTGCATGCAGTAACCATAAAATTTACGATAGTCTCATTCTGAGAACTGCCCGATTGCAGAGCTCATAGTTAAATTATCTGAACTGTTAGGATTTTAGTTTTGAAGGGTGTCATCTTCGTATATGGACCTAAGAACAGAAATATAGCAGAATATGGATTGAGGGTAAACCGAAGAAAGCCGAAAGGAATTAAAGTAGCAGGGCTGAAAACAGAGAGAATCTTAATATTAGGACTGATGGTCACGAAGTAGATGAAGTTAAGGAATTCTACCACCTACGCAGCAAAATTATCAAAGAGCCGACGGAACAAGGAGGACATCAAAAACAGACCAGCACTGCCAAAAAGGGCCTTCCTGGCGAAGAGAAGTCTACTAGTAACAAACATATGCCTTAATTTGAGGAAGAAATTCCTGAGAATGTGCGCTTGGAGCACAACATTGTATGGTAGGGAAACATGGACTGTGGGGAAACCGGAACAGAAGAGAATCGAAGCATTTGAGATGTGTTGTTGTAGGCGAATGTTGAAAATTAGGTGGACTGATAAGTTGAGAATGACGAGGTTCTGCTCAGAATAGGAGAGTAAAGGAATATGTGGAAAACCCTGACAATGAGAAGGGATAGGATGACAGGACATCTGTTTAGACACCATGGAATGACTTCCATGGTACTAGAGGGACTTGTAGAAGGCAAACACTGCAGAGGAAGACGGAGACTGGAATACACCCAGCAAATAATTGAGGACGTAGGTTGCAAGTGCTACTCTGAGACGAAGAGGTTGCCGCAGTAGACGAATTCGTGGCAGACCGCATCAAACCAGTCAGAAGACTGATGACTCAAATACAGAAAAATTTACCTCGAATCTAACATTTGTTGTTCAACATTAGTTAGCACATTTCGGATTTCACACACACGAAATTCCAGAACGGCTGGACAGATAGATAAGTATTTAGTTAAGGAAGGTGAAAAGACAGCACGTTTTCCAGGTAGCCGAAAGCTATGGAGTTCTGGCAATGTTTCTTAGGCTATCAAGAACTTACGATGAACTACCACTGTTGAATGTTACGTATCACTGGGAGGGGAAAATAAGAGGAAAGCCAAGTACCCAATGTTCGTCAGTCTGTACGACGCTGTGTTCCTTCGTACGGAACTCCAACTTTGCTTTACGCTGGTGCCGTTCTTTGTGAATAATTTTCTGCCTTCTTTGCTGATTTACATAGTCGCGTTTTCTTGTTCTCTATTTCATTTCTTGTGGGCTTTCGAGCAACAACTCTGGCAAGCACGGGTGTTCCTGTTGACATTGTTTACCGGTATCTGAGTGGAAATGGCAATATCTTACTAGAAAACGTGACACAGATGTAGTGGACTAATTGCTTTGTAATTTTATTTAGCCTCAACATTATTGGCACCATCACCAATGCCTTGCCTTGGTATGTGAAGAGTTATAACCTCTTCCAGAGACGAGTCACATAAATAGGTGGCAAGAACCACTTTTCACGCAGTACTGTGATTAATGCCTGAACTGTACACTACCCTAATGCACCTACCGAAGTGGCCTAGTGCTTAACACACAGGATTAGCACCCATGAGAACAGCGAATCAAACACCGATTAGCCATCCAGATACACTAGTAATTTTACCATTTTTCTGTAAAGCTGTAACTAGGGGGCGATATCATACTGAAGAGACAAAGAAATTGGTACACCTACCCCATACTGGGTGTAAGGCCCCGGCGAGTACGCAGAAGTGCCGCAACATGGACTCGCCTAATGTCTGATGTTGTGCTATAGGTAACTGACACCATAAATCCTGCAGGGCTGTCCTTAAATCCGTAAGGGTACCAGCGGGTGGAGCTCTCTTCTGAACTACACGTTGCAAGGCGTCCCAGATATGATCAGTAATGTTCATGTCTTGGAAGTCTGGTGGGAAGTGGAAGTGTTCCTGGAGCCGCTATGTAGCAATAGTGGACGTGTGGGGTGTCGCATTGTCCTACTGGAATTGGCCAAGTCCATCGGAATGCGCAATGAATGGGGATTGGATGCAGGTGATCAGACAGGATGCTTACTTACGTGTCACCTGTCACAGCCGTATCTAGACATATCAGGGGTCCCGTTTCACTTCAACTGCACACGCCCTACACCATTACAGAGCCTCCAGCAGCTTGAACAGTAGGTTGTTTCCATACCCGTACACGCTCATCCACTCGATAAAATTTCAATCGAGGCTCGTCCGACCAGGCAACATGTTTCCAGCCATCAACAGTCCAATGTCGCTGTTGATGTGGCCATGCGAGGCGTAAGGCTTTTGTAAGTAGGCTGTTTATGTTTTCTCTATGTAAGTAGGCTGTTTATGTTTTCTCTATGTAAGTAGGCTGTTTAGGTTTTTTATTGGTAACGCCACCTCTGTATGAAAATCACTGGCTGTGCTGTGTGCAGTCTGTGGCTGCTTTGCATTGTTGTAATACTCGCCATTGTAGTGTTAGGCAGCTGGCTGTGAACAGCGCGTAGCATTGTGCAGTTGGAGGTGAGCCGCCAGCAGTGGTGGATGTGGGGAGAGAGATGGCGGAGATTTGTAATTTGTCATGAACTGCTATATTTATATATGATGATATCAAGGTAAATACATTGTTTGTTCTCTACTAATATCTTTCATTTGCTAACTATCCCTATCAGTAGTTAGAAGCACAGTCTTGTATAAATTGTTCAAAGGGGACGTTTCACTTTGTGTTGTGCATTCATCAAGGGTACACGAGTGGGCCTTCGGCTTTGAAAGCCCATATCGATGAAGTTTCGTTTAATGATATGCACGCTGACACGTGTTGATGGTCCATTATTGAAATCTCTAGCAATTTGCGGAAGGTTGCACTTCTGTCACATTGAACGTTTCTCTTCAGTCGTCGTTGGTCCCGTTCTTGCAGGATCTTTTCCCAGCCTCAGTGATATTGCAGATTTGATGTTTTGCCGGATTCCTGATATTCACCATACACTCGTGAAATGATCGTACGGAAAAATCCCCGCTTCATCGCTACCTCGGAGATGCTGTGTCTCATCGCTCGTCTGCCGACTATAACCACGTTCAAACTCTCATAAATCTTGATAACCTCCCACTGTAGCAGCAGTAACCGATCTAACAACAACGCCAGATACCTATTGTCTTACATAGGCGTTGCAGGCAACAGCGCCGTATTCTGCCTGTTTACATATGTCTGTATTTGAATTTGAATGTCTATACCAGTTTCTTTGGCAATTCAGTGTATGTTCTGCGACAAAAGAAAGTCACGTGCTTTTTACTCGGACCTACGTTCACATCCGGTATCAGATACCGTGATTTTGTTTCCTTATTTCCTACTGCGCAAAATAGCAGAGCCGACAAATGTCAAATATGCCGCAAGATCTAACAGTTTTCGGTCCTGTACGATTCTAATATAGTGGTATCTGATACGGCCTGTGGGACCGTTAAAAAATAGTACACACCACGAAGGAACTATCCGAATGGGATGCAGAGAAAGATCTTCACAAATTGAGCAATTCAATAACGCGTTGCTCCACCTCTGGCCCTTATGCAAGGAGCTATCCAGCTTGGCATTGATTGATAGTGTTGCAAGATGTCCTCCTGAGGGATTTCGTGTCAAGTGCTGTTCAGTTGGCGGGTTGGATCGTCAAAATCCATAACTAGTTGGAGGGCTCTGCCCATAATGTTCGAAACGTTCCCAGTTGGGGAGAGATCCAGTTACCTAGCCGACCAAGGTATTATGTGGCAAGCATGAAGACAGGCAGTAGGAACTCTAGCCGTTTGCCGGTGGGCATTGTCTTGCGGAAATGTAAGCCCAGGATGGCCTACCATGAAGGGCAATAAAAATGACCGTAGAATATCGTCGACGTAAAGCTGTGCTGTAAGAGTGCCGCGGATGACAACCAAAGTGGTCCTGCTAGGAAGTGATAATGGCTCCTCAGACCATCATTCCTTGTCGGATCGTATGGCGGGAGACAGTCAGGTTATTATCTTACCGCTATCCAGAGCAACTCTAGACACGTCTTTGCTGATCATCGGGACTCTATTAGAAGCGGGACTCATCACAGAAGACAGTTCCAGGACGAAGATGTGTCTGGAGTCGCAGAAGGTGAATCGTCGGGTCAAAACAACGTTCCTTTGAAGTGCGTTTTAGCTGGAAGTCATAGCTTGTAAATACTGACACCTCGCGTGGGTGCAGGTGCTCCCCACACTATGTTATTTGATTTAATATCATGAAAAGACACAACTTACAGATGTCATTACTAACAATGTGCAGGAAGCTGTCCACTACCTGCCCTGAGCAATCAGCTCATCTCACACGCTCATGCTTTCCTCTGTAGGGCGAGCCGCAGTTCCCAGGGGGTAGGCCAGAATGTCAAGTCTGCACCTAGATTAGCTCATCACATATCCAGTTAAATCCTAGAGAACATTACAAGTAAAACAGCCACAAAGAAAGAAGGAATCATTATAAAAGTAGACAGTTTAATCCTGCCAATCACTGACATTACTGATTACAGGCGTAAACTATTTTATTAACTAACACGAACAGAATTCACATAGTAAGGATTGGCAGGACTGACGCATATCAGTATGATAATATCTCATATACTGTTATATGGACAAAGGAGCGTCATCTAACTCATTTCAGTCACTGTAATCCTCTCAGTCTTCACTGTTAGTAGCCGGATATTCCCTGACTGATAATGGCGACGGCCAGCATCTAATCTAGTCCACGTTGTTGCTGCTAGGTGGCTCTGCTGTTCCCCCAGCTCTCTCAACCAGCGTACTCGCGTACAACGCAATAATTACAACTACAACAAATTTAGTTTGTAAAATTCGTTGTGGTGGAAATGTATACAAACAAACTTCACTGAAGTCAGGAGAAGAATTGGGTATCTCACGCCAGCCAATTGTCCTAGTTAATTACATGACTTACCTTCACTGACGGGAAATTCTCCTAGTCTCCAACTCAGCAAATAATCCATTTATCTTCATGCCACAACAGTTCAATCCTCAGGTACGTGCAGCATTGTTGTGGTCTTCAGTCCTGAGACTGGTTTGATGCAGCTCTCCATGCTACTATATCCTGTGCAAGCTTCTTCATCTCCCAATACGTACTGCAGCCTACATCCTTCTGAATCTGTTTAGTGTATTCATCTCTTGGTCTCCCTCTACGATTTTTACCCTCCACGCTGCCCTCCAATTCTAAATTTGTGATCCCTTGATGCCTCAAAACATGTCCTACCAACCGATCCCTTCTTCTAGTCAAGTTGTGCCACATACTTCTCTTCTCCCCAATCCTATTCAATACCTCCTCATTAGTTACGTGATCTACCCACCTTATCTTCAGCATTCTTCTGTAGCACCACATTTCGAAAGCTTCTATTCTCTTCTTGTCCATACTAGTTATCGTCCATGTTTCACTTCCATACATGGCTACGTTCCATACAAATACTTTCAGAAACGACTTCCTGACACTTAAATCTATACTCGATGTTAACAAATTTCTCTTCTTCAGAAACGATTTCCTTGCCATTGCCAGTCTACATTTTATATCCTCTCTACTTCGACCATCATCAGTTACTTTGCTCCCCAAATAGCAAAACTCCTTTACTACTTAAGTTCTCATTTTCTAATCTAATTCCCTCAGTATCGTCCGACTTAACTCGACTACATTCCATTAACCTCGTTTTTATTTTGTTGATGACGTGCAACAGTTACTCATTATATTATAGAACAAAATAAACGCTATACTATATCACCTGAAATTCATGTACAAATACGGAAAAAGAAAGAAAGCAAGGATGAAAACAGAAAAAAAAGTTCTTATACCGGTCGCAACCAGCGATGTCTTCACAAAGTCTATTTTAAATATTGAAATCAAGCTTTATACGTGCAGCATATAAAGCTTGATTTCAAGATTGAAAACAGACTTTTTGAAGACATCGCTGGTTGCGACCTGTATAAGAACTTTTTTTTCTGTTTTCATCATTTCTTTCTTTCTTTTTTCGTATTTGTACATGAATTTTAGGTGATATAATATAGCGTTTATTTTGTTCTATAATATAATGAGTAGCTGTTCGTTGAAAATAATAATATGCAACTAATATTAGTTCCACGTTTCTTGTAGTGGCCATTTTCGCAGTAGCTGTATATAAATTGCAGTTCTTTCAAAGAAAATGCCTTTTTTCATGCTGCACATCGAAATTTTTATTTTTATTTATGCACCCAGACGCGTTTCGTCTTTTTTACAAGGCATCTTCAGTGGGTGTCCTGAAATATTACATGATTTGTCCAATTTTACACATACGTTATGGTTTCACATTATAATGGTACTTGAATTATGTAACCATTACGGCACCTCACCTCAACCTCTCGATACCAGCAATATTCTACTGTGTTTCTGTAAAATAGTTAACATATTTCTGTGACAACATGCAGATTTGATTTCATTAATGTAGAGGTACTTCGATACATCTATATGTATATATTGCAATGATATTATTCTTAAATGTATTCTTTCTTTTGTCACTATGATCTTTGACGTACTTGTAACTCTGAATTTTGGGCGCGTAAGCGGTTATTAGAGAGTTAAGCTTTGGTGTCCTGTTAAAAAGACGCAAATTGTAGTCAGTTTACGAAATGTGAACTTTAACAGTGAGGAAGATATTTTCAAGTATGTTATATATTGTGAAGTGATGTTTTGGAACGAGTTACGTGATACTGCAACAAAAGTAATAAAAAAGAAGTGTAACTTAAATTCGGATTGCTGATTACTTTTTTACATCACCATTGTCCTAAATTGCAAAAGTTTGATCTTCAAGAATGGTTTATGAAACACATCTATAAAACTTTTGAATATCGCTGAATAACACCTAGGCCTCTTTGCATCCGAGCTTGGAATCATCACTACCTAAATTTTCGACGATAGAGCCATGAGATCACAACGAGAACAGCGTGGGAAACACGAAAAGATGAGTGCCTAGTTTATCCATTATTTCAAAATGGTTCAAATGGCTCTGAGCACTATGCGACTTAACTTCTGAGGTCATTAGTCGCCTAGAACTTAGAACTAATTAAACCTAACTAACCTAAGGACACCACCCACATCCATGCCCGAGGCAGGATTCGAACCTGCGACCGGAGCGGTCGCTCGGCTCCAGACTGTAGCGCCTAGAGCCGCACGGCCACTCCGGCCGGCCATTATTTCAAGAAATGACTTTATTAACTGTGCTCTAATGACACCTGCCACATAATGTAACTTTGTTGTTGCCCGAAAATGCAATATTTAGCAGCGTGAGCAACACTACAATCATAATTAATTTTTGACCTCTATTGTGGTAGGGTTGTTATAACATCTAGGTTATAGATTCAAAAACAGTTCCTTAACGTTTTTTTATGCAATGGAAAGGTACTTACAGGTAACTTCTAATTCATTGCATCCAAGCAAACTGCTTTCTCTCACCTGGCAACCAGGCGGACATCTTAAAGTTCACTTTCAGTTCACTGTTTACGTTACACGTCACTGTAACTGCCGTCTTTCTAATACAGAGTTTCATTTGTTTTTCTAAGTTTTAGCAAAGTTTTGTTATTATTGTAGATATTGTTGATAATCATTAGCGTAGTTGTTCCCAATCCTACGCCTATTTCGTAATTTTAGCGCCACTACCACTGCATGCTATTTTACGTATCTTTTGGTGAGTGTGAAACATCTGTGCACCGTGATTTCTATGAATGAATTTAATGTGCAATTATTTAGGCATTGTATTTGTGCGAATTCTCTTCTTGTCCAAACTATTTATCGTCCATGTTTCACTTCCATACATGGCTACACTCCATACAAATACTTTCAGAAACGACTTCCTGACACTTTAATCTGTACTCGATGTTAACAAATTTCTCTTCTTCAGAAACGCTTTCCTTGCCATTGCCAGTCTACATTTTATATCTTCTCTACTTCGACCATCATCATTTATTTTGCTCCCCAAATAGCAAAACTCCTTTACTACTTTAAGCGCCTCATTTCCTAATCTAATACCTGCAGCATCACCCGATTTAATTCGACTACATTCCATTATCCTCGTTTTGCTTTTGTTGATGTTCATCTTATATCCTCCTTTCAAGACACTGTCCATTCCGTTCAACTGCTCTTCCAGGTCCTTTGCTGTCTTTGACAGAATTACAATGTCATCGACGAACCTCACAGTTTTCATTTCTTGATTTTAATTCCTACTCCGAATATTTCTTTTTTTTTTTTTTTTTCCTTTACTACTTGCTCAATATACAGATTGAATAACATCGGGGATAGCTACAACCCTGTCTCACTCCCTGCCCAACCACTGCATTGTAAGTTTTATTATAAGTCAACGTATCATCATGTCACATTGTCAGAATGCTTCGATTAAGCAAAGTTGATTTTAGCAAATCACGAGGGTAAGTGGGTGTTTTAGAAGTACCGTAGGGGATTCAGGCGGGAACCTTCTACGTGGAAGGCGTTGGGCAAGTTTCATTTCGCCGCCACCGACTCTGCGCGGCTGCAGAGCGTCTGTCGGTGTGAGTTGCGGACGGAGCGGCAAACTAGCGGCAGTCCGCCCCCGAGCGAGGGCACGGCTTTTAAAAGCTGCGAACGGGAGGCCGTGTTCGCTTACGGCTGCTGCCTCGCTTAATCCCCTCGCGGCCTCCAAACCTAAGCCACGCCTAGTGGAAACACTACTGCTGCCAGCGTTCCGCCGGCCACGTCAGCCGAGCAAAAGCAAAATTTTACAGGAAGCGTACCAGCTGCGGGTACACGTGAGAGAAGGAGCAGGCGCATTAAAAGCAGTTGATAAAATTCTCTCGGGTTATCAACAGATTAACTGCGTCGACTAGAATCAAATGGCAGGCAGAATGAAGGTGGTGAACAGGAAAAGTGTTGAAGTACTGCTTCGGGGTAACGTCAGTCGACTTAGAAAACGAAAAAGTGTCACTTAAATGCACACAAAAACTCAACATTCTAATACCCACTGCACGTTCTTCACCGTTCGTTTCGTGCAAGAGTTGTACGCTTCGCATCATGAACTGAATATCTGTGTATACTCCGAGACGCCAGAACACGTTAACCCATTCGTTTCGTGAATCATGTATGTGAGGCAGTGAGCTGGTTGTAGGGAAGCAGCCTACTCACGCCATATAGAATTCTTATGCTTTCGCCGGCCGCAGTGGCCGTGCGGTTCTAGGCGCTCCAGTCCGGAGCCGCGCTGCTGCTACGGTCGCAGGTTCGAATCCTGCCTCGGGCATGGATGTGTGTGATGTCCTTAGGTTAGTTAGGTTTAAGTAGTTCTAAGTTCTAGGGGACTGATGACCACAGCAGTTGAGTCCCATAGTTCTCAGAGCCAATTGAGCCATTTTTGAGCCTTATGCTTTTCATTGTGTGCCAGCGTCGTCCGCTGTAACTAGCTATGACGTCACGAATGTTGCAGAATACCTTAAAAGTAAAGCAAATGATCTGAAAAGCTAACAGCATGTCAGGAGTCATGCGAAAATAATAACGTGATAAGTTTCAGTTTAGTAACTTTAACAGTTTTCGAAATTTTGACGTTTTACGTAAAAATCATCAGCGCAACAGGAAGGAGCTAGGAACTTCAAAATTTATATTCGGATTCCTTTTTCATTGTAATTTAATGGGAACAGCATGCTGGATCTCACAAAGTTGGCTGAAATTCATGATATTTTGTTTTTGTGTCCTAAAAGTTCGGAAGGAAGATAGATTAAGTAAGTGATTAGATAAAGCTAGGATGTTTAGATTTAGGAAGAGTGGAGATACGCTATAATAACAAAGATGCGAGAAGTTTCAAAAAAGGGAGGTATAAAACTGTAGCTGTAGCGTCTCTCCAAAGGGTAGGTTCAGAGCTCATCTATTGCGTGCAGTACAACTAAAATAATTCTCTCGCGAAAACTATTTAGCCTAGCCACATTAGAATTTTATTCTAAATACGTACCTGTGTGCTGAGTGTACAATTAAATCAAGAGCTTCACTGACCTTCAGCGAATGAAGCAATTAATTATTTAGTAGCTTGAAATTGTCTTCTGCTTGTCCCAGGGGCTGGTCAGTGAGGCAAATGTTGTCGGCTGTGTCTTCGGCGATCTGCACCGCGGCTATATAAATAAGAGCGTACAAGCTAGAGTAAGGCCCCAGTTCTCTTCTAGATTCGTATCAGCGCGCACTCCGTATAGGAACCAGCGTCGCGCTTGTGCAGTTGCAAGGAACAGCCTTGGATGCCGTATTATGTAACTCGGTACGCACGTAACAATGAGTTCAAATTGGGGTAAAGTGTTGATTGTGGAACGACTTCAGTGATTTATTCTGTTTTGCGTATGCCGTATTTTCACGTGTCGCCGCAGGACAGACCTATCATTACTAGCGTGGCATTTGATGAGTATTGACATCAAATTCTGGTGAGCATTCACTTTGAACATTTACATCCATAACGGTTATTGAACAGTTTCCTTATCTAATGATAATAGGATCCACGCAATAGACTCTGAACAGCTCTGATAGTACAGTATCTGAGAGTAGCATTCCTTGGTTAAACATCTATCTAGAATTTTACGCTTTATCGTTTTCAGAATATAGTGAAAATTGTTATAGTAAACTGCATTTTCTATGAATCCCAGACATCCTAAATCCTCAGCATAGTGAACTTCAATGAGCAATAACTTTATTTCTCCATGAGACTGGGCACAGTGAACTTTAATTATAGGCGTCACATTTTTGCTAATCACTTTCTGGTTGCCAACATCGTAGTTAGAGAGCCTGTGTTGAGAACAGCAACAATACAGACAATAGAAGAACTAAATTTACCATCCGCCGCCCACATGGTGTTCGATTTGGAGTTCCACATCCTAATGATGGTGACAGATACGGTGCTCATCTACAAGGGGCTTTCAATAAATAATGCAACACATTTTATTTCTGAAAGCAGACTGGTTTTATTCAGAATTCCAAAACACCATATTATTCACCATTCTTTAGGCTACAAAACCATATATTTCAACACAATCTCCGTTCAATGCAATGGCCTTAGGCCACGTTACTGGAAGGACCTGTATGCTGGCATGGTTCCACTCTTCTGGTTGATGTCTGAACCACCGTCTTTCTGCGTCAATAACTTCCCCACTATCGACGTACTCCTTCCGGCAGACTCCATCCTTCGATGGGGCAAAAAGATGGGAGTCGGATGGTGTGAGATCTAGGCTGTAGGGTGCATCAGGTAGAACAGTCCAGTGAAGTTTCATGAGAGCTTCTCAGCTGTGGAGACTTCTGTGAGACATTTTGTTGTGACGGATAAGTTAGTTTGCATTTTTTGTTGATGAACATGCTGAAGTAGTTTCTTCAAATTCCTCAGGGTGTGTGCGGCCGGACTACACGCGAGAGATCGGACAGGTTCCCGTGACCTTTTTTGGATGATGACTGACACATCACCCAACGACTCACCGTGCTTTTGATCACTGTGAGGTCTCCGTAGAACTTCTGCAAGTGCCTGTGAATATCTCCGATGCTGTCGTTTTCCGCCAAAAGAAAGTGAATGACAGCTCTCTGCTTGGAAGGCACCTCCGTTACAGACGCCATTTTGGAGGGTATGTATAGCGCCGCCATCGACTGGAGCTTAAAGAAACTATAGGTGGTGAAGCGGGAATATTCCATGATTTCCTGCAACAAATTTTGTATTTTTTCAACATAAACTGGCCAAGAAAAAAAATGCGTTGTATCAGGTACTGAACGCCACTCGTAGATAATTTTGTTGGAGACTTACTAATGTAAAGAAGATAACGTAGAATTTGTCAGTAAGCCATGAATCCTAATTTTTTATTTAAAAAGATCCATGTTCTCGCAGCTTCAAAAATGGCTCTGAGCTCTATGGGACATAACATCTGAGGTCATCAGTCCCCTAGAACGTAGAACTACTTAAACCTAACTAACCTAAGGAGATCACACACATCCATGCCCGAGGCAGCATCCGAACCTGCGACTGTAGCGGTCGTGCGGTTCCAGACTGAAGCGCCTAGAACCTCTCGGCCACTCCGGCCGGCTCTCGCAGTTTCAATCTAATCGGTGAATATTACGATTACAACAATGGTTCATGTTGGAGGTCTTTGATAACGTTACCAAACAAAAAAGAAAAGGCAGTGTGGACAACCAAGAAAGAACTTGTGAAAAAGGAAATATTATAAATATTTCACTACCTAGTCGTTAACAAAACTAATTTATTTCAGTGTATATTGAACGACAAGAATAGAAAAGAATTAAAGGCAAGATAGATAAGTGTGAATTGTTTGGAGATCTTGAAACGTCATGGCCAGTCCTTAGTTAACAATGCTGCAGACGTGTAAATACAGATCTGTGTTGATTGCAGTAGTGTCTCCATTCAGGCCTATATCTGTTTATGCAGTTGGGACATGAATGAATTCCTCGTTCTGAATAGGAGAGAGGAAGACTAACTAGCTGACGCCATTGAAAAATGTTTAATGGGACCAGAAATACAACCCTACTATTACAGGAGACAGAGGGATGCATTTTTATGTTAAATTCAGGTTATATATCTTAACATAGAAATAACACACGAACTATCGAATATATTATCAAGAAGTAATTTGTTTAACCAGAACATACCCATACTGAATATGTGATACACCAGTTTCTTGTATTTTCAGAACTACGGAGCGTAAATGCCTTTCTGAACATCAGCGAATCAAAACTGTAGAGGCATTAAATATCAGCGGCTATAGGCCAATATCATCTTCTGGTCAAGTTAGTACACAAAATAGAGGTATTGCGATGTGTGATGAAGATGTACAATGAAACATACGACAGTTGGAACAAAATAGTGGCAACTATTTATTCACACCCGATACAAAAGAGTTACATGTTTGCACCTGTTAGTGTCCTTCAAGGTAGTTCCAATGTTGTGTAGAACCCGTTGCCAGCGATGTGGAAGGCGTAGTATACTGTTAGCAGAGCCTGTTCTGTTGATGGTGCGAATGGAGCCGTCTACTGCCTGTCGAATCTCTGGAAAGTTCTGAAGCGAATGCCACGAAGCCAAAAATGAAACGCCAATCCAACGAATGGCAAAAGTGCCGGTTGGCTGTCCGCTGGCCCATGTCTAAATACAGCGAGTGTGGCAGTAAGATGAGACGCTTCGCATCGAGACATCAATCTGTCCGCGTCAGTCGCTTACGTGCGCTGTGCCTCGGATGACGTTAGAGCCGGGGAGCTACGAAAAGCATTATCGGTAAAAGTAGGAAGTGGGCTGCACACCGTCCTCGATTCCTTACATTTCACGGAAGCTACTCTTTGAGTGCCACCCGTAATGTTGACAAAATCACGTGGCATGTGGCTAAATTATTTTCCACTTTTACGCCCGACTTACACGATGAATGAATTTGTAATCGACTGACAATCACTTCTGCGAATGGCGGCCGTCTATCGTGTTAACGAGCTCACTATTATGCTCGCGTTAGTAGCGAAGCGCAGTAATTCCAAGAATAAAGGAATAGGGCCCCTTCTAAATTCGGTACTAGTCGCCTCACTGCGCATGCGCGAGCTAGTAGCTGGATGCTGTGGTTACGTTCCAGCTGAGTCTGCCATATTGCTTTTTGGTGCACTTACCGTACTTTGGGTTTTCTTTCTGTTTATGGTCGTTCCATTATCACAAGGAACTTTCTGAGCAAGTGACTATAGTGCACTTTTCGTAAATATTTTCACGGAAGTTTTTAGATCTTTGTAAATTCCACAAATAATTAATGATACACTAATGTGAAATCAGACTTTGGCACTGTTATGGTAGTAGCGATATTCTGTGTTTACGGTTATCATCAAAATAAAATGCGACACGATCTTGTACGAGTTTATACCTCGGGCCTGGTACGCTTGCAGCGCTTCAGTAGACCATAAACTTTTTTCAACACTTTCGTTCATCGCGTAAAAAGGAGAAATCACTTTCGTGCTCAGAAGTCATGGTGATAGATCATTTTACTTGCCACTTCCCGTAGAGGACACCTCTTAGCAGTTAATAGTGCTTTTTCCGATAGGCATATTATTATTATTGGGGATATTATTATCTTTGTTGCGTGTGAAACTTTAAAAGAATATATCAATCAGCTACACCCCCCCCCCCCCCCCCCCATGTCCATGGACCTTGCCGTTAGTGGGGAGGCTTGCGTGCCTCAGCGATGCTGATGTCTGTATCGTAGGTGTAACTACAACGGAGGGGTATGTGTTGAGAGGTCAGTGAAACGTGTGGTTCCTGAAGAGGGGCAGCAGCCTTTTCAATAGTTTCAGGGGCAACAGTCTGGATGATTTACTGATCTGGCCTTGTAACACCAACCAAAACGGCCTTGCTGTGCTTGTACTGAGAACGGCTGAAAGCAAGGGGAAAATACAGCCGTAATTTTTCCCGAGGGCATGCAGCTTTACTGTATGGTTAAATGATGATGGCGTCCACTTGGGTAAAATATTACGGAGGTGAAATAGTAACCCATTCGTATCTCCGGGCGGGGACTACTCAAGATGACGTCGTTATCAGGAGAAAGAAACCTGGCGTTCTACGGATCGGAGTGTGGAATGTCAGATCCCTTAATCAGGCAGGTAGGTTAGAAAATTTAAAAATGGAAATGGGTAGGTTAAATTTATATATAGTGGGAATTAGTGAAGTTCGGTGGCAGAAGGAACAAGACTTTTGGTCAGGTGAATACAGAGTTATAAATACAAAATCAAACAGGGGTAATGCAGGAGTAGGTTTAATAATGAATGAAAAAAAGGAGTGCGGGTAACGTACTACAAACAGCATAGTGAACGTATTATTGTGGCTAAGATGGACACGAAGCCCACGCCTACTACAGTAGTATAAGTTTATATGCCAACTAGCTCTGAAGATGATGAAGAAATTGATGAAATCTATGATGAGATAAAAGAAATTATTCAGGTAATGAAGGGAGACGAAAATATAATAGTTATGGGTGACTATAATTCGAGAGTAGGAAAAGGGAGAGAAGGAAATATAGTAGGTGAATACGGATTGGGGGTAAGAAATGAAAGAGGAAGCCGTCTGGTAGAATTCTGCACAGAGCATAACTTAATCATAGCTAACACTTGGTTCAAGAATCATAAAAGAAGGGTGTATGCATGGAAGAAGCCTGGAGATACTAAAAGGTATCAGATAGATTATATAATAGTAAGACAGAGATTTAGGAATCAGGTTTTAAATTGTAAGTCATTTCCAGGGGCAGACGTGGACTCTGACCACAATCTATTGGTTATGAACTGTAGATTAAAACGGAAAAACTGCAAAAAGGTGAGATTTTAAGGAGATGGGACTTGGATAAACTGAGTAAACCAGAGGTTGTACAGAGTTTCAGGGAGAGCATAAGAGAACAATTGACAGTGTAAGTAGGCTGTTTAGGTTCTTACACAGCCACAGCCACGTAGCGCTCTGTATGAAAATCACTGGCTGTGCTGTGTGGAGTCTGTGGCTGGGTGGCATTGTAGTAATATTCGCTATTGTAGTGTTGGGCAGTTGGCTGTTTACAGCGCGTAACATCGGCAGTTGGAGGTGAGCTGCCAGCAGTGGTGGATGTGGGGAGAGAGATGGTGGAGTTTTGAGAGCGAATGATCTGGACGTGTGTCAATCAGAGACAGTAAATTTGTAAGACTGGATGTCATGAACTGCTATATATATTATGACTTTTGAACACTATTAAGGTAAATACATGGTTTGTTCTCTATCGAAATCTTTCATTTGCTAACTATGCCTATCAGTAGTTAGTGCCTTCAGTAGTTTGAATCTTTTATTTATCTGGCAGTGGTGGCACTCGCTGTATTGCAGTAGTTCGAGTAACGAAGATTTTTGTGAAAGGTATAGGTTAATGTCAGTCAGGGTCATTCTTTTGTAGGGATTATTAAAAGTCAGATTGTGTTGCTCTAAAAATTTTGTGTGTCAGTTTAGTGTTGATCATAATAAGTAAAGAGAGTAATGTCTGAGTACGTTCAGTTTTGCTCAGCTATTTGAGAAGCAAATAATGTAAGAGGTTTATCAGCACAGTAATTCATTAATTTTACTAAGGGGACTTTTCAACAGGAATGGGGGTAAGAAATACAACAGAAGAAGAATGGGTAGCTCTGAGGGATGAAGTAGTGAAGGCAGCAAAGGATGAAGTAGGTAAAAAAACGAAGCCTATTACAAATCCTTGGGTAACAGAAGAAATTTTGAATTTAATTGATGAAGGGAGAAATTATAAAAATGCAGTAAATAAAGCAGGCCAAAAATAATACAAACGTCTCAAAAATGAGATCGACAGGAAGTGCAAAATGGCTAAGCAGGGATGGCTAAAGGACAAATGTAAGGATGTAGAGGCTCATCCCACTAGGGGTAAGATACATACTGAATACAGGAAAATTAAACAGACCTTTGCAGAAAAGAGAACCACTTGTATGAGTATCAAGAGCTCAGATTTAAACCCAGTTCTAAGCAAAGAAAGGAAAGCAGAAAGGTGGAAGGAGTATACAGAGGGTGTATACAAGGGCGATGTACTTGAGGACAGTATTATGAAAATGGAAGAGGATGTAGATGAAGATGAAATGGGAGATAAGATACTGCGTGAAGAGTTTGACAGAGCACTGCAAGACCTGAGTCGAAACAAGGCCCTGGGAGTAGACAACATTCCATTAGAACTGCTGACGGCCTTGGGAGAGCCAGTCCTGAGAAAACTCTACAATCAGGTGAGCAAGATGTGTGAGACAGGCCAAATACCCTCAGACTTCGAGAAGAATATAATAATTCCAATCCCAAAGAAAGCAGGTGTTGACAGATGTGAAAATTACCGAACTATCAGTTTAATAAGTCACAGCTACAAAATACTAACGCGAATTCTTTACAGACGAATGGAAAAACCGGGAGCAGACCTCGGGGAAGATCAGTTTGGATTCCATAGAAATATTGGAACACGTGAGGCAATACTGACCTTACGACTTATCTTAGAAGAAAGATTAAGGAAAGGCACACCTACGTTTCTAGAATTTGTAGACTTAGAATGAATGAATGAATGGCGTGTAACGAGGGTCTCCCATAGGGTAGACCGTTCGCCTGGTGCAAGTCTCTCGATTTGACGCAACTTCGGCGACTCGCGCGTCGTTGTATATGAAATGATGATGATTAGGACATAGCTTTTGACAGTGTTGACTGGAATACTCTCTTTCAAATTTTAAAGGTGGCAGGGTTAAAAACAGAGAGCGTAAGGCTATTTACATTTTGTACAGAAACCAGCTGGCAGTTATAAGAGTCAAGGGGCATGGAAGGGAAGCAGTGGTTGGGAAGGGAGTGAGACAGGGTTGTAGCCTTGTAACCTCCACACACGAAGTAATTTAAATATTATTTGGTTAATGATTCTAATTTTTTGTTTTACAAATGCTTTCGAAACAGATTTAGCAGTAGCTTTGCGTAACGGAGTGAAGGTAACAAATTTTGAAGTGAGTTCAACAGCGACAAAGATGTAGCAAAAACCTCTGTTAGTCCTGGGAATCAGACCAAAAATGTCTACAGCGGCCATGTGACTCAATTTAACAGGTACAGTGGGATGTAATGGAGGAATATGTGAAGTCGTGTCTGACTTAGCTTTCTGGAAGATTTTACATGACGCTAAAACTCGTCGAATACTTTTCTCCAAGTTGGTAAAATAACAGTTCTGTCTCAGTATTAGAAAACATTTTCTGGCTCCATAATGTGCGTAACTTAAGTGAGTATACCAAATTAATTTGTTAACAAGCTCGTCAGGAATGCATAGTAGCCAGTTGTTGCTGTCGGGGTTAGGGCGGCGAAACAGAATATTATTGCGTACAGTGTAATGGTTTCTAATGGTAACATTATTCCTATCTTACCAAAGGTGTTTTATTTCTTTCCATACGTTGTCTCTACTCTGCTCTTGTGCTATGTCTCGTAATGACGACGAAATGAAATTTTCAAATGCAACTTGTTGAATGTACATGATGCTAGAATTTGCTTGGCAGAAGTTGGTTGCAATGTCTTGCTGATTGTTGCTGAGAGAACGGGATAGTGCGTCTGCTACAATATTTTGTGTACCGGCAGTATGAACAATTGTAAAATTAAATTCTTGTAAATAAAGTTTCCATCTGCTTAATCTGTCGTGTGTAAATTTAGCCGAAAGTAAATAAAAACTGTATAGCTCTATGATCTGTGTAAACGGTAGTGTGTCTTCCATAAAGAAAATGCCGAAATCTTGTAAATGCCCATACAACACATAATGTTTCGAGTTCTGTAACAGAATATTTGCGTTCAGCAGCTGACAGAATGCGACTCACAAAGGCGATGTTTTTAATTACTGTAGTACCATCTTCTTCAATTTCCTGAAAAATGTGTACTCCTAAAGCGGTGTTAGAACTGTCGGTGGCAATGCAAAATTTTCTAGTAAGATCTGGATGTGATAAAAGTGGTGCATTCAACAAAGCTTCTTTCAGATTCACAAATTCAGAATGGGCTTGGCTATCACAGGACCAAATAGTGTTTTTACCCGTCAACTGACATAATCTAGGGGTGTCTAAAGCAGAGTAATGAATAAATTTACGAAAAAAGTTAATTAAACCCAGAAAGCTGCGTAATTGTTTCTTCGTCGTAGGTACAGTAATGTCACGTAAAACTTGAAGTTTTTCCGGGTCAGGCGCAATGCCTTCTGCTGAAATTACATATCCAAGAAAGTTTATAGAAGTTTTGCCAAAGTGCGATTTGCTAAGATTAACTGTGAGTCCTTGTGCACGTAAAGTTCGTAACAGTTGTTCAAGAATCAGATTGTGTTCAGACCAGATAGCTTCTGCAATAAGAATGTCGTCTACGTACGTCGTGATTCTGTCTCTCATGCAAAAGTGTGTATCGGATGTCGTCATAAGTAATAACATTTTCGTGAACGAGATTCTGCGTGTCAAAAGTATTGCTTGGTGACGTGCTACCATTTGCGGGAGGATGCTGTGGCATTTCCACTATTTGTACTGTGCTGTTATTTCTTCCTGACGTATTACGTTCGGGATGATATCTATTGTCTGGTTCATTCATAATAATATGTTGTTGCGGATGATTTTGCTGCTGATAAGACCGACTGTTATTAAACGTATGCTGAAAATTGTGACCATTATTTTTACGTCTGTGATGATAATCATTGCTATATGGCGCGTTGCGATAGGAATTGAAATGATGTGTTTTCTGTACGTACTGGTTTCCTTATTGCGGAGCGTTGCTATTTGGTGTGGCCGACGCTATACGTGTAGGCGGCGAAACATTAAAGCTTGGTTGACCTTGCACATTACATTGTTGGTTAGGTATGCTAACCGGTTGGTTTTGTTGCTGTTGTTGGGAAAAACCTCTATTGTTACCAAAATGTGTTTGCTGTTGCTGATAATTCTGCACATGCTGATGATTAAAATTTTGTCTGGTATTAAAGTTCTCGTGGTTGTCATTTCTGGAGCGTCTAATAAAAACTGTCACTTTCGGTAAAATTTGTCATATCGGGTTTTCTTTACACGTTTCTAATCCTAGATAGATCGATAGTTGAAGAGCTGTTTTGATGGATATAAAGGATAGTAGAAGAGAAGGCAGCAGTGCAGAAAACTGAAGATGAAATAGCACTACTACGGCTCGGGGCCCTGTGCATGCTACGGCACATATTCATCGAAGTGTAATGAATCCCCTGAGGTCAATTACGCGCTACAATTAAATTTTAGTTTTTGCGTTACAGGCAATGGCGGTGAAAATTAAAAAAAAAATTGTCGTATCCAGTCCAATTCTAGTTTCTGCATTACAGGAAATGCCGGTGAAAATTCAAAGGCAAATTGTCGTATCCAGTCGAAAGAGTTAATCTGTGTTCTGTCATTTTTACATACCTTTAATTTTTTTACAGATAGAAATTGCTTATAATCAACGTTATCGTCTCTGAATGTCTGAGCAGGTTCAGGATTGCATGATAATCTATTTGTCTGTTCAGAATCTAAGTCACGTACTCTCTGTAAATTACCTAAGTTACACTGGCTGTGTGAGTGTGACAAATGTTCAGAATTTGGCGTATGCTGAGACTGCAATATTTTTCATCTCCGTCAATTCGTGCTGTAAAGATGACAAATTTCTATGTAGTGTATTAGTAGACGAACCTATATCACTGGTCGTCTGCTGTAAATTTTGGAATTCGGGTGTTTGATTAAACGAAACAGGTGACGTATCGTCTGATTTGGTGTCATTATTACTTTCGATAACATCAACACGACTGGCCAATTCATCATATTTTTCAGTCAGTGCTTTTACCTGATCATCGGTTTTATTATCACAAGCATTAATTTGTTTTTGTATTTTACGTGTGGTTTCGTTCAATTTTTTAACGTCTGCTTTGATGGCATCGGGATCCTGTATTAGTTCTAATTGTTCAAGTCTGTCGGGCATTGTCCGAAAGTCTACTGTGTGTGTGTCTGTTTTTGTTTTAAGATCAGAGATTTCATCATGTAATTCGGTGTTCAACTGTTTGATAGCATTAATTTCGTCTGATACTGTAGCAATATTGCTGTCTACGTATGTTTTTGCTTTCGTAAACAGTTTACGTTTATCTTCCTGTCTCTGTGCAGTAATTGTTTCCATGACTTGTCGCTTTACTTTATTCTGTTCCTGTATAAATTTACAGCAACGCGTTTCACTGTTTTGTAGGTGGTGATTAAAACGATTGTCAATTTGGCTATTCTGTTGGCCAAATTTCGCGTCTACTTTCGCATCCAGAGTGCGTGAAACTTCTGCTGACACTAATTTAAACTCGTCGCGTATCTGTGTTGCGTTTTCTGAACATTGTTCAGTGACTGCATTAATTTCATCTCTAAGTGATTCTATTGTGGCTGCATGTGTATTATTTAATTCTTGTGCAACAGATCTAATTTCTTCACTACTGTTCCCAGCACAAGCCTCAGTTTCCTCACGTAATTGTTCTTTAGTATCATAACGTTGCACGGAAACGGCTGTAATCTGTTCACTAAGTTGTTTGTTCTGTTCGTTAAGGTTGTCGTGTTTTTCATTCGACAGTTTGAAACTTTCATTAAGTTGTTTGCACGATTCATTAAGTTGTTTATAATTGTTGTCTAGTTTTTCATTAATTTGTTTGAAAATGTTGCTTAGTTTTTCGTTCCACTGTTTGAGATTTTCATTACATTGTTTGAAATGGTTGTCTATTTTTTCATTGAGTTGTGGTAATAATGCCATAACTTGATCCAAGCCAAAATTAACGACTCTATTCTCTGTAATGTGTGATGGTGTATCCGCGTGTGTCACGTTTTGTGTAACCATTTGGTTATTCTGTGATTCTTAAAAGGGTTTGCCAATCGGATGTGCACTGTTGGTCACTACACCGGAATCAAATAAATCTGACGCATTCTGACTACACTGTTCATTTTCGTTAAAAACATTTATCTGTTCGTTACGTAAATTTTGCAAATCGGGTGTGTCAAGCTCGGCAGCGTTCATTGTAACGGAACGTGCCTCGTCATCATTTGTCGTTAAATCAAGTGTGGACATAAATGAATTTGTTTGCTCATCATCTGGAATAAAACCATTACTAGTGATCGGTACGCACTGATTGTCTGTAAATGGAGGACTGTCATTAAGACACTGAGTGGCGCAAGTATTATCGGTCAAATTATTCGAGTCGGCTATTTCACTTATTACACATCGCGATATACTGTTAACAGTTTTTCGCGGCATTTTTCACAAATCAAAATTAAGCACAAAAATGAAACAAAGACAAAGCAAAAATGGAACAAACACAATTACAACAAAGAGCAATAAATTGCCGATGATCTGTGAAAGAAAGAGTGACAAATTAGTAAATGCGTTGCGCCAGATGCAAACTACATTTAAGTAAATAAGAGCAGATATACGACTACTTCTCAGAGATTCACAAAGGAAATCCGATCCTGGCCGGTTGTCGCCAAGTGTAACCTCCCCACAGGAAATAATTTAAATAATATTTGGATAATGATTCTAATTTTTGTGTAACCTCTGAACAAAGTTGGTTCCCATTTAATGTACCCACAAAATTCTTTTCTCATTTAATACAAGCTCGAAACAGAAAAATTCCTAAACCTCGTAATAAAAAATAAATTCAGTAACCTGGTAAAATTTGGACGACAGCAGTGCTGCGTCATGGCCCTGTAAGATCATTCTGAATAAAAAGCAAAAATTCTCAACTCGATAAAGTCGGCAACTATCTTCTCTTACAATAGCTCTTTTCCGGCACAGGTCTGTGCAATGCTGGCCTATACATTTGTTATTTATGAAAGGAAGCAAATGATTTTTCTTTTGCAACAATCGGAATGATCATGCATTAAAAAAAAAAAAAAAACTCTTTAAATTGAAATGAATGCTTGTTAGAAATTAGACAAAGATTATTATTAGGACATTTTTAAAAGATTTACATGTGAGTTTACATAATATTACTAGATATGCGCGAGGCTGCTTTTTTTTACCTTATACAATAATACTCAGGCTCCCGCCCCGCTGCACCGCGACCGACCCAGCCAACATGATACACCAGACTCGACTGACAAGCGCAAACAGGCGACTGCTCGCTAGCAACAAGTTACTGCTACTGATGCACAGTTCGTACTGCAGTCAACACTGCTCTTTGGTCTCAGATTCTCTTATAGCTTACATATCGCAGGCAGCACATACGTCTTACAGCCTCTCCCCGATGATATTCAATCTGTATATTGAGCAAGCAGTAAAGCTAACAAAAGAACAATTCGGAGTAGGTATTAAAATGCATGGAGAAGAAATGAAAACTTTGGTGTTCGCCGATGACATAGTAATTCTGTCAGAGACAGCAAAGGACTTGGAAGAGCAATTGAACGGAATGGACAGTGTCTTGAAAGTAGGATATAAGATGTACATCAACAAAAGCAAAACTAGAATAATTGAATGTACTCGAATTAAGTCAGCTGATGCTGAGGGAATTAGATTAGGAAATGAGACACTTAAAGTAGTAAAGGATTTTTGCTATTTGGGGAGCAAAATAACTGATGATGGTCGAAGTAGAGAAGATATAATATGTAGACTGGCAATGGCAAGGAAAGCGTTTCTGAAGAAGAGAAATTTGTTAACATCGAGTATAGATTTAAGTGTCAGGAAGTCGTTTCTGGAAGTATTTGTGTGGCGTGTAGCCATGTATGGAAGTGAAACATGGACGATAAATAGTTTGGACAAGAGGAGAATAGAAGCTTTCGAAATGTGGTGCTACAGAAGAATGCAGAAGATTAGATGGGTAGATCACATAACTAATGAGGAGGTACTGAATAGAATTGGGGAGTAGACTAGTTTGTGGCACAACTTGACAAGAAGAAGGCACCGGTTGATAGGAGATGTTCTGAGGCATCAAGAGATCACAATTTTAGCATTGGAGGGAAGCGTGGAGGGTAAATATCATAGAGGAAGACCAAGAGATGAATACACTAAGCAGATTCAGAAGGATGTATGTTGCAGTAAGTACTGGGAGATGAAGAAGCGCCGGCCGGATTGGTCGTGCGGATCTAGGCGCTACAGTCTGGAACCGCGAGACCGCTACGGTCGCAGGTTCGAATCCTGCCTCGGGCATGGATGCGTGTGATGTCCTTAGGTTGGTTAGGTTTAATTAGTTCTAGGTTCTAGGCAATTGATGACCTCAGAAGTTAAATCGCATAGTGCTCAGAGCCATTTGAACCATTTTTTGATGAAGAAGCTTGCACAGGATAGATTATCATGGAGAGCTGCCTCAAACCAGTCTTAGGACTGAAGAGCACAACAACAACAAGCACTCAAAACTTTTATTTATAGCCATAGTTCTTGATCCTGCTGAGTAAATAACAAGCATGCACAATTTCTTTCAATGAATGTAATTGGTAATGTCCTCCATTGCTTTATGGCTGACTTGTGACTAGTTTTCAGGCTCTTGTAAGCAGGCGACTTGTCGTACGTCGACTGACCTGCTACATCACCCCTTACAGCGAGTGAAACTTATCCATCAACATCCCAAAAATGGCATAGATCTATGACAGTTATCAGTGGACATGGCATACTTGAAGATATTCGTGGACTCTCCTGCGCGTCGAATTGAGAGCAATGCAGGCGGCGTTGCACAGTGACGTCTTCTGGGTGTGACCAGCTCGTTGTCTGGTGTGCTTATATGCAGTACATAAAGTGCCTTTTCACGTTTCCTGTTTTTGGTATGCTTCTTAAATGAGGCAATATTGGAGCGAAATTATATGACTACTCCTAAACTCGCAATGAAGAGCTTAGCAGACGATTCATCGGACCACCGTGAAGCAACTTTTCTACCGTTCCACTCTCTAACAGCTCACGCGCAAGAAAGCTTAAATTTTTCGGTGCGACCTCTGATTTCTCTTAGGTAGGCGCCAATGGAATGTTTTCGGTTTCGGAGGAGAAAGTTGGAGACTGGAATTTAGTGAAAAGATCCTGCCCCAACGAAACATCTTTGTTTTAATGAGTGCCACCTCCATCTCGTGTATCATTTCCATGGCACTCTCGCCCCTATATCACTACAATACAAAACAAGCTGCCATTCTTTGAACTTTTTCGGTGTCCTCCCTTAGTTCTATACGGTGCGGATTCGCGCAGTAGTACTCCAGTAAACGTCCGACAAGCGAAGTGTAACCAAATGGCGTAGGCGGTCTCCTTGGCAGACAGCAGCATTTTCTAAGCGTTCTGCCAATAAAACACATTCTTTGATTCGCCTTCTGCCCTTCGTTATCTATGTGATCGTTCGCATTTAAGTTGTTCCTAACTGTAACAACTTGTAATTGAGGTGAAATCACAGCCATTAGATTTGTATGATTTATCGCGTAACTCAAATTTAGCGGATTTTTTTTTTTATTTTTGTACTCATGTCGATGACTGTACATTTTTCATCATTCAGAGTCAGTTGCCACTTTTCGCGCCATGGAAATATCTTATCTAAATCATTTTTCAATTGTTTTTCATCTTATGGTAACTTTACTACATAGTGAACGACAGCATTATCCGCAGACAGCCCAAGATGGCTGCTCAGATTGGGAAGAGCATAGGGCCAGTAACGCTTCCTTATGGCACACCAGATATCACTTTCTTTTTACTCGGTGACTTTCCGTCCGTTACTACGAACTATTACTTTTCTGACACGAAATCACGAACCCACTCGCACCACTGAGATGGTATTTCACAGACAAGCAATTTGATTAGAAATCGCTTGTGAAGCGCCAAAAGTCCCCTGACAATATAGAAATATGCAATCTGTTTGAGATCCCTGTCCATAGAATTCATTACTTCTTGTGAATAAAGAGATATTTGTGTTTCACAAGAGCGTTATTCTTTGAATCGGTGCTGACTGTACATCTTTTCGTTCGAAGTAATTCATAATGATCGAAAAAGGTATATGTTCCCAACTCCTACTTCAATCAACGTTAGTGATCTGGTATGGTAATTCAGCGGATTATTCCTAATTTCATTTTCGGAGTATTTGGTGTGACCTGTGTAACTTGGTAGTCTTTAGGTACGCATCTTTTGTCGAGCGAGCTGTTGTATACTATTGCTAATTATAGAGCTACTTTAGCAGCTTACTCTCAAAGGAACCTAATTGGTATACACTGTAGACCGGGGGATTTGCCTACATTAAGTGATTCAAGCTGCTTTGCTACATTGAGAATACATACTTCTTAGTTATTTATGTTGGCAGTAGTTCTTGATTCGAATTCTGGAACATTTACTTCGTCTTCTTAGATGAAGAATTTCGAGAAACCGTGTTTAGCAACTCCGCTCTAGTGGCTCTGTCATCGACAACATGACCATAGCTATCACACAGAAAAGGTATTCATCGTGTGTGCTGGTGCACCCTGCATATGACCAGAACATTTTAGATGTTCTGCCACATTGAGGGACAGAGAATCGTTGTAAAGACTATTAAAAACATTTCGCACTGTGGTCCTAAATTTGAAGCTTCAGTACTTCACACCTAGATGTGGAGGAGCAGTGCGGTATATTGTATGTTCGAAGTGGCAATCCGTATTTAATTTTGTGATTTTTAACTGTTAGGTTAGTTCCACTCCTTTTGTTTCTTATTTTCCTTTTATCTCTCTTATGTTTTGTTTTGGTATATAAGTGTTTTGTATAAGCGAATTTGTATGTCAGACAAAAAATTTGCGCGATACATTAGATACTTGCAGATAAGTTTGCAAGCCCATAAGGTAGATCCAGTATTGGTTAAGGTGTGCAAAAAGTACTGAAAGACGTGATCGACTATTTCATCTTCTAAATCCGCACTCCGCTCAGGTAGCCACTCTATTTCTTCGAAGTTTATGACAAAAATTTAAGTAGAGGAAGCTGTGTGATAGTTCGTATTCCAAGAGAGCGTGTTTCTTTTTCAGTGTAATGGAACGAGTAGTGAGATAGGACGAGTGCATATATGTGATACCGAACAAAGTTGGCAATCAATTTGTTTTATACATTACAGAAGTCAGGTTTAAAATATAACCACATGAAAGGTCTCTATATGTTTACTGAAGTTAAACTTCATTTTCCAAATCATTAGCGCCTCACATTTTCCGTGCATTCAGGACAAAGAATGAGCAGCTGAGTGTGTCTTTATCGCCATAATTTCGCATATTTTCTGCCACTACGTCTGTTTCGTCATGTGTGCAGCATACTCAACATAGGTTTTGCTAGATTTTTTTGCTATTACTCGCATTTTATAGGTTGTTACTTTGTTTACCCAGAACTTAGGAACCTAGAAGTCAGATGGACGAGCAATGCTTGTTTTTAGCTAGTAGTCTCGTTCTTGTGTGTGTGTGTGTGTGTTTTGCTTGCGTGTTAATTCTTCCTTTTCTTTAGTTTACTTTTATTCTCCAATTTCTATCTGTTTCTTAGGTATGCCTTCGTTCAATTCCTCGTGCTTGAATAGTGAATGAGCAGTCAGTTCGTCCTTTTTAAGTTCCTTTCTTTATCTTTAGGCTTTCAGTCACATGCCATTTCTGTGTATACTATTTCTGATCTGTATTCCTGATTGTTCTTAGTTTTCCGTGATTTCTCCTCTGTGTGGGTGCTTTGTGTGATTGCACCACCGGGTGTATCTTCTCCAAGCCTGAGGTTGTGGATATTTCAGTACCACAGTGTTCTTACACGTTCGTGATTTCTTGCCTGTCCTTTTTGTTACTCTCTGAATTGTGGAATTTTCCCGGTTTATTCTGCTGATAAATTGTTCGGCCACGTGTTTCGTTTATGGTTAGTTTGGATAAATCGGTACTATATGGGGTGGTAAGTAAATTTAAATGGTTTCTCCTTCGGTTTTGAACATTTGAAAGTTTTTAAAGTTCGTTTGGGCAATTTTTGCACACCACAGCCTTCTTAGAAGGGCCTGAAAATTATTGGTGCGATCGTCTAGAAAGCGATGGATAACGTGCTGTTCAATATCTTCAGACCACAATTCCACTACTCTGCTCGCCTTGACTGGAATAAAATGTTCTAATTTTCTAAGAATAACGCAGAGGAATCAGTAACTATATTGGCAAATAAAATTCTACTTGTTGTTTATCGAAGTAGTATATTCCGATTTATGTTCACAGGCCCAAGTATTAAATTTGCTCATCAGAACAGCTTTTCGTATCGTACTCAGCACCAAACACAGTTCCAGAGACGAGATCTACTTTGAGCTTTAAGTGTTTGTTATACAGTTAGCTGCGCGCTTTGAAAGTGGAGAATCATCCAAGCCACTTGCCAAGTTGTTTTCAAAGTGTAACGGGTGGCACACGAAACAAAACATCGAAAACGAAACACGGGCTTTCCAGTAAATTAATAAGATTACTTTTACATACTTGCACAAGATAAACGTGGTATCTCATTCGACCGAAAAACAATTGTCACTCTTCAAAGGTGCCATCCGAGGGTAAGAGGACACAGTCACGTACAGAATCGCAGTGTCTTTTGTAGCGGAGCGTAACACATCATGTATGACTGATAATGATATAATAACTTCTCAAGTGAAGACCCATTGTTCCCTATTACTCTCGATGCCGACGGCGGAAATGGAACACCTTCCTATAGATAGCTTTCAATGTTTACAACAGTGCCCATCTAGCAGCCTTCTTCACTACAAAATTATTTATATCGTTGTTAGTTGAAGACTACCAATGTTACAAATTTTTCTCTGAGTTAACACTTTATTCTGTTTATGTTATATAAAATTCTCAGCTCGACAACTCTAAATCTTTGTCTTTCAGAATTTTTCAAACAGGACGGAGGGTAGATTTTGGTACAAAAAATGTTTTGTATCTAGTAAGTCAAAAAGTAAGAGGTAGCTTCATGAAAAGCTTCACCACACATTTTTACATACAACACGCCTTACATTAGAAATACAACTTCATAACTTAATTATTACGCGCTTTTCAAGTTTCGTAAGAAGTGGATTTTTTGTGAAACTAATCAGTGGATCACGCTGAAACTCAAAATATTTAATAAAGACATAGTTCCACGAGAGCATGTCTTGTAACAGTGTTTAAACACTTCAGTTCAATTCAGATTACTGGGCGACTCTTACTTCGCTGCGCACGGCATGCGTCGTGTGCTGCTGATTTGACCATGGCCGAGTGATGTCGCCATAGACATGACAGAAACAGTGCTTGCTTCCCCACAATTCCTGTGCATTATTGAGTCACTGTTTCTGATGAAAACAGAATTCTATGCCGTGACTTTTCGTTCTCTTCTATGTTATGAATTTTCTGTGTTCATTACTGATGTGTAAGGCCGACTTTATGTGGTGATGGTGTATGTTTTAACTGTTCTGGTTTCTTTTGTTTTTTCTTTGTGGTGTTATTGTGCATGTGGAAGTACTTGGATGATATCTGTTCATAAACTACCCCTATTTTGGAGAGGAATTCCGCATTATGCAAGACATCCGGTGCCCTGCATAAGGCAGAATTCCTCTCCAATTTTCTTAGCCAGCACGGAAATAATATGAAGAGCAACATTCATAAAATATCCATACCTTACGAGTGATCAGTGATTCGTGAGCCGTTGACGCAAGATGTTTTGCTAAATTTTGTGCACAGTTGCTTAATAAATCAGACGCAGGAGCCCACTATGTTCTTATGTAAATGTTCAGGGTTCTTCTATGTAAAATTCTGGATTTAATATATGTTTTGTCCAATTTTAATAGAATTTCACCCTCACTGCTGCTAAGTTTTTTTACACATGCCAATTCTTGTACACTCTCTGCAGTGTTCCTTTGCATAAATGTATACGTGTCCATACATTTTTGTTATGAAGTAGATTAATTTTTTAAAACTGCTGATCCTAGAAGCAGACTCGTTATCTGAATAACAGCATCTTTAAGCTGTTAGTCACATACTTTCTGCAATGTACTTACATGTACCGTCCTCTGCTGCGAGAGGCCTGTCCTCTGTTTGTTGACTTCTGATTTTTTATTGTAGAACTAAGAGGGCCAGGTGGACTGCGGGATGTTTTCTGTTAGTCCTTAAAATTTATTAAATAGTTATACCACTGGCTCAGTTTAATTAACCATTTCGATTAATTTAAGTGATCAACCAGCTTTCATGCAAATTTAATTGCAGCAACGATCTACCTTTTACATATACAATAACACTCTTTTCAGAATAACTATCATTTATAACTTTTTATACTGACTGAATCTACAAGTTTTACTAGCTGTCATCAAATACCATTAATTTCTAAGGGCAACAAGGTCAACATTTAGATATTAATAATAATCACGGAAGGCAAAATCATACTGACAACTATTCTTGTTGTCACTCTCATTAGTCGCATTAGAAATGATTAATCATCTTTTTCTCTTACAACGCCTGTCATGAAATATTTATAAGCGGGAGGCTCTTTTTCTCTGTTGAGATATATTCCTACATAAACAGCAGCAGTAGTTTTTTCCGTGCAATTAGTATTTAGACAGTAGCAGAAATTGCATCTAAAAGAAACAGAAGAACATTTTCTGTGTATCGTGAAATTGTGATCCGACAGAGGTATTCATAAAACCAATTACAATAGTTATTGACAGAACAATGAATCACTTCCCTCATTGGTACAGGTGCTTCGCTGCTCCACCCGACGTGTGCTGTTAACTGCAACAGCGTCCGTTGTGTGTAGAGCACTTTAATGCGTCGACCGGATGCAATACTTCACGCCGCGCCCGTTATTGCTTTGCATGCTGCAGCAAACACAACACCCCACACGGCACGGAGCGTACATTTAAAGTGATTTTTGTCAGCAGTACCAAAGGCTGGTCCTCAGATACACCGCATCCCTTCCACACACTGCCGCGTTCCCGTTCACGTTTTACATGAAGGCTTCCGCACGCAACCTGTCGAATCAGTGTCCTGGCTAAAACAACTTCAGTTGGTGTGCATCATCCATCCACTTAACCGTGGATAATAATTAGATCGCAGGAAAGTGAAGTATCGCAGTTTCGAATCTCATGGTTAGTAGTGACTTGCTAACCACATGTGAAAAGATCTACTCAAGAAAGGACCAAATCCTATCGGTATGTCTCATTCATGGAAACCTTTAACTTAACGAGTGTTTTCTGTCTGATTCCGGTCATTACCCTACTTTGTCCTTAAAGCATCACATCCACGTGCATACTCCGTATGCCATAGTACTGGACTTGATGGACGGTAACCCGTACCACTGTTAGTCATTTCCTTTCCTGTTCCACTCGCAAATAAATCGAGCGAAAAACGACTGTCTGTATGCCTCCGTACGAGCCATAATCTCTCTAATCTAACAAATGAAGCAAACCGCCTCAAATACACTACTAGCCATTAAAATTGCTACACCAAGAAGAAATGCAGATGATAAACGGGTATTCGTTGGACAAATATATTATACTAGAACTGATATGTGATTACATTTTCACGCCTTTTGGGTGCATAGATCCTGAGAAATCAGTACCCAGAACAGCCACCTCTGGCCGTAATAACGGCCTTGATACGCCTGGGCATTGAGTCAAACACAGCTTGGATGGCGTGCACAGGTACAGCTACCCATGCAGTTTCAGCACGATACCACAGTTCATCAAGAGTAGTGACTGGCGTATTGTGACGAGCTAGTTGCTCGGCCACCATTGACCAGACGTTTTCAATTGGTGAGAGATCTGGAGAATGTGCTGGCCAGGGCAGCACTCTAACATTTTCTGTATCCAGAAAGGCCCGTACAGGACCTGCAATATGTGGTCGTGCTTTATCCTGCTGAAATGTAGGGTTTCGCAGGGATCGAATGAAGGGTAGACCCACGGGTCGTAACACATCTGAAATGTAACGTCCACTGTTCAAAGTGCCGTCAATGCGAACAAGAGGTGACCGAGAAGTGTAACCAATGGCACCCCATACCATCACGCTGGGTGATACGCCAGTATGGCGATGACGAATACACGCTTCCAATGTGCGTTCACCGCGATGTCGCCAAACACGGATGCGACCATCACGATGCTGTAAACATAATCTGGATTCATCCGAAAAAACGACGTTTTGTCATTCGTGCACCCAGTTGAGTACACCATCGCAGGCGCTCCTGTCTGTGATACAGCGTCAAGAGTAACCGCAGCCGTGGTCTCCGAGCAGATAGTCCATGCTGCTGCAAACGACGATCCGTTACAGCCATGCGGATAAGATGCCTGTCATCTCAACTGCTAGTGATACGAGGCCGTTGGGATCCAGCACGGCGTTCCATATTACCTTCCACAACCCACCGAATCCCTATTCTGCTAAGTCATTGGATCTCGACCAACGCGAGCAGCAATGTCGCGTTACGATAAACCGCAATCGCGATAGGCTACAATCCGACCTTTATCAAAGTCGGAAACGCGATGGCATGCATTTCTCCTCCTTACAAGAGGCATCACAGCAACGTTTCACCAGGCAACGCCGGTCAACGGCTGTTTGTGTATGAGAAATCGGTTGGAAACTTTCCTCATGTCAGCACGTTGTAGGTGTCGCCACCGGCGCCAACCTTGTGCGAATGCTCTGAAAAGCTAATCATTTGCATATCACAGCATCTTCTTCCGGCCGGGTAAATTTCGCGTCTGTAGCACGTCATCTTCGTGGTGTAGCAATTTTAATCGACAGCAGTGTACTTCGATGCCTTCCGTTAATCCGACCTGGTGCGGATCCCAAACACTCGAATAGCACTCAAAAATTGGTCGCGCTAGTGTTCGATATGCGGTCTGATTTTGCAGATGATCCACACTTTCCTAAATTCTCCCAATAAACTGTAGTCGACCATTCGCCTACCCTACTACAGTCCTTACATGTTCGTTCCATTTTGTATTTCTTTGCAACGTTACGTCTAGATATTTAATCGACCTTACTTTGTCAAGCAACACACTGCTAATGCCGTACTCGACCATAATGGGTTTGTTTGTCCTATTCATCACCATTAAGCAGCGTTTCTCTACATTTAGAGCTAGCTACCATTAATCACACCCACTACTAATTTTTTTCTGATTCACCTTGTGTCTTCTATGCTCATTCAACGACGACACCTTACCGTACACCACAGCATCATCACCAAACAACCGCAGATTGGCGCCCACCCTGTCAGGCAAATCAGTTATGTACGGGGTGATTATAATTAAAGTTAAACTTTCAAAACGTTGCAGAAATAAAACCACTGGTCAGAATGACGTCAAATTGCAACGGAATATTATCGGAGAAAGGGGAGAACGTATGGCAGAAAAACAAAATAGTGTGAAAAGTGATAGATGGAGCTGTATGTGTCAGAATACCTAATTGAAAACCCCTGTCATGTGTACGTACCATTGAAGTTGATTGTAACCTCCCCACAAAATTAAAAAAAAATAATAATAATAATATGAATAAGATTCTAATTTAGTGTAACCTCAAAACAAAATTCTTTCACAGTGTAACCTCCCCACAAAATTTGTTCCCATTTATAACCTTCCTACAGAAATTCATTCACATTTAACCTCCACACAAAATTCTTTCTGATTTAATCCAAGCTCAAAATTCATTCACATTTAGCGTAACCTCGTCACAGAAAAATTCCTAAACCTCTCAACAGTAAAAATTATAATTATGTCGTTCACATTCAGTATAACATCGCAATAAAAAAATAAATTCAGTAACCTGGTAATAGAACAATGTAACTAACCTCTCAATTAAATTGTCGCTCATTTATGATTTTTCAATAATTCACTGTGAATTTAACCTGGTAAATTTTGGACGACAGCAGTGCTACGTCATGGCCCTGAAAGATCATTCTGAATAAAAAAAGGAAAAATTCTTACATCAATGAAGTCGCCGGATATATCTGCTCTTACAATAAATTTTTCCGGCACAGCTCTGTGCAATGCTGGCCGACCTATCTGTCATTTATCAAAGAAAGCAACTGATTTTTCTATTGCAATAATCAGGATGATCATGGATGGGAGAAATTAGTAAATTCTTTAAATTGAAGTGAATGGTTGTTAAAAGTTCCTTTTTATGAGGAAGATTATTATTACGAGAGTTTTAAAACATTTACGTGCGACTTGAGATAACATTACTACATATGCGCGAGGCTGCTTTTTACCTTGTACAATAATACTTAGGCTCCGGCATCGCTGCATCGCGACCAGGCCAGCCAACACGATACACCAGACCAGACCAGAGCAGACTCCAGACTAGCAACAATTTACTGCTACAGCTACACACTACCTACTGAAGTCAACACTGCTCTCTGATCAGAGACCTTGCATATCGCAGGCAGCGCATGAGCAATACATCGAAATTACATCTACTCAGACCTCTTACATAACCCTCCACTGGGGTGGGGTGGGGGGGGGGGGCAAAAATATGGCAGCGATTGTGAGTCAATTGGACTTGCCATGAGCAACAAATTTTTCTAAAATCTGCTTAATTAACTATGTTTACAGACACAGAGTGTATATATATATATAAGTGCAGAACATGAAATGAAATAGAGTGCACATGCACTGAGTACAGAACATATCAAGCAATGACAAATATCAAGCAATGACAAAATGTATACACAATGAGTACAAAACACATTAACAAATGACATAAAATGCACACGCACTGTATATGTTTTTTACCATTTTACAAGAACTAGGATATGCAATGAGTACAAAACATATTAATAAATGACATAAAGTGCACACGCGCTGTATATGTCTCTACCATTTTACAAGAACTAGGAAAGGAAAGGGAAGGATAGCATCATGGTTGTAGCACACTAGGTTGCACATAGCTGCACTGAAAGTCCATATCTTTCTACAGAAGCACAACACCAAGTGAGACCATCTGAAGTTCTTTCCCTGAAGTATTAATCAGTGTAGCCAAGACACTGAAATGTAGTATTAATATTCAATGTTATCATTTTGGTAGTACATTAGGTACACCAAACAGTGGGACCGTAATAACATTGCCATCGTTCAAGGTGGTGGACATCATGATGTGTCAACACCACACTCCTGCAGAATTGATACTTTTTCACCAACGTAGAATTAGTGCAGAATCCAAATATAGTGCTCCATGATCATGAGGATGGACAGGACAAACGGTTATTGCAGTAATTTCTGGTAATTAGGTCAGAAGGTGAATGACATTAAGTCTTATGCTAGTCATAATTGAGAATTACATTAGTCTATCAACCGATTTGAATAATTGTTGGCACTCATTGCCTAGTTACTAAATATTTCTGTACTACATATGGAGTTTTACGAAACATTATTCATAAGTCATCTGATTACACTAAATGTTGGCACTCATTGGCCAGTTACAAACCATTTTTATGCATTATTCAGAAGTGATCATTCAAAGCAAGAGTTAATTAATGGCATACCATTTACATAATTCATTTAGTTATAGTAATCATTGGCACTCATTGGCCAGTTACTAAACATTTTTATGCATTGTTCAGAAGTCATCAATCAAAACAGGAGTTAATGAGTGTAGCATCAAGCTACAGGTATTCATATATAATAGCATGTAAGTGACATAAGACAAATTTAACATATAAGAAACAGTGGCATTCATTGGCCAGTTATAAAGTATTCATATAGTTTGATAAAACATTATTCAGTATAATTCAGAAGTCATCTTTAAAAATGAGAGTTAATTATTGGCATAGCATTGATAGAGTATAACAAAAATATTATTTACAGAAATCACTGGCATAGTATTTATGCATTATTACAAAACATCATTCGGTATTATTCAGAACTCATCATTCAAGTGACATAGGACATATTTAAAATGTAACACACTATAACTATTACTCAAGGTCTGTGGCTAGAAAACATCATTCAGTATTACTCAGAACTCATCATTCAAGTTACATAGCACATATTTAAAATGTAACACACTGTAACTATTACTCAAGGTCTATGGCTAGAAAACATCATTCAGTATTAATCAGAACTCATCATTCCAGTGACATAGGACATATTTAAAATGTAACACACTGCAACTATTACTCAAGGTCTGTGTTCCAATAATACATCTGACAAATATGCATTATATTTAGTACTATAAATATTTCTTAAACTAGTAGCATTATTTGGGACTGGTAATACATTTTTTTTGTGCCAGCAATGCATTGCATTGGGATCGATAATTAATTGTTGGGGCATGAAAATATTTGCTTTTGACTTATTGCTGCAAATAAGGATTAGTAACCTCATTTGTCATGAGTCAGCTGTAGCAAGATTATGAACAAGTAGTGTATATGTGATCACATCCATGAATGACACACACAAATGGGTAATAAAAATGCAAGTACTAGAACAGGTTTAATAACTAACTGCTTATAGCACATTACTTTCATGAATAGCTTCTCCTGGAAAAAAATACAAAATGGATTATTAAGCTGAAAGAAGAAACGCATATTATGCTGAAAAGTAGTGAACTTGAATTAACAGGTAATGAAACGTGTACTCAATATGTATGTACTCTAGCTGTCCTTTCCAAAACATTCAGTCATTATACCATGCGATATAAGACATACTGTCAAAACGAACTGCAACAAATACTTAAATAACTACATAGCATCTCTTAACTAACAGTAAATATAAAAACTTCATCATTATTCTCATCTGCAAATAAAAACTTCATTATTCACATTACGCTAACTTCATTACTATCATCACCTGTGAAGAAAAACTTCATTATTCATATTAGCATATTCTTCATATAAAAATTCATCATCATTCATTATCATCTGCAAAAAAGACACTTCATTATTCATTATTTATATTACCATTTACTTCATACAACTACTCATAGCATAGAGTTTCTTATTTCTAGCATATTTCATCACTAAAACTAAGATGCGTAGTTCTGTCAAACAGCCTGCATCAATCGCCTCGTATTCTGAAAGAAAAAAAATTAGTTAAGACTGCTATCATGCGATGTGTATAGTATATTCTTGTTAATGCTTGTTAATTCTGATCCATTTACTCTTCATGACATGGTATTGCATTTTCTTTCGTTCATTCCGAAGGTGAAATTCCCATTTCATAGTAATCCACTGTGGTTTGTTTAATTAATTTATTTTAAACGTTATTGCTTTCTGAAAATGATGAATAAGGATTAATATCTTGCATTTAAATCATATACCCATTAAATAAAAATTTGTTTCTAGTGATATAATTAAGCATACAGCATAGCATGACAGAAAACGTATTATGTCAAAAACATAGAGAGTGTTCAGGGGTAAAAATGTACACACAGTCTCATAATGTAGTAGCAAAAAAAATGTAAAATAGTCACGATGTTGAGATATCATAAGGCAAAATGTCAAAGTCGTCTGGTGTTTGTTATATCTTAAAGATTTCATAGTGCATACAAACAAAACAGGAAAACAGTCATACATACACGAAAAATGGAAAATGTGCACGGTCTGATATATAAAGACAAGAAATGACTTTCTTTGTGTTCAGCTTGTATGTTGTGTAGTTGATAGAGGCGAGAGTTGAAGACTTTAATGGAGAAAGAATTTGATAAAATTAATATGTCACTAGATAGAAATGCATAATTGGTCATAAAATATGTAAGTTTATCTGGAAAAATGTGCACAGTCTGATGTGTAACGACAATAAAAGCGACCTGTTAACCTTACCTTGCCGGGCACTTGCCAAGAAAAAAATATGATAATCATCAGTAAGTAGTCACATAAATATCATTGCATCATTGTTCATATAAAAATCGGAGAATGACATTACAGTGTGATAAATCATAAAGTATGTTCATTCAATAAAGGGTTTAATATTGGAGACATGGTGATTGCCTTTACTTTTTCTGGTTCTCAGAGTTTCGACGTGTACTACATTGGGGTGAGGAATGCTGCGAATTCTGTATGGACCTGCATATAAAAGCTCAAATTTACTGCATCTACTCTGTCCTCTGTTCGATAAATAATGTGTGCGTACTAATATTTTCTGTCCAACGTGAAAGTCACGGCGTGTACAAACCTGTTTTTGCTGTCTTCTCCGACGCTCTACAGCACGTTTGATGTTGTTGAGTGCAATGTAAATTATTTCATGGAGGCGTTGTTGACGAGATGTGGGAAAGGATATTAATTCTTTAATTTTGTTAGGTGGTTCAACATTTTTCAGTATAACAGTCGGAGATAGCACAGTAGATTCATTTGGTATCGAGTTAATTACATCCTGGAATGACAGTATGTGTGTGTCCCAAATAATATGTTATTTATGACAGTATATTGTACATAGTTTACCAATTTCTTTCATTAGACGTTCAAAAGGGTTTGAAGAAGCGTGATACCTGGATATGTAAGTCGGAGAAATGTTTCTTGCTCGTAACATAGGTGTCCATATAGCAGATCGAAACTGTGATCCATTGTCGGAAATTACTTTCAATACATGCCGTACATGGAATAAAAAATGTTTTACAAATGCTTTCGAAACAGATTTAGCAGTAGCTTTGCGTAACGGAGTGAAGGTAATAAATTTCGAAGTGAGTTCAACAGCGACAAAGATGTAACTAAAACCTCTATTAGTTCTGGGAATCGGACCAAAAATGTCTACAGCGGCCATGTGACTCAATTTAACAGGTACAATGGGCTGTAACGGAGGAATATGTGAAGCCGTGTCTGACTTAGCTTTCTGGAAGATTTTACATGACGCTAAAACTCGTCGAATACGTTTCTCCATGTTGGCAAAATAACAGTTCTGTCTCAGTATTAGGAAACCTTTTCTGGCTCCATGATGTGCGTAACTTAAATGAGTATACCAAATTAATTTGTTAACATGCTCATCACGAATGCATAGTAACCAGTTGTTGCTGTCAGGGTGAGAGCGGCGAAACAGAATGTTATTGCGTACAGTGTAATGGTTTCTGATGGTAACATTATTCCTATCTTGCCAAAGGTGTTTAATTTCTTTCCACACGTTGTCTTTCCTCTGCTCTTGCGCTATGTCTCGTAAAGACGCCGAAATGAAAATTTCAAATGCAACTTGTTGAATATACATGACGCTAAAATTTACTTGGCAGAAGTTGGTTGCGACGTCTTGCTGATTGTTGCTGAGAGAACGGGACAGTGCGTCTGTTACAGTATTCTGCATACCGGGAATATGAACAATTGTAAAATTAAATTCCTGTAAATAAAGTTTCCATCTGCTTAATCTGTCGTGTGTAAATTTAGCGGAAAATAAAAACTGTATAGCTCTATGATCTGTGTAAACGGTCGTATGTCTTCCATAAAGAAAATGCCTAAATCTCGTAAATGTCCATACAACACATAATGTTTCAAGTTCTGTAACAGAATAATTGCGTTCAGCAGGTGACAGAACGCGACTCGCAAAGGCGATCTTTTTAACTACTGTAGTACCGTCTTCTTCAATTTCCTGAAAAATGTGTGCGCCTAAAGCGGTGTTAGAACTGTCGGTGCCAATGGAAAAGTTTCTAGTAAGATCTGGATGTGATAAAAGTGGTGCTTTCAACAAAGCTTGTTTCAGATTGACAAATTCAGACTCGCTTGGCTATCCCAGGACCAAATAGTGTTTTTACCCGTCAATTGACATAATCTAGGGGTGTCTAAAGCAGAGTAATGAATAAATTTACGAAAAAAGTTAATTAAACCCAAAAAGCTGCGTAGTTGTTTCTTCGTCGTAGGAACAGTAATGTCACGTAAAGCTTGAAGTTTTTTCGGGTCTGCTGAAATTACATGTCCAAGAAAGTGTGATTTGTTAAGATTAACTGTAAGTCCTTGTGCACGAAAAGTTTGCAACAGTTTTTCCAGAATCTAATTGTGTTCAGACCAGTTGGCTTCTGCGATAACGATGTTGTCTACATACGTTGTGATTCTGTCTTTCATGCAAAAGTGTGTATCGGATGTCGTCAATACTAATAACATTTTCGTGAACAAGATTCTGTGTGTCAACAGATGCAACCTGTTGGTGGAAGAAGCAACCTGTACTGTATCTAGTCAAATTCTTTCTCACGTGCTGTTATTTTCGGGAGGATGCTGTGGCATTTCAACTATTTGTACTGTTCTGTTATTTCTTCCTAACGTATTACGTTCGGGATGATATCTACTGTCTGATTCATTCATGATAATCTGTTGTTGCGGATGATTCTGTTGCTGGTAAGACCGACTGTTACGCTGAAAATTGTGCTCATTACTTTTACGTCTGTCATGATAGTTATTTCTATATGGTGCATTGCGATATGAGTTGAAATGATGTGTTTTCTGTACGTAGTTATTTCCTTGTTGCTGAGCGTTACTAATTGGCGGAGCCGACGCTATACGTGTAGGCGGCGAAACATTAAAGCTTGGTTGACCTTGCACATTACATTGTTGGTTAGGTATGCTAACCGGTTGGTTTTGTTGCTGTTGTTGGGAAAAACCTCTGTTGTTACCAAAATGTGTTTGCTGTTGCTGATAATTCTGCACATGCTGATGATTAAAATTTTGTCTGGTATTAAAGTTCTCGTGGTTGTCATTTCTGGAGCGTCTAATAAAAACTGTCACTTTCGGTAAAATTTGTCATATCCGGTTTTCTTTACACGTTTCTAATCCTAGATAGATCGATAGTTGAAGAGCTGTTTTGATGGATATAAAGGATAGTAGAAGAGAAGGCAGCAGTGCAGAAAACCAAAGATGAAATAGCACTACTACCGCTCGGGGCCCTGTGCACGCTACGGCACATATTCATCGAAGCGTAATGAAGCCCCTGAGGCCACTTACGCACTGTAAATAAATTTTAATTTCTGCATTACACGTAATGCCGGTGAAAACTCAAAAGCAAATTGTTGTATCCAGTCTAATTCTAGTTTCTGCATTACAGGCCAAGCTGATAAAAATACAAAAGCAAATTGTCGTATGCAGTCCAAAGGATGTATTTGTGTTCTGTCATTTTTAAATACCTTAAATTTCCTAATGGATAGAAAGTGCTTGTAATCAAAATTTTCGTCTCTGAATGTCTGAACAGGTTCAGGATTGTATGCTAGTCTGTTTGTCTGTGACTGTTCGGAATCTAAGTCATGTACTCTCTGTAAATTACCTAAATTATACTGGCTGTGTGAGTGTGAGAAATGTTCAGGATTTGGCGTATGCTGTGACGTGTTAGAGACTGAAACATTTTTCATCTCCGTCACTTCTTGCTGTAAAGATGACAATTTTCTACGTAATGTATTATTGGACGAACCTATCTCACTGATCGTCTGCTGTAAATTTTGGAATTCGGGTGTTTGATTAAGCGAAACTGGTGACGTATCGTCTGATTTGGTGTCATTATTATTTTCAATAACATCAATACGACTGGCCAATTCATCATATTTTTCAGTCAGTGCTTTTATCTGATCATCGTTTTTAGTATCACAAGCATTAATTTGTTTTTGTATTTTACGTGTGGTTTTGTTCAATTTTTTAACGTCTGCTTTGATGGCATCGGAATCCTGTATTAGTTCCAACTTTTCAAGTCTGTTGGTCATTGTCTGAAAGTCTATTGTGTGTGTGTCTGTTTTTGTTTTAAGATCGGAGATTTCATCATGCAATTCGGTGTTTAACTGTTTGATTTCGTCTGATACTGTAGCAATATTGTTGTCTACGTATGTTTTTGCTTTCGTAAACAATTTACGCTTATCTTCCTGTCTCTGTGCAGTAATTGTTTCCATGACTTGTCGCTTTACTTTATTCTGTTCCGGTATAAATTTACTGTAACGCGTTTCACTGTTTTGTAGGTGGTGATTAAAACGTTCGTCAATTTAGCTGTTCTGTTGGTCAAATTTCGCGTCTACTTTTGCATCCAGCATGCGTGAAAGTTCTGCTGACATTAATTTAAACTCGTTGCGTAACTGTGTTGCGTTTTCAGAACATTGTTTAGCAACAGCACTAATTTCATCCCTAAGTAATTTAGTTGTGGCTGCATGTGTATTATTTAATTCTTGAGCCACAGATCTAATTTGTTCACTATTGCTCCTAGCACAAGCCTTAATTTCCTCACGTAATTGTTCTTTAGTATCATGACATTGCGCGGCAACGGCTGTAATCTGTTCACTAAGTTGTTTGTTCTGTTCATTTTGGTTGTCGTGTTTTTCAGTCAACTGTTTGAAATTTTCATTAAGGTTGTCTTATTTTCATTAAGTTGTTTGTTCGACTGATTAATTTGTAGCAATAATGCCATAACGTGATCCCAGCCAAAATTAGCGACTCTATATTCTATGCTGTGTGTTGGTGTATCTGCATTTTACACGTTTTGAGTAACCATTTGGTCATTCTGTAATTCTTGAAAAGGTTTGCCAATTGAATGTGCACTGTTGGTCACTACACCGGAATCAAATAAATCTGACGTGTTTTGTGAATATTGTTCACCTTCGTTAGAATCAATTATCTGTTCACTACGTAAATTTTGCAAATTAGGCGTGTCAAATTGGACAGCGTTCATTGTAACGGAACGTGCCGCGTCATGAATTGTTACATTTACTCTGGACATAATTGCATTTGTTTGCTCATCATTAGGATGAAAATCAATATTAGTGATCGGTACGCACTGATTGTCTGTAAATGGAGGATTCTCATTATTACACTGAGTGTCGCAAGAATTATCGGTCAAATTATTCCAGTCGACTATTTCACTCATTGCACATCGCGATGTACTGTTAACAGTTTTTCGCGGCATTTTTCACAAATCAAAATTAAGCACAAAATGAAACAAAGACGAAACAAAAATGGAACAAACGCAATTACAACAAAAAGCAATAAATTGCCGATGATCTGTGAAAGAAAGAGTGACAAATTAGTAAATGCGTTGCGCCAGATGCAAACTACATTTAAGTAAATAAGAGCAGATATATGACTACTACTCAGAGATTCACAAAGAAATACGATCCAGGCCGGTTGTCGCCAAGTGTAACCTCACCACAAAATAAAAAGAAATAAATAAAATAGTAATATGAATAAGATTCTAATTTAGTGTAACCTCAAAACAAAATTCTTTCACAGTGTAACCTCCCCACAAAATTCGTTCCCATTTATAACCTTCCTACAGAAATTCATTCACATTTAACCTCCACACAAAATTCTTTCTGATTTAATCTAAGCTCAAAATTCATTCACATTTAGCGTAACCTCAAAACAGAAAAATTCCTAAACCTCTCAACAGTAAAAATTATAATTATGTCGTTCACATTCAGTATAACATCCCAATAAAAAAATAAATTCAGTAACCTGGTAATGAAACAATGTAACTAACCTCTCAATTAAATTGTCGCTCACTTATGATTTTTCAATAATTCACTGTGAATTTAACCTGGTAAATTTTGGACGACAGCAGTGCTGCGTCATGGCCCTGAAAGATCATTCTGATGATGAAGTCGCCGGATATATTGCTCTTACAATAAATTTTTCCAGCACAGCTCTGTGCAATGCTGGCCGACCTATCTGTCATTTATCAAAGAAAGCAACTGATTTTTCTATTGCAATAATCGGGATGATCATGGATGGGAGAAATTAGTAAATTCTTTAAATTGAAATGAATGGTTGTTAAAAGTTACTTTTTATGAGGAAGATTATTATTACGAGAGTTTTAAAACATTTACATGCGACTTGAGATAACATTACTACATATGCGCGTGGTTGCTTTTTACCTTGTACAATAGTACTCAGGCTCCGGCATCGCTGCACTGCGACCGGGCCAGCCGACACAATACACCAGACCAGACCAGACCAGACTCCAGACTAGCAACAACTTACTGCTACAGCTACACAGTTCCTACTGAAGTCAACACTGCTCTCTGGTCAGAGACCTTGCATATCGCAGGCAGCGGATGAGTAATACATCGAAATTACATCTGCTCGGACCTCTTACATGATATAATCATGCCGGGTACACGGCTTTTCCTCCTTTCGCGTCTGCCACGTCCACTATGACTGTCTCAATGCAGGATCGCAGCTCTGTTAGTAAAGCTGTATCACGAGAATGATGACTGTGCACACGTCGCTCTGCAAAAGTTCCCGAAACTGGAAAAAGGAAATGATAATTAAATCGACACCCAAGCTGCAAACAGGCATTGATATACATCATTGGGGACATGTTGAAAATGTGTGCCCTGACCGGAACTCGAACCCGGGATCATCTGCTTACATGACAGACGCTCTACCCATCTGGGCCACCGAGGGCACAGAGAACAGTGCGCCTGCAGGGACTTATCCCTTGCACGCTCCCCGTGAGATCCACTATCCCAACATGTCCACACAACTGCCTTCGTAGTGCGCCTACTACATGTTTGCCCATCACACTCATTACTCGTGGCAGATTAATCTACCAAGTCCCGTACGAGTTAGGGCATAGCGTGTGCAGCCATTGACCTTCTTGTGCGAACGCACACGCTATAACCCAACTCGTACGGGACTTGGTAGATTAATCTGCCACGAGTAATGAGTGTGATGGGCAAACATGTATTAGGTGCACTACGAATGTAGTAGTGTGGACATGTTGGGATTATGGGTCTCACGGGGAGCGTGCAAGGAATAAGTCCCCGCAGGCACACTATCCTCTGTGCCCTCGGTGACTCAGACGGATAGAGTGTCTGCCATGTAAGCAGGAGACCCACGGGTTCGAGTCCTCGTCGGGGCACACATTTTAAACATCTCCCCAATGATGTATGTCAACGGTTTCCAGCTAGGGTGTCGATTTAATTATCATTTCATTCTAAAGAATCTGCATGGTCATCAGTGGTACCTGTTCTTTCGGGAAATGATACTACCTTAATATATAGTTTGAAAAAAGGCGTTGGTCCGATGACTACCGTTGGTCTGAAGCAAACGATTCGGAAATTCGAAAAGACCGGTTCTTTTGGTGTGCAACCTGGCAGAGGGAGGAAACGAATTGATTTGACGTCGGTGGAAGCAGTGGCCACAGCAATGCAGGAGGAGACGTGTGGTGGTGTGCAAACGTGTAATGCACGGACAATTGCCCGAACATTGGACATATCCGTGAGCACGGAGCATAAAATCCTACGAAACATCCTTCTATGCATATACATTCAAAATTACCCATGTGCACGAGTTGCTACCTGTTGACCTGCCAGCAAGGGAGACCTTTGCTTAAGAATTTCTTGCTCACATGGGAGTGGACAATGATTGGCCGTGGAAGATTTTGATTTTGTGGACAGACGAAGCCTACTTCCATCTGACAGGATATGTCAACACACAGAATAGTCGAATATGGGCAACGGAAAATCCACACTCAAATCAATCAGTACCATTCAGCTCTCCAACAGCGTCGATGTGTGGATGGCATCATTTTTATGCAAGATGGCCCACTTCAGCACATTGCGTTCCAGTTAAGCAGCTGCTGAAGCACCATTTCGGAAATGCTTTAATTATCAGCCGCCGTTTCCTTACAACCTGGCTGTCCCGATCACTTGATCTTAATACGTGTGACTTCTGGCTTTAGGGCTATCTGAAAGATGTTGTGTTCAGTGTTCCGATTGCAGACTATGCTGCATTGAAGGCACGCATTGCGAAGCCCTCTTGAACGTGACCCCGGAAACACTTGGATCGGTTGTGGAACACGCTGTTTCTCGATTTCAACTTTCTGTAGAAAACGGCGGACAACATGCTGCACATGTTTTGCGCCATTCGCAGGTAAATTAAAAATCCGATTTGATTTTGATGCTTTTTATGCGGTTTTTGGCCTCAGGACAATGAAAAACGGATTTTTTTCCATCCGATGTGATATGAAGTTGCCGTGGTGGATGGGCTTATATGTAACTAACAGTATCATACCTGTACACACATGCACACCTGAGTAGTACAGTTCGTTTAACGTCAAACGTACAGCTTACGCATTATCGTATGATTCATTTGTCATTTATAGTCGACCACTATTAAATTATGATGCTTACAGCGCCATCTATTGTCACATTTTGTAACTACTTACACTACTGGCCATTAAAATTGCTACACCACGAAGATGACGTGCTACAGACGCGAAATTTAACCGACAGGAAGGAGATGCTGTGATATGCAAATAATTAGCTTTTCAGAGCATTCACACAAGGTTGGCGCCGGTGGCGACACCTACAACGTGCTGAAATGAGGAAAGTTTCCAACCGATTACTCGTACACAAACAGCAGTTGACAGGCGTTGCCCGATGAAACGTTGTTGTGATGCCTCGTGTAAGGAGGAAAAATGCGTAGATCACGATTCCGACTTTGATAAAGGTCGGATTGTAGCCTATCGTGATTGCCAGCTCGTGGTCGTGCTGTAGCATTCTCGCTTCCAGCTCCCGGGTTCCCGGGTTCGATTCCCGGCGGGGTCAGGGATTTTCTCTGCCTCGTGATGACTGGGTGTTGTGTGATGTCCTTAGGTTAGTTAGGTTTAAGTAGTTCTAAGTTCTAGGGGACTGATGGCCTCAGATGTTAAGTCCCATAGTGCTTAGAGCCATTTGAACCATTTTTTGAGTCTGCATCAATATTCATGTATTCCACAGCTCTCATAGTGCTTTGAATTTCCACCGCAAGTCCCGTGGAAGCCCGGGTGAATGTCCTTCATAGCCTGAGCTGGTGGTACGGTACACGTTTCGTCTGGATGACGTCGTATCTGGACACAACCATCGGTCTGGTGTAGAGCAGACCGCATTTTTCATCGACCATGTGACACGGTTCATTTTTGCATTGATCTACGGACCAATCTCGATGATCCTCTGCCAACTGGAATCGTAATTGGAGACGTTGTTGGATCAACACGGTACCATTAGGGGTCATCAGCTGCGGAACCCCATGCTCAACAAGCCTGCTCCAACACTGTGCTCTGCCGCAAGGTGTGCCACTGGTCGCCGCCTATCCAGAAGTCGCCCCAGGATGGTCGGAATACTGTCACTGACAAGCGGCAAGGGAACCTAACGCTTCTCTCAGAGGTGACCAGCCTAGAGTGCTCGCCAAATACTGTCCCGGTAAAACTGATATAACTAGTGTTCAAGAAAGAAAATAGGAATAATGCATTGGATTACAGACCCATATCACTGACCTAAATTTGCAGTAGGATTTTGGAGCATATACTGTATTTGAACATTATGAACCACCTTGAAGAAAATGACTTATTGATACATAACCAACACGGATTCAGAAAATATCGTCCTTGTGCAACACAGCTAGCTGTTTATTCCCATGTAGTAATGAGTGCTGCCGACAAGGGATCTCAGATAGTGTCCATATTCCTAGATTTCCATAAGGCTTTTGATACCGTTCCTCACAAGCGACTATTAATCAAATTGCGTGCATATGGAGTATCGTCTTAGTTGTGTGACTGGATTCGTGATTTCCTCTCAGAGAGGTCACAGTTCGTAATGATAGACGGAAATCATCAAATAGAACAGAAGTGATATCTGGCGTTCCGCAAGGTAGTGTCATAGGCCCTTTGTTGTTCCTGATCTACACTCCTGGAAATGGAAAAAAGAACACATTGACACCGGTGTGTCAGACCCACCATACTTGCTCCGGACACTGCGAGAGGGCTGTACAAGCAATGATCACACGCACGGCACAGTGGACACACCAGGAACCGTGGTGTTGGCCGTCGAATGGCGCTAGTTGCGCAGTATTTGTGCACCGCCGCCGTCAGTGTCAGCCAGTTTGCCGTGGCATACGGAGCTCCATCGCAGTCTTTAACACTGGTAGCATGCCGCGACAGCGTGGACGTGAACCGTATGTGCAGTTGACGGACTTTGAGCGAGGGCGTATAGTGGGCATGCGGGAGGCCGGGTGGACGTACCGCCGAATTGCTCAACACGTGGGGCGTGAGGTCTCCACAGTACATCGATGTTGTCGCCAGTGGTCGGCGGAAGGTGCACGTGCCCGTCGACGTGGGACCGGACCGCAGCGACGCACGGATGCACGCCAAGACCGTAGAATCCTACGCAGTGCCGTAGGGGACCGCTCCGCCACTTCCCAGCAAATTAGGGACACTGTTGCTCCTGGGGTATCGGCGAGGACCATTCGCAACCGTCTCCATGAAGCTGGGCTACGGTCCCGCACACCGTTAGGCCGTCTTCCGCTCACGCCCCAACATCGTGCAGCCCGCCTCCAGTGGTGTCGCGACAGGCGTGAATGGAGGGACGAATGGAGACGTGTCGTCTTCAGTGATGAGAGTCGCTTCTGCCTTGGTGCCAATGATGGTCGTATGCGTGTTTGGCGCCGTGCAAGTGAGCGCCACAATCAGGACTGCATACGACCGAGGCACACAGGGCCAACACCCAGCATCATGGTATGGGGAGCGATCTCCTACACTGGCCGTACACCACTGGTGATCGTCGAGGGGACACTGAATAGTGCACGGCACATCCAAACCGTCATCGAACCCATCGTTCTACCATTCCTAGACCTGCAAGGGAACTTGCTGTTCCAACAGGACAATGCACGTCCGCATGTATCCCGTGCCACCCAACGTGCTCTAGAAGGTGTAAGTCAACTACCCAGGCCAGCAAGATCTCTGGATCTGTCCCCCATTGAGCATGTTTGGGACTGGATGAAGCGTCGTCTCACGCGGTCTGCACGTCCAGCACGAACGCTGGTCCAACTGAGGCGCCAGGTGGAAATGGCATGGCAAGCCGTTCCACAGGACTACATCCAGCATCTATACGATCGTCTCCATGGGAGAATAGCAGCCTGCATTGCTGCGAAAGGTGGATATACACTGTACTAGTGCCGACATTGTGCATGCTCTGTTGCCTGTGTCTATGTGCCTGTGGTTCTGTCAGTGTGATCATGTGATGTATCTGACCCCAGGAATGTGTCAATAAAGTTTCCCCTTCCTGGGACAATGAATTCACGGTGTTCTTATTTCAATTTCCAGGAGTGTATATAAATGATCTAGGTGCTAATCTGATCAGCCCCCTTAGACTGTTTGCAAATGGCGCTGCAATTTACCGTCTAGTAAAATCGTCAGACGATCAATTCCCATTACAAAATGATCTAGAGAGAATTTCTGTGGGAATTAGCACTAAACAAATAAAAGTACGAGGCCATCCCCATGGGAACTAAAAGAAATCAGATAAATTTTGGGTTTACGACAAATCGCACAAATCTAAAGGCCGTCAATTCGACTAAATACCTAGGAATTACAATTACGAGCAACTTAAATTGGAAAGATCGTATAGGTAACATTGTGGGAAAGGCGAAACAAAGACTGCGCTTTGTTGACACAACACTCACTAAAGAGATAGACATCCGTCTTCTGCTGGAATATTGCTGCACGGTATGGGATCCTTACCAGGTAGGATTGACGGGGAACATCGAAAAAGTGCAAAGAAGGGCAACTCGTTTCGTATTATAGCGCAATAGGGGTGAGAGTCTCACTGATATAATACACGAGTTTGGGTGGCAGTCACTGAAACAAAGGCGGTTTTCTTTGCGGAGAAATCTATTTACGAAATTTCAATCACCAACTCTCTCTTCGGAATGTGTAAATATTTTGTTGACACTCACCTACGTAGGGACAATTGATCATCAAACTAAAATAAGAGAAATCAGAGCTCCAACGGAAAGATTTACGTGTTCCTTTTTCCCACGCGCCATTCGAGAGTGGAATGGTAGAGAAGTAGTATGAAAATGGTTCTATGAACCCTCTGCCACGCACTTAAGTGTGAATTGCAGATTAACTATGTAGATGAAGATGTACACACCAACGATTACAATTCGAGTTCCTAAGAAATAAACAGAAGCTTATAATGGAGACAAGACTAACTAATTCGTATAAGAACACAAGGACAAGCAAATACGGGGTTGATGCCTAAGTTCATAGTGTTTTGTCATAAATTTAATAAACACAACAGATACATATTAAGAGAGACTTTAGTCATAAATAATATATTCTCCTTCACTATTTACGACAGTCTGCCAACGGTGCAGTAACTTTTGGATTCCGCGAGTGTAGAAATCTCGTGGTTCTGGGGCGAAGAACTCGTCGAGTCATTCTCGGAGCGCATTCTCATCTACAAAGAAAATTCACGAAGTATATTCGATAGAGAGCGGAGAAACTGAAAATCTGAGGTTGATTGGAAATTACTTTCCAATCTGACTCCAGTATAGGGTTTTTTGTCAGACTAGCAAAATGCGAGAGGGCGTTATTGTGGAGTAGCATCGCTTCACTCAGTCTCCCTGGTCGTTGTTTCTGGATTGCGTCTGGAAGACGTTTCAGTTGCTGACAATAGATGTTAGCAGTCACCCCCTGGAAGCAATCCGTAGTATACCACATCGTCGCTGTTTCACCATATTATTTTTCGTAGAGGCACGCAGGTCTTTAGACGGGGAGTTGTTTTGTTTGAGCTTAACCATTCCTTTCTTTTTCCTATATTAGCATAAAGACACCATTTCTCATCACCAGTAACGATACAGGATGGCACATATGGCCACCCGCTGACTTTTCTGATTTTTGGCATGAAGCATGTGGTACCGACAAACCCGAATTTTTTAACCTTCCCCACAGCATCAAATGTCGCCCATGCTGGAAAGATCATAGTTCATTACATTTGCCAGTGCTCGAGTACAAAGACGTGGATCATTGTGGAAAAAAGCATTTAAACGATCTTCGTTAAATAACGAAGGTCTTCCTGAACGGGGAGGGTCAGCAGAGTCAAAACGACACTCCTTAAAACGAGAAAACCATTTTCTTGCAGTGGAGTTATCACCGTACAAATGCTTCTGGCTACCACTGCTGCTGTCATCCCTGTATTTAAGTCAAACAGAAGAATATGTCGGAAACGTACCGATTTCTCCAGTTAGCGTTCCATTTTCCAGCGCCGATAGATCCACTCACTATCTCCAGATGTCAAAATGACAATACGTAAACTCACACAGTAACAGTGAACTACAAATAAGAAACGAAAATCGGTAAATAAACTCGTAACTAATGGAATTCTATTCTATCGCTTGAGCCTTGTCCCGCAGTTACGCAGGGTCAGCCATTGTTAATCGTATTTGGCATGTTAATTATTAAGGGGTGGCCGGATGCCCTTCCTGCAGCCACCCCGTACCGCCTGGGACAGAATTAGTGTACCCCAACTGTCTGCGTGGAGTGTAATCCATGGAATAGCGCGAATGTGTTCAGATGTCTGCGAGCCTTGTAACTGAGGCGGAACATGGGGACCAGCCCGGTATTCACCTAGCGGGATGTGGAAAACCGCCTAAAAACCACATCCAGGCTGGCTGGCACATCGACCCTCGTCGTTAATCCACCAGGCGGATTCTATCCAGGGCCGGCGTGCCTACCCGAGTCCAGGAAGCAGCGCTTTAGCTCTCTCGGCTACCCTGACGAGTTCGTAACTAATGGACTAACATGCAAAACAAAAAGTCTACGAACTTGCTCACCAACCATGAATCCCTCCTACATGCAGTAGATGCGTGACAAAATTCACCTCTCATAATTTCTTGGCCGTGTTGACTCCTAATGCAAACTTGGTGGGAAGCAAATGAAAGACCAAATCATATCCTACCTTCTTCACGTCTGACAGTGTTTGAACTCGACCCTGTCCCTCAAACTTTAAACCCTCACTTACATTGCAGCTACAGTTGCGATATTGTTGTTACTGTGACATACACACTGATGATCCAAAACATCAATGACCACTGCACACCGCGAGACTGTTAGCCCATTTGTTTTTTTCCATTCAAATGCTCTTGGACTGTTTATATCTGCTGCTTCTGTCATTGTACACACTTCTGTCATTGTGCACACCCCTAACTTATATGTAACAATTCTGTACAAGGGAATAATATACCTTTGAATTTTTGTCATTGTAATTAGAGAATTCTTACTTGTCTGTAAGTCCTCCACCTTTGCAGCGATTTCAAACTAACCTGATATGCACAGTCAGATGTTACTACGCAGTTCCACAATCAGAAGAGCTCATATCAAAAATACTTGGTCGCCACGACGTCTCTAAAACTGATGGATCCACAGCAAACTTTCAATTTCTGTTACATGAACAGTCACACCAATTCATGGTTACTGTATTGGTATAACAGGTTACATTTCGAAATTGCTCGTGTAGCGGCTTTTTGTCAGCATATTTTGGAGTAGCTGAATCAAGAGATTCGCAACAGTCAACTACCTGGATAATAATATGACAAGCGGGACTTCTAGATAGCTATAACTCTCTGCATATCCAGACACTATAACAAAATGGACTAAGAAGCAATCTGAAAATGTGGATTCCTTCAAAAGTAAGTGGAATACGTAGGCCACATATTAAGTCACAAGGGACTTCAACCATACCAACAAAATTTGGAAGCTGTAGAAAAAATTCGAGTGCCTACGAACTTAAAAAATCAGTTACTATGATAAATTCATGGAAAATGCCACCCAAATCTTCAGATCAACCAATGAGTCACGTAAGAAAGGCGCAAAATATGAATGGCACAAGCATTTCATGATGGCTCTCAAAAGTTAAAGTTCTATCTTAAGTCCGTTCCTGGCGACCAGTGACTCCTCAAAGTTCGTTACCAAGGCACGGATGACAGTCTGAGACATCTGCTGTGGAATGTGGAGGTGGTGTGACAAATGCTTTGGCATCTCTGGTACCTACGGCGTCCCTGGAACCCCCAATGGGGCAATGGTTTCCGGTATTCTCGACCTGGTTGGTTGGTATTCACATGAAATCGAGCAGCGAATAATGGTGCAGAGCGAATCTCTGGGCGTAAGGCGAAAACTGGTTCTGGGCACACGCCTTAGAAGCACGTTTGAGGTCTTCCTCACTGCTGGAAGTACATCTGAGCCATCACTGGACGCCTCTTCTGTTGCGACTGGCGACCATCGGGGCCGACCTAATGGCCACGTGCGATCCGCTGCTTACGCATCTGAAACGCTAACGTCAGCTCCGTTAAGGACACCGCAGTGACCGACAGGAAATACCCAAAGAGTGTCACATGGTAATGACCTCTGACGTCATGCAGCACATGAAACTGACTGCTCCTCTCTGTATCGTACTGCGCTCTGCTACAATTGTCTCGCTGATTCTGCGCTTATATTTTCTGGACGCCGACGTCGAATTTTCTCTGGGTTTTCTCAGGACTGCAAACTAGACAACTGCTGAAGGACAGTCTGTGCAAGTCTTTTCGCTCGCTTTCTATAACCTCATGGTGAGCTGGGACGTGCTAGCTTTATTTGTAAACCAAGTCAAACTGCAACGAGGTATACCTGTTACACAGCTTGTGGTTATGTTACATCAAAATATGTTTTATAAAATCTGTGCAGCAGTATGTAAAGAAAATTAGCTGCTAACCGCGTACTGCCTTCAGCAACGCAGCCATCCAGCAGTATCTGACGTGGATGACCTCTGAACCCAGGCTGCAGGGCGCCATTTGGTGTTGACACTTGTCACTTCTTGCAGATGGCTGCACCCAGTCACGTGACTCCCTTGCGCCAGAGTGACTTCCACATTTCGGACGAAGCCCCTTGCCGAGGTAACAAAAATACCACACACTTTCCTCTCTAGCCTGCCTGCTACGAGGTGCATTCAAGTTCTAAGGCCTCCGATTTTTTTTCTAATTAACTACTCACCCCAAATCGATGAAACTGGCGTTACTTCTCGACGTAATCGCCCTGCAGACGTACACATTTTTCACAACGCTGACGCCATGATTCCATGGCAGCAGCGAAGGCTTCTTTAGGAGTCTGTTTTGACCACTGGAAAATCGCTGAGGCAATAGCAGCAAGGCTGGTGAGTATGCGGCCACGGAGAGTGTCTTTCACTGTTGGAAAAAGCCCAAAGTCACTAGAAGCCAGGTCAGGTGAGTAGGGAGCATGAGGAATCACTTCAAAGTTGTTATCACGAAGAAACTGTTGCGTAACGTTAGCTCGATGTGCGGGTGCGTTGTCTTGGTGAAACAGCACACGCGCAGCCTTTCCCGGACGTTTTTGTTGCAGTGCAGGAAGGAATTTGTTCTTCAAAGCATTTTCGTAGGATGCACCTGTTACCGTAGTGCCCTTTGGAACGCTATGGGTAAGGATTACGCCCTCACTGTCCCAGAACATGGACACCATCATTTTTTCAGCACTGGCGGTTACCCGAAATTTTTTTGGTGGCAGTGAATCTGTGTGCTTCCATTGAGCTGACTGGCGCTATGTTTCTGGATTGAAAAATGGCATCCACGTCTCATCCATTGTCACAACCGACGAAAATAAAGTCCCATTCATGCTGTCGTTGTGCGTCAACATTGCTTGGCAACATGCCCCACGGGCAGCCATGTGGTCGTCCGTGAGCATTCGTGGCACCCACCTGGATGACACTTTTCGCATTTTCAGGTCGTCATGCAGGATTGTGTGCACAGAACCCGCAGAAATGCCAACTCTGGAGCCGATCTGTTCAACAGTCATTCGGCGATCCCCCAAAACAATTCTCTCCACTTTCTCGATCATGTCGTCAGACCAGCTCGTGCGAGCCCGAGGTTGTTTCGGTTTGTTGTCACATGATGTGCTGCCTTCATTAAACTGTCGCACCCACGAACGCACTTTCGACACGTCCATAAATCCATCGCCACATGTCTCCTTCAACTATCGATGAATTTCAGTTGGTTTCACACCACGCAAATTCAGAAAACGAATGATTGCACGCTGTTCAAGTAAGGAAAACGTCGCCATTTTAAGTATTTAAAACAGTTCTCATTCTCGCCGCTGGCGGTAGAATTCTATCTGCTGTACGGTGTTGCCATCTCTGGGACGTATTGACAACGAACGCGGCCTCATTTTAAAACAATGCACATGTTTCTATCTCTTTCCAATCTGGAGAGAAAAAATCGGAGGCCTTAGAACTTGAATGCACCTCGTATTTCCGTAGCACCTACGTTGCAGCACCCAGTGCCAAGTAAACGCAAGCTCTGCGCTTGCCTAGACCTGTCAAGAAGATCGAGCTCAGTCGCAAAAGAAGATGCGTCTAGTGATGGCTCAGATGTACTTCCAGCAGTGGGGAAGACCTCAAACGTGCTTTTAAGGCGGGCGCCCAGTACCGGTTTTCTCCTTACGCCCAGAGATTCCCGCTGCGCCATTACTCGCTGCTCGATTTCATATGAACACCAACCAACCAAGTCGAGAATACCAGAAACCATTGCGCCATTATGGATCCCAGGGGACGCCGTAGGTACCAGGGATGCCAAAGGATTCGTCTCAACACCACCACATCCGACAGCAGATGTCTCAAACTGTCGTCCGTGGCATGGTACCGGTAGGTTCGAACAACACGTAAGTGTTGCGGAGATGATTCGGTAAACGAAATGGGAATCCCAGGGGGAAGGCGTCATTCCTTTAGAGACACACTATCGAGAAAATTTAGAGAACCGGCATTTGAAACTGACTGCCGAACGATTCTACTGCCGCTAACATATATTTATTGCACATAAGGACCACGAAGATAAGATTCGAGAAATTAGGGCTCATATGGAGGCATATAGACAGTCGTTTTTCCCTGTCTCTGTTTGCGAGTGGAACAGATGATGTTGGTTAGTGGGGCGCTCAACATCGTGGTCATCAGCGTCTGGGATCAGGAGAGGAAATGAATAGTAGTTGTAAGGGTACCCTCCGCCACGCACCGTACGTTGGCTTGCGGGGTATTCATGTAGAGGTAGATGTAGAACACTGCTTCCAACTATTTCCAGACCGTGACCAATTTCCTTTGCATACATACAGAACAGATGCGGTACACATCCATCTACTACTTACGTTTATCTATGCGACAAGGAATGTAATAATGACCCTAGCAGGCGCTAGATGCATTCCAACTGCTGTTACTACACTGCTTCTGACTGTCTTTACAAAGTTAAGCCACACAAATGGTCAAAAAATGGGCATACACTAATAAAAAATAAACAGTATTCAGTATATCTGAATGCTCGTTTACTATTCATTTGTATACAGAAACACACACGATGAAGAGTAAAATTAACGCTGTGTAAAAACAGCGCACAGTTCGTGGCTGGAAGGAAAGGGGGAAGCTGAATATGGTACACAAAGCATCCTTCACTACACACTTTAAGGCGACTAGCAGAGTACTGATGTAAATGTAGATGTAGATACAGATACTGCTGCTGCTGCTGCTGGAGATGTTCTCGACTCGGCAGCTGAGCGTCTACAGTTTCCTTTCGCTTAAGACCGGTTCCAATAAACGACGTGGTGTGAAGCATGTGTTCTTTAATAGCCCTGTACCATGTTAATTTGATGTTAACGTCTTCATTATATAACGATGGCTGTACTTCATAGGAACCATAACGCGGAAAGGTTATTATAGTGGATGCAAGTTGCTGAACGTTTCTGGCAACGTGGACTGTGTGATCATTGCCCCTTGTGCCGATGTGGCCTGGTATCGACTGGAAATAGATTGATTTGTGAAGATCTTTCAGCTGCGTAAGACGTCTCAGGACGTTTAACGACTTTCCCCAAAGCTTCCTTTGCGAAGACCTGAAGAGCACTCATGGAATCAGTGCATACCTTGACTGTGTCTGAACCGTGCTGCAGCTCCCGTTGGTGCTGTTTGTAGGTTTCCCACCTCTGTTGGAGGCCAGACCGTATCGTTTAGTTGACATGGTTGCGGTTGTTTGTCTTTTTCTCGTGTTGACTGGCGACACTTGGTTTCGCAAGCGTCGCCTATCCGCTAGTGGCAGCAGCGGCGGTTACCGACATGTATCAACTGTGGCCGTATCTTCGGGGCGACGTCGTTGTCCTTCCAGGTCGTGTCAGTGTGCAGTTTGGTTGGGGACCCAGGAAGAGCGAGGTCCGTGCAGTGCGTGAACACGCCGGGATCACTGGCGGCATGCATGGACTGCCAGATCGAAGGCCTGTTTTCACTAGGGTGCACAACCTCGTCGTAAACCGGATCCTGCAAGCTTTAAGTTTAGTACTTTTGGATTCAAATACAGAAACCTCCACCATTGTGAGATCTTGCGATTCTCCAGTGACTTGGGTTCGTGTTGCTGCTCGTAGTGTTGCCGAGGCAAAGAGCAGCAAGTGGAGTGCTTGGGGATGGCGGATCCTTTTAGATTTCCTGGACTTCTAATTACTATTTAATTGCGTTCAGTTTGTTACTATTTGTTAAGTTCAACCAGCGGTATTTTTCCTGCCCCATGGCTGCTAAAGCCCCAGTTACCTGCCCATGGGGTTAGTGCATGTAACGGCAGTGTACGTTTCCTCGCCTTGCCCCTGCTGTCCGGTGAGGCGTGTAGTTTTGACAGCTATCTCGATTATACGTTGCTTGGCGATTCTTCTACTCTGGTGGTAGTAGTTCCTTTCTCGTTCCGGGCGCTCTAAGCACGGTATTCTGTGGGCAGAGTCCAGACCGCCGGTTCCGGCTTTAGCGTATTTTTACATCTTGCATTTGGTTTTTGGACGTCAGGTAGCCTCAGACAGATTTAAAAAAAAATCTTTATTCAATTCATTACATTATTCATATAACCCACTACCTAACTACATTAGTGGGTCTTAATGATGATACAGTACAATGCAGCTTTTTTATTCTACACTACAGGTACTTCTATTATTATTATTATTACTCTAGTGTTACCGCTGTGGGGTTCTAAGCTACTTAATCCAAGGAACTACATGCTACCTGCAGCGTTACAGGTGTGCCAGTGCTACTATAAACCTACTAGGTATTGGCCCGGCCCACTGAGCTAATCCCAGTGGGCGTGCCCCTGGCACTGGGCTGGCCTTAACTTTGTGTCGCTGCAGTCTATTCTAGGTATTATCCTATCTTCTACATCTAATCTAACTACATATGTCATAGTCGGTGTGCGTTCCATTCCGGTGTTTGTGTACCCCCCTCCCTCCTAGTCCAGGGTAAGGCGGATTCCAGCCGTGTGGCGGCTGGCCAAGTCCCTACCCGGCGGTACAGGAAGGCTGCACGAGGTCTAAGTCGGTGAAGGTATTTGCCTTTTACTGATGATTGTCCCTCAAAAAGTTCTTAAGTACTTTCTTTGATATTGCATCAGTGAGTTTATTTAGGGTGTTGAAGGTGTTTTCGAGCCTTAATATGTGGTACGTGTCATTGTTCGGTAACTGTTGTCGTAGATCATGGGCTACATCATCGAAGAGGCGGCATTCATACACCACATGTTCTGGGGTACCTTGCGCAGCACCACAGTCACACGCTGGTGTAGCCTGCTTCCCAAACCGACATAGATATGTCGGGTATGGTCCATGTCCAGTAAGAAAGTGCAGCATTCCTCTCGTGGGTGTGAAAAATGTGAATTTTAACCTTTCCTCTATATCTGGTAGCAGTTCATAGGTTCTGCGTCCCGTATCCTCATTGTTCCATTGATCCTGCCAGAGTTCAATCCCTCTCTTTTTGATGGCATACTTGTCCCCAGCGTAAACCCCAAGTATTTCCCCGAATTTGTCCCTGTTTTCCTTCCTCGCCCAGTACCAGGCGGCTTGCTCCCGAATTTTTATGTCCAATGGACAGATTCCCATCAGCACTAACAGTGCTGCACCAGATGTTGTCCTGTAGGCCCCTGCTGAACGTAGAAGCATGTTCCGCTGCACTCTTCTTACGGCCATGGCAGGCATGACTCTCGTGAGTCTGTGTGCCCAGACTCCCGATCCGTACCCTACTATGGAGGTCAGAATACTATTGAGGTATAATTTGATTAGGTTGGGTGGAAGGTGAAACCGCTTATGACCAATTCCAATGAGATTATTTAATAAAACCAATGATTTTTAGGATACGGTATCAATGTGTGATGCAAAGTTCCACCTCTCGTCGATGATTACACCCAGGTATCGGGCCTCACGGCGCCGAGGAACTGGCATGCCGTTGATTCTTACAGTGGGGTTTCTGACCAGTTGGCCTTTAAGAAGTAAGTTTGTTGATTTGTTGGGCGCAATCGTCATTTTGCTTTTGTGGCACCATGATGTAAGTACGGTTACGGCTCTCTCCACTTTCGGCTCTAGATCCTCACGGCTTCGGCCGCCGACCAGCAAGAGGAGGTCGTCCGCGTATGCTATGACCTCTAGCACATCGTCACAGTTCTTTAGGTCTTCAAGTAGTGGCTCCATATTGATGTCCCAAAAGAGAGGTCCCAGGACAGAGCCCTGAGGACATCCTTTGGTCACAGTCTTCCTGACCATGCCGCTAGGAGCCGATAGCCAGACCTCCCTGTCTGCACAATAGCTCCTCAGGCAGCCGTATAGTAGCCCTGGGCAGTTCTTCTCCCGCAAGCGGGAAAAGAGTGAGGGCCACCACAGGTTGTCGAAGGCGCCACTGATGTTCACCTTGTGCGGGGCGGAGCCACAGACCTCGGCAGCCAGGGCGATTGCGTCAGACGCAGAACGCCCAGACCGAAAAACGAATTGTCTGTCGCTCATCCCACACAGCATGCGGTGTGCTGTCAGTCTGTTTGCCGGTAGCCTCTCAAAAAGTTTGCCCAGTATGTCTAGCAAGCAGATGGGTCTATAGGACTTAATTTCTGTAGGATATTTGTCTGGGCCCTTTTTGATAATGATTACGTTTGCTTTCTTCCAAATTACTGGGAATTTCCCAAGTTTTAGGCACTCGTTGTATAACTTAGTGAGAGGAGCTACGAGCTGGGGGCAAGGAATTGCACCACTTCCGCAGTAATGCCGTCCAGGCCAGGAGCTTTTCCCTTTTTAAGGGCCTTGATCTGGGCAGCAACTTCCTCCTCAGAGAAGGGGTAAGTTCTAATATTGTTGTTGTAGTCCCTTCGGTCTTCTCTTCTTATTCTTTTCTGTTCGTCTGTCTCATTTTCCTCCACATCGCCAGGTAATAGGGCCCGAAGGAGGGCCTCAGCAGTTTCCTGCCACGTGCCCGTCATCCGGTCCCCGTCCATGACGGTGGATAGCACCATGGGTGATCTTATTTTTTCTCGTACCAGTTTGTATGGGACTCCCCAAGGGTCAGTAGCCAATTGGCTTTTCACATAGTTTTCCCAGCTTCTAACTGCCCTGAGCTCCTGTTGAAATTGATCCTTACCTTCTCTATAGATCTGCAACCATCTTTGTTTTTCTCCCCAGACGACACCCCGCTGGTAGTACCTCCTCGCCCTCCTTACAGCCTGGCGCATCTGTCCTAATTCAGCCGACTATGGTGTGGGGGTGGCCGCAACGGCTCTCCTCCTGGTTGGTACAGCGGCTCGCACCGCCCTGGTGATCGCTTGTACCAGTTCTTCGGCGTACTCTTCCACGTTTTCGTCACCCTCCAGCAATGTCGGGATGTTGCACTCTTCCACGAGATGGTCCCAATTGGTCTTGTTGTAATTGAGCTGCAGCTCCCACCCCATGTCCCAGTGGCACTCCCTTTCCCCGATAGTGAATGTAATTAGGTTATGGTCACTGGTGGTTGCTCTGTCCCACACTTTCCAGTTGTTAATTTTTGTGGTAAGGTTTGGTGTTACTAACGTAACATCTATATTTGTGCCTTCTCCCCCGCCGCCAGTATAGGTGGGGGGGGGTTCCCTTGTTGGTTTGCAACCACCAGTTGTAATGCCATTGTTGTCTCTTCAGCCTTTAGCCCCCGATCATCGTGAGTGCCGCTGAACCATAGTTTTTGCATTTATATCTGCCGTCACTATCATCCTGCGTCCCCGCAGTGCCGTAGCAACCTGTGTGAGTGTCTCCAAGAGCTCGTCTATTTCTCTTCCATATTGGAAATATATGTTGGAGATGTAGATCACTCCCGTAGGTGTTTGCAGTTCCACGACATTGCAGTGTTCACCAGAAAACTGCGCGAGGACCGTAGCCCTGAATGATCTATTGATAATTACTATTGCAGCTTTTGGTTCTGCTCCAGAGTGTATTATTTGCCAATTGGCAGCGATGAATGGGATCCGCCCCGCTTGGGAGTACGGTTCCTGTAAACAGAGTACATCTAGACTCTTCTCTTCCACCACCCTCCGAAGTTCCTGCAAGACTAGTTTACTATTGTGTGTGTTTATCTGACCTACGGTTAGTTGGTTCACGTGGGAAGTAAGTATGAATATGTGATTCTGGCCAGTTTTTTGACCAGTCGTGAGCTATTCTACCATTAGTTATTACTGATTGATGATATAGTTCCTCTATGTCGAATTTTTCATTTCTTCTTTCGAAGACCTTTTTGACTAGATCTCGCAGGGCTCCGAAGTCGGTGGGGAGATTCATTGTCTTGAGCTGGATTCTATCCACAGCCTCCATTACTGGAAAGGTGACATCTCTGCCATATTCATGGCCGACACGTACCACATGTCTTAATGCAGTAGTGAGGATTGTAGTGCATGCTCCAGGTAGGGGTACATTCGCTGGGGGTCTGTTCCCATTCCTCCCAGAGTTGGTGAGTCAGGGGATGGCTTTGTGCTGCTCACTTCGTTATACTGGACATATTCGGTGATTACTGGTTCTTTGCTGTGTGGACGTGAACTCCCAAGTACAGGATGCCTGCGTGGCCGAGAAGGTTCTTGGTTCGACCCAGGTCCCCAGCAGGGAGGAGAGGGAGCATCTTCTCCACATGGATCTGCTTGTATGCATACGTCTTTCATTGTTATAACCATGGATCGTGGTTGCGTAATTTTTTGAATAAATTGTTTGAATTTGTTTGCCCTCAGAGCGCCCCTCAACCTCTTGCTTGGGGATTTCCTTTTTGGCTTCCTGAGTTCAGGTATGGCCTCAGCCATAGTCGATTCGAGAAATTAGTCTTTGTTCCAGCATCCTATACGTTGGGCAGTTCCTTCCAGTGGTGTTGCAGGGTTTCCTTCCCCTTTTTATGCATGAGATGCAGGTTACATTCTTATTACAATTTTTTCTTGTGTGGTCTTCTGCCCCACACCTGGAGCAGGCCGGCTTCCTTTCACAATGTTTGTGGACATGGTCCAGATCGCCACAATTGTGGCATCGGGGAACCACTAGGTAGTCTCTGACATTGATTGCATGGAATCCTATGTATACCTTCCCCATAGCGGTAAGTTTGCGCCACATCTTGCCGGAGACCTCGGCGACGTGATGGACGACATCTCGTTCCCGAGGTCCCGTTTTAAAACGCAGCTTGAATTCGTTTTTGAAAATTTCCCATTCGTTGTCATCAAAATTCTGATTATACAAGGTTTCGTATATATCACTTTCAGTCAGGGCTACAGGTACATCGTACAAAATAACCAGAGGATTTCTCTTTTTAGTTGGTTCACATTTAATAGCCTTCTTTAGTTTGGTATTGTTTAATATTTTATCTCTGTCTTCCTCTGTGGCCAGATCTACGACTACTACATTTTTTGTAGCTTTTACTTTATTGATTTTAATTTTGTCTCTTGCCGGGTCGATTGTAGTTGTGAAAATCTCCTGCACTTTTTTGATGATCTGACCAGGCAAGGGTCTTAAAAAGACTGCCGTATCTGGTTTCTTCGAGACCTTGGCGATCGTTTCTTTGGTTGTTTGAGCCTTCGTGGCGGCTTGCGCCACCACTCCAGCCCATGTCTTGACTGGCTGTTGTCGTAATCTGGCGTTCTCTTTCTCCAGCCTCAGAAAGATTATCATTAGTCATTCGTTAGACTGCCACTAGTATGAGCTACATCTTGTGAAGTGAATGCAACTCTTGGCTGCCTATCTCATCGGTCGCGAAAGTGTTTTTGGCCGAACCTACTCAGAGATCGGTTCCTAGTGCACTGTCTGTGACTGGCCCGTGTCTTTTATTATTGTATTTGCCATTTTATTGTATGTTTCTAAAATATTTATGTAATTACGATTCGTGGCGTTACAGCATGTTTAAATGATTGTGCTACCAAGTTTACCATCATTTTGTCTCACCTGATTGGTGATCAGTTGCTTGTCCTTTTAAATTAACCTCTACAGTTGTGTTTGCTGTTTCACTGTATGTTTTGTTTTTAATTTTTTATATAATTGCCATTCCTGGCGCTACAGCAGGTTTAAACGATTGTGCTACCGAGTTTATCATCATTTTGTCTCATCAGTTTCGTGATCAGTTGCCTCTTTTTAAAGTAACCTTTGGTATTGGAGTGTTGTTTTACAGTATGGATGTTAATTTTTTTATAATTGCCATTCCTGGCGTTAAAGGCCTTCATTTATGATTGTGGTTACTTGCCATAAAATTCTAATTGCGATCACATTGCCTTGTTTTTAAAACATTGTTTGCTGTGTCTGTATTTTATGCTCATTTGGTAAATTGTAACGTACTGAAAACACTATTAATTACACAGTTGTTTATTCCTTCATTAATAACGTGTGATATCTCATTTATTGCTGAGTCGGGAACTACCGTTTTAAAATAAATGTGTGTAATTGCAAAAGGGAACCAATAGTAACTGATTACAGCCCCATCCACAATCGTAACCGAATCCTGCCTTCCTTACAACCAGGTTACAGCGTCGACTTCCAGCTCTGCTGCATACATTGTGGTCCGTGAGATGGCAAATAACCCACCAGGTACCACAGAAGTTTATGTGAGTGGCCAGAACGATGACCAGCTCGACACGCCTCATCGTGTAGTACAGACAATACGCATGAGTGCTTTAGGTCCACCCTTAAGTCGTGCCCACCGTTCCAAAAGCTATTTAATTTACATGGGGCTGAGACTCTTTAATCACTCGTACTAACTCCACAGTTATGTACTGCTTAATGAACAAAAGCTCGAGTATTACTTGACTGGTACCACGTTTCTGCGGCAAATATGAAACTGACATTGGTCAGCCAAATATCGCATGACCTCACTATGCAGTGCGATATTGACAACAATCGTTTTATTTCTTTCATTCAGAATTTATTATTCTCTACAACGGAAATTAATATCAGCATTTTACATTGAAAATAATAATTTAATGATGATCTACTAAAACGGACTTGAACACAAGTTTTCGTCTCGTACTAAGTCATGGGATAACCATTTCGGCTGGTATAATTAAGATGGGTGCTGTTCTAATATAGATTCAACAGACTCGCAGACCAGTGGATTCAGAGCAATCCGAAACTTTCAGTGCAGATGGAGACAGGATTACATAGAATGCATGTTCCCATCTTGCTACGAACTGAAGACTTCTAACAGTGTAAGAGGATCGCGGGGTATGCTCACCAGTCTCTCACGCCTTTGTTTATTTACTTTACTGTCCAGCGAGTAATTGGTTTCACCTGCCCTATCTACAAACTCTCATTGTTACTACGAATTAATTGATAATTAATATTATTTTTCGATGTGTTAGCTTTTCGTTATTTAAATCTAATTGTCACTGATTTGCAGGTGTATATTCAAACTTTTGCCCTTCAGTTACTGAATTCGATGCGTAGTTTTTTTTGCACTAGAGGGAAAGAATATATACGACATCAGCAAATGGGGTATGGTGCGGATATGTTTAGTCATTGTTGTTGTTGTGGTCTTCAGTCCTGAGACTGGTTTGATGCACCTCTCCATGCTACTCTATCCTGTGCAAGCTTCTTCATCTCCCAGTACCTACTGCAACCTACATCCTTCTGAATCTGCTCAGTGTATTCATCTCTTTGTCTCCCCCTACGATTTTTACCCTCCACGCTGCCCTCCAATACTAAATTGGTGATCCCTTGATGCCTCAGAACATGTCCTACCAACCGATCCCTTCATCTGGTCAAGTTGTGCCACAAACTTCTCTTCTCCTCAATCCTATTCAATACTTCCTCATTAGTTATGTGATCTACCCATCTAATCTTCAGCATTCTTCTGTAGCACCACATTTCGAAAGCTTCTATTCTCTTCTTGTCCAAACTATTTACCGTCCATGTTTCACTTCCATACATGGCTACACTCCATACAAATACTTTCATAAAAGACTTCCTGACACTTAAATCTATACTCGATGTTAACAAATTTCTCTTCTTCAGAAACGCTTTCCTTGCCATTGCCAGTCTACATTGTAAGTAGGCTGTTTAGGTTTTTTTATTGGTAACGCCACCTCAGTATAAAAATCACTGGCTGTGCTGTGTGCAGTCTGTGGCTAGTTTGCATTGTTGTCTGCCATTGTAGTGTTGGGCAGCGGCAGCTGGATGTGAACAGCTCGTAGCGTTGCGCAGTTGGAGGTGAGCCGCCAGCAGTGGTGGATGTGGGGAGAGAGATGGCGGAGTTTTGTAATTTGTCATGAACTGCTATATATATTATGACTATTAAGGTAAATACATTGTTTGTTCTCTATTAATATCTTTCATTTGCTAACTATCCCTATCAGTAGTTAGTGCCTTCCATAGTTTGAATCTTTTATTTAGCTGGCAGTAGTGGTGCTCGCTGTATTGCAGTAGTTCGAGTAACCAAGATTTTTGTGAGGTAAGTGATTTGTGAAACCTATAGGTTAATGTTAGTCAGGGCCATTCTTTTGTAGAGATTTTTGAAAGTCAGATTGCGTTGCGCTAAAAATATTGTATGTCAGTTTAAGGACAGTCTTGTATAATTGTTCAAAGGGGACGTTTCAACATTTTATATCCTCTCTACTTCGACCATCATCAGTTATTTTGCTCCCCAAATAGCAAAACTCCTTTACTACTTTAAGTGTCTCATTTCCTAATTTAAGACCCTCAACATCACCCGACTTAATTCGACTACATTCCATTATCCTCGTTTTGCTTTTGTTGATGTTCATCTTATATCCTCCCTTCAAGACACCATCCATTCCGTTCAACTGCTCTTCCAAGTCCTTTGCTGTCTCTGACAGAATTACAATGTCATCAGCGAACCTCAAAGTTTTTATTTCTTCTCCATGGATTTTAATACCTACTCCGACTTTTTCTTTTGTTTCCTTTACTGCTTGCTCAATATACAGATTGAATAACATCGGGGAGAGGCTACAACCCTGTCTTATTCCCTTCCCAACCACTGCTTCCTTTTCATGTCCCTCGACTCTTATAACTGCCATCTGGTTTCTGTACAAATTGTAAATAGCCTTTCGCTCCCTGTATTTTACCCCTGCCACCTTTAGAATTTGAAAGAGAGTATTCCAGTCAACATTGTCAAAAGCTTTCTCTAAGTCTACAAATCCTAGAAACGTAGGTTTGCCTTTCCTTAATCTTTCTTCTAAGATAAGTCGTAAGGTCAGTATTGCCTCACGTGTTCTAGTATTTCTACGGAATCCAAACTGATCTTCCCCGAGGTCGGCTTCTACTAGTTTTTCCATTCGTCTGTAAAGAATTCGTGTTAGTATTTGGCAGCTGTGGCTTATTAAACTGATTGTTCGGTAATTTTCACATCTGTCAACACCTGCTTTCTTTGGGATTGGAATTATTATATTCTTCTTGAAGTCTGAGGGTATTTCGCCTGTTTCATACATCTTGCTCACCAGGTGGTAGAGTTTTGTCAGGACTGGCTCTCTCAAGGCCGTCAGTAGTTCCAATGGAATGTTATCTACTCCGGGGGCCTTGTTTAGACTCAGGTCTTTCAGTGTTCTGTCAAACTCTTCACGCAGTATCGTATCTCCCATTTCATCTTCATCTACATCCTCTTCCATTTCCATAATATGGTCCTCAAGTACATCGTCCTTGTATAGACCCTCTATATACTCCTTCCACCTTTCTGCTTTCCCTTCTTTGCTTAGAGCTGGGTTTCCATTCTGAGCTCTTGATGTTCATACAAGTGGTTCTCTTATCTCCAAAGATCTCTTTAATTTTCCTGTAGGTAGTATCTATCTTACTCCTAGTGACATAAGCCTCTACATCCTTACATTTGTCCTCTAGCCATCCCTGCTTAGCCATTTTGCACTTCCTGTCGATCTCATTTTTGAGACGTTTGTATTCCTTTTTTGCCTGCTTCATTTACTGCATTTTTATATTTTCTCCTTTCATCAGTTAAATTCAATATTTCTTCTGTTACCCAAGGATTTCTACTAGCCCTCGTCTCTTTACCTACTTGATCCTCTGCTGCCTTCACTACTTCATCCCTCAAAGCTACCCATTCTTCTTCTACCGTATTTCTTTCCCTCATTCCTGTCAATTGTTCCCTTATGCTCTCCCTGAAACTCTGTACAACCTCTGGTTCTTTCAGTTTATCCAGGTCCCATCTCCTTAAATTCCCACCTTTTTGCAGTTTCTTCAGTTTTAATCTACAGGTGATAACCAATAGATTGTGGACAGAGTGCACATATGCCCCTGGAAATGTCTTACAATTTAAAACCTGGTTCCTAAATCTCTGTCTTACCATTATATAATCTATCTGATACCTTTTAGTATCTCCAGGGTTCTTCCATGTATACAACCTTCTATCATGTGTTTAGTCATACACATTCCTTATTAGTTTGTCAGTTTGAGGAAATGAAACCGTCTATATGTATAACGTAAATTAGTTACGTAAATTAGTTACAAACTACAGCGTGCACATACATTATTCAAGACGTAAACGTCACTACAGATAATATTCGGATTTAGGTTATGACACATTCGATACGCCTGTCATCATTGGTGATGATGTGCCGCAGACGAATAGCGAATTTCTGCACGATCCGCTGAAGTGTCGGAACATCATTGCTGTCGACGACCTGAATGGCTGTTTTCAGCTCAGCAATGATTTTGGGGTTATTGCTGTACACTTTGTTTTTAATATAGCTCGAAAAAAGGAGTTGCAGGTGTTCAGATCCGGAATATGGTGGCCACATGAGGTCCATGGCAGTGGCCTCTCGGTACCATAGAGCCAGAATGCAGCCCCAAAGTGTTCCTCCAGGACATCAACACTCTCCTGCTTCGGCAGCGTCGAGCTCCGTCTTGCATGAACCACATCTTGTCGAAATCAATGTTAATTTGGATAATGGGGATGAAATCATCTTCCAAAACCTTCGCGTACATTTCGGTATTCACCGTGCCATCAAGGAATATCGCACCGATTACTCCGTGACTGGTTATTGCACACCATACAGTTACCCGTACAGGGTGAAGACACATTCGTGAAATGAGCATTCTTAGTACACAAATGCGCCAGTTTTGCTTATCGACCAACCTATGCAAATAAAAGTGGACTCCGTCGCTAAACCAAACCATACAGCTCATACTAATTCTCATCACGCCCCGCTGCCAACCGCTCGGTGTCCTAACGCAAACGGTTCAGAAGTTGTGACGATTTTATTTCATATCGTTGAATAGTTGTCACCATAGGATCTTCTTATCTGATTGCTGTTTCAAATCTTAACTGTTCGGTACCCTGATAAAGTATAATGCAAGCTGTAGCATTACGCATGTATTCGTCAATACATTAAAGTGGGTGCCATGAACGTCTTATTTCTCAAAGGCTGTCAGTATAATTTTTGTTCAAATTGAATTTTTTCCCCACCGTCTTTACTCACAAGCCAACGGCCTTGTCGCAGTGGTAACACCTGTTCCCGCCAGAATACTGAAGTTAAGCGCTGTCGGGCTTCTCTAGCACTTGGATGGGTGACCGCCCGGTCTGCTGGGCGCTGTCGGCTAGCGGCGCGCACTCAGCCCTTGAGGCCAATTGAAGAGCTACGTGACTAAGAAGTAGCGACTCCGGTCTCGTAAACTGACAATTGCTGGGAGAGCGGCGTGCTGACCACATGCCGCTTCATATCCGCATCCAGTGACGTCTATGGGCTGAGGGTGACACAGCTTTCTGAGCCCTGTTGCCATGTAGTTATCACTCACGAAGTGATAATTCATGTTCACTGCTTCGTTCTGCAATATCATTAAGACCTGCAAATGGTCCATTGCGCAACATTCAGCTCTAAATGCAGCTCGTTCCATTAGTTGATTAAAACCCAACACTTTCCTTGCGTCTGTTGATAATTTTAGTGAATATCTAGTAAATTACAGAGAAGAGGTGGAGAGCACATAAATTCTAGGGCTGCTCCTACAGCTTTCATATGAAATAGAGTAGTAACAGGATTGCTCAAGTTTTAAGCAACAATCATGCTCTGCAGACATTTTATACAGGAGTTTTCAGGTTTCTGTTGCACGGCTTTCTCTCCAGTTTTAATAACTTCTGTTAAACCTTTGTCATCTCACGGTGCCCACACGACTCTCACATATCGAATGACAATATACACCTCATCTCGTGTCAGTTGTGGAACGTATGTTTGAATTCTTAATTCTCTACGTTTTTCGTTCAGGTTTTGAATTACGAGTGTGCAAACATTTGACTCAATGTTAGAATGCTTGTACAATTTTATCTCCGTTGTCAATTGTTCTGCCTACTTACATTTTAATAATGAACTTTCTGTTCTATTTTATTCGTACGTACATTGCTTTTCAGTTGCTTCTATTACGACATTTTCGACCTATCTTTCACATCCTCATGAAAGTACTTTCAAACATTTTGGTTTAATTCAGTATATTCTGTCATTTTCCTACTGCCATTAGCTCGAAGCTGTCGCTTGGTTAGCAGCTGCCTCGTTCCACTAAGCATTTTCTTTTAACGTACTCTGTTGTACCTGCAACATCTTTGGCAGATTGGTTAAGTTCTTTATATAACTGTCCCTCTCTCTTATATTTGTATAAATGGTGCATTCGCTTCTCAATTAACTCAGCGAAGTCGCACGGTGGCCAAATCACTAATCTCGCATTCACAAGAATGACAGTACAGTTTCCTATACAGTCATGTAATCAGACTGCTTGTAATCCCCTTAATTTTTTTAAGGAAAATGCATGGATAGATACGACATTTCGTTCTCCATCCTTCCTCAAATCAAACGTCTGCTCCTCCTCTAATAACCTCTACGGCGACGAGAGATTAAATGAAAATTTATTTTTAGTCATGAAATTACAATTAGGTTATTAATATCGCGTTTAGGATCATTCGATTTGAGTGAAAAAAAGAGTGCCTCCATACACAACTTTCCTTGCAGTATCTTTCAGCTTATCGTAAAATAGCAAGGTACATAGCAGCAAAACCTTATGTTTTCACAGTGACTAAGCTCAGTATGTAAAGAGACTAAGTGTGTAGTACACAGTTCTCAGACAGAAACTCTATTGTTGTCTCAGAAGAAGGAGTATCAACATGTTAGTGTGACGTATACCGCATGTATGTCTTTGAAATGTTAAGTACTGGAGACGTGTGCAGCAATATTTCTTACCATGACACACAAAGCAGGGATTTTGAGGTGATGAGAAACCATGTAGTGGCACCTTCTTGAACTCTCATGTCGAGGGATTTTCAACCAAGACGCATGTAAAGCGTACAAAGCATGAGCGAACTTCCCTTTTGGATGAAAGTACTCGATCAGACGAAGCTTTCCAGTAGTAGACGAGGAACTACTGCGTGCCTGCAGAGGTATGCTATGGAATTTTCCCGTAAGAAGCGAGGCAACAAATATTCCATCTTCATCACATCGGCAGAGATAGATAAGGAATTAAAAGCAAGCCACATAAACTAAGAAAAACTGCGTCTTGGAACAAACAGTAAAGCGAGCCTGTAAACAGGAGTGCCTGCGCGGGCCCTGACCAGCGGTACACCACAATCGGTCTAGCTATTGGCAACCTCTCCGAATTGCTGTGCAGATGTCGTTGGTTTCCAGGTCGCTTCTGCCATGCATGTAGGTAAGCCGTGTCTACCCTGTACTCGTTTATAGCACCTCATGACAACTACGACAACTTTCTACAATGAGAGAAGCTAGCGCTTGTAATATATAACACATAAAACGTTCCAGTTAGAGCAGTAATTTAGTGCCGCATCTATACAGTGTGATTTTTCTTAAGGTTTGGAAGTATCATGTCCAAAATTATCTTTAAAAGTGAAAGTATCTAACAAAAATTGTTTCCTTTTTAATTAGTGAAAGTATCAAGGATAAAATTGTTCCAAAATAACTATTAAACAAACCTGCATCTAACTGCGTCTGCGAACTTGTTTCATGCACTCCTCCTTTCTGCCAGTAATGAAACATGTATTTGACTCAGAAATCAAGTTTAAGAGAATAATGCCGTTTGTGCAATGGCATTAAGATGGTTCTGCAAAATTAACTTTTGGCCCTGATGTTTACTTGAAAAAATTATATCTTGACTTGAACAATGCCAGTTGTGCAATGGCATAAAATTAGTTATTTGAAATAACTTTGCTCTGATAACTTTACTTTTACCAAAATCGATTTCTAACCATGAACTGCACATGTACAGGGTGTTACAAAAAGGTACGGCCAAACTTTCAGGAAACATACCTCACACACAAATAAAGAAAAGAAGTTATGTGGACATGTGTGCGGAAACGCTTAATTTCCATGTTCGAGCTCATTTTAGTTTCATCAGTATGTAGTGTACTTCCTCGATTCACCGCCAGTTGGCCCAATTGAAGGAAGGTAATGGTGACTTCGGTGCTTGTGTTGACATGCGACTCATTGCTCTACAGTACTAGCATCAAGCACATCAGTACGTAGCATCAAGAGGTTAGTGTTCATCACGAACGTGGTTTTGCAGTAAATGCAATGTTTACAAATGCAGAGTTGGCAGATGCCCATTCGATGTATGGATTAGCACGGGGCAATAGCCGTGGCGCGGTACGTTTGTATCGAGACAGATTTCCAGAACGAAGGTGTCCCGGCAGTAAGACGTTCGAAGCAATTGATCGGCGTCTTAGGGAGCACGGAACATTCCAGCCTATGACTCGCGATTGGAGAAGACCTAGAACGACGAGGACACCTGCAGTGGACGAGGCAATTCTTCGTGCAGTTGACGATAACCCTAATGTCAGTGTCAGAGAAGTTGCTGCTGTACAAGGCAACGTTGACCACGTGACTGTATGGAGAGTGCTACGGGAGAATCAGTTGTTTCCGTACCATGTACAGCGTGTGCAAGCACTATCAGCAGCTGATTGGCCTCAACGAGTACACTTCTGCGAATGGTTCATCCAATAATGTGTCAATCCTCATTTCAGTGCAAATGTTCTCTTTACGGATGAGGCTTCATTCCAACGTCATCAAATTGTAAATTTTCACGATCAACATGTGTGGGCTGACGAGAATCCGCACGCAATTGTGCAATTACGTCATCTACACAGATTTTCTGTGAACGTTTGGGCAGGCATTATCGGTGGTGTCTTGATTGGGCCCCATGTTCTTCCACCTACGCTCAATGGAGCACGTTATCATGATTTCATACGGGATACTATACCTGTGTTGCTAGAACATTTGCCTTTACAAGTACGACACAACATGTGGTTCATGCACGATGGAGCTCCTGCACGTTTCAGTCGAAGTGTTCGTACGCTTCTCAACAACAGATTCGGTGACCGGTGGATTGGTAGAGGTGGACCAATTCCATGGCCTCCACGCTCTCCTGACCTCAACCCTCTTGACTTTCATTTATGGGGGCATTTGAAAGCTCTTGTCTACGCAACCCCGGTACCAAATGTAGAGACTCTTCGTTCTCGTATTGTGGACGGCTGTGATACAATATGCCATTTTCCAGGGCTGCATCAGCGCATCAGGGATTCCATGCGACGGAGGGTGGATGCATGTATCCTCGCTAACGGAGAACATTTTGAACATTTCCTGTAACAGAGTGTTTGAAGTCACGCTGGTACGTTCTGTTGTTATGTGTTTCCATTCCATGATTAATGTGATTCTTTCAGGAGTGCTAGTTCTGCAAGTTTCGCAGGAGAGCTTCTGTAATGTTTGGAAGGTAGGAGACGAGACACTGGCCGAAGTAAAGCTGTGAGGACAGGGCGTGAGTCGTGCTTCGGTAGCTCAGATGATAGAGCACTTGCCCGCGAAAGGCAAAGGTCCGGAGTTCGAGTCTCGGTCGGGCACACAGTTTTAATCGGCCAGGAAGTATCACATCAGCGCACGCTACACTGCAGAGTGAAAATCTCATTCTGGAAACATCCCCCAGGCTGTGGCTAAGCCATTTCTCCGCAGTATTCGTTCTTTCAGGAGTGCTAGTTGTGCAAGTTTCGCAGGAGAGCTTCTGTACAGTTTGGAAGATAGGAGACGAGATACTGGCAGAAGTAAGGCTGTGAGGACCGGAAGTGAGTCGTGCTTCGGTATTTCAGTTGGTAGAGAACTTGCCCGCGAAAGGCAATGGTCCCGAGTTCGAGTCTCGGTCGATCACATAGTTTTAATCTGCCAGAAACTTTCATATCAGGGCACACTCCGCTGCAGGGTGAAAATCTCATTCTGGAAACATCCCTTAGGCTTTGGCTAAGCCATGTCTTTGCAGTATCCGTTCTTTCTTCCTGCAAGATTCGTAGGAGAGCTTGTGTGAAGTTTGGAAGGTAGGAGACGAGATACTGGCAGAAGTAAAGCTGTGAGGACCGGGCGTGAGTCGTTCTTCGGTAGCTCAGATGGTAGAGCACTTGCCCGCGTAAGGCGAAGGTCCCGAGTTCCAGTCTCGGTCGGGCACACAGTTTTAGTCTGCCAGGAAGTTTCATATCAGCGCACCCTCCGCTGCAGAGTGAAAATCTCATTCTGGAAATATCTCCCAGGCTGTGGCTAAGCCATGTCTCCGCAGTATCCGATCTTTCTTGCTGCAAGTTTTGCAGGAGAGCTTGTGTTATGTTTGGAAGGTACGAGACGAGATACTGGCAGAAGTAAAGCTGTGAGGACCGGGCGTGAGTCGTGCTTCGGTAGCCCAGATGGTAGAGCACTTGCCCGCGAAAGGCAAAGGTCCCGAGTTCGAGTCTCGGTCGGGAACACAGTTTTAGTCTTCCAGGAAGTTTCATATCAGCGCACACTCCGCTGCAGAGTGAAAATCTCATTCTGGAAGCATTCCCCAGGCTGTGCCTAAGCCATGTCTCCGCAATATCCGTTCTTACAGAGGTGCTAGTTGTGCAAGTTTCGCAGGAGAGCTTCTGTTAAGTTTGGAAGGTAGGAGACGAGGTACTGGCGGAAGTAAAGCTGTGAGGACGGGGCGTGAGTCGTGATTGGGTAGCTCAGTTGGTAGAGCACTTGCCCGGAAACGGCAAAGGTCCCGAGTTCGAGTCTCGGTCGAGCACACAGTTTTAATCTGCCAGGAAGTTTCATATCAGCGCACACTCCGCTGCAGAGTGAAAATCTCATTCTGGAAGCACTCCCCAGGCTGTGGCTAAGCCATGTCTCCGCAATATCCGTTCTTACAGAGGTGCTAGTTGTGCAAGTTTCGCAGGAGAGCTTCTGTTAAGTTTGGAAGGTAGGAGACGAGGTACTGGCGGAAGTACAGCTGTGAGGACGGGGCGTGAGTCGTGCTTGGGTAGCTCAGTTGGTAGAGCACTTGCCCGCGAAAAGCAAAGGTCCCGAGTTCGAGTCTCGGTCGGGCACATAATTTTAATCTGCCAGGAAGTTTCACATCAGCGCACACTCCGCTGCAGAGTGAGAATCTCATTCTCGAAACATCCCCCAGGCTGTGGCTAAGTCATGTGTCCGAAGTATCTGTTCTTACAGGAGTGCTAGTTGTTCAAGTTTCGCAGGAGATCTTCTGTAAAGTTTGGAAGGTAGGAGACGAGATAATGACAGAAGTAAAGCTGTGAGGACCGGGCGTGGGTCGTGCTTCGGTAGCTCAGATGATAGAGCACTTGCCCGGAAACGGCAAAGGTCCCGAGTTCGAGTCTCGGTCGAGCACACAGTTTTAATCTGCCAGGAAGTTTCATATCAGCGCCCACTCCGCTGCAGAGTGAAAATCTCATTCTGGAAACGTCCCTCTGGCAGTGGCTAAGCTATGTCTCCGCAGTATTCGTTCTTCCAGGAGTGCTAGTTCTGCAAGTTTTACAGGAGAGCTTCTGTAATGTTTGGAAGGTAGGAGACGAGATACTGGCAGAAGTAATGCTGTGAGGACCGGGCGTAAGTCGTTCTTCGGTAGCTCAAATGGTAGAGCACTTGCCCGCGAAAGGCAGAAGTCCCAAGTTCGAGTCTCGGCCACTCCGGCCGGCGCTTCTTCATCTCCCAGTACTTACTGCAACCTACATCCTTCTGAATCTGTTTAGTGTATTCATCTCTTGGTCTCCCTCTATGATATTTACCCTCCAATGCTAAATTTCAGATCCCTTGGTGCCTCAGAACATGACCTACCAACCGGTCCTTTCTTCTCACCAAGCTGTGCCACAAACCCCTCCCAAATTCTATTCAATACCTCCTCATTAGTTATGTGATCTACCAATCTAATCTTCAGCATTCTTCTGTAGCACCACATTTCGAAATCTTCTATTCTCTTCTTGTCCAAACTATTTATCGTCCATGTTTCACTTCCATAGATGGCTACACTCCATACGAATACTTTGAGAAACGACTTCCTGACTCTTAAATCTATACTGGATGTTAACAAATTTCTCTTCTTCAGAAGCGCTTTCCTTGCCATTTATATCTTCTCTACTTCGACCATCATCAGTTATTTTGCTCCCCAAATAGCAAAACTCCTTTACTGCTTTAAGTGTCTCATTTCGTAATCTAATTCCCTGAGCATCACCCGACTTAATTCGACTACATTCCATTATCCTCGTTTTTCTTTTGTTGATATTCAACTTATATCCTCCTTTCAAGACACAGTCCATTCCGTTCAACTGGTCTTCCAGGTCCTTTGCTGCCTGTGACAGAATTACAATGTCATCGGCGAACCTCAAAGTTTTTATTTCTTCTCCATGGATTTTAATACCTACTCCGGATTTTTCTTTTGTTTCCTTTACTGCTTGCTCAATATACAGATTGAATAACATTGGGGTGAGGCTACAACCCTGTCTCACTCCCTTCCCAACCACTGCTTCCCTTTCATGCCCATCGACTCTTATAACTAACATCTGGTTTCTCTACAAATTGTAAATAGCCATTCAATTTAAGTCATATACGATACCTACCATTTCCAAAATTTTGGTAGCACGAATCACAAAAAATTTTATAAAACGCTTAGTGCATAAAAAGTGGGGCATACAAATCCTAACTCTGAACATTATCTAACAAAAACCATTTTGAAATCATTTTATAGCTTGTCCCATTAACGTGCTAAAGTTTGCTCAGTGTTCAACCTAAAAACTGCGTGGCACGAATCCTACCTTAAAGCTGTCACCACACTTCTGCTTCCTCCGGGCACCTAACTGCGACCTCAAGTTTTTTAATACTCGCGCCCGACTCTCTTAACCATCAAAGATCCTCCTACTCAAAGATATTATACTCATTCCACCTTGCGGTTGGCAAGTATCAACTATATTTTCTGCATCTACCCTGATCAGACCTTAGCACATACCTTTCACGTTTAAAAACCCCAAGGCGACGTAGATGACGCTGAGACAAGTAATTTAATATGAGGCACATGTGGTATCAAATGACGGGAAACATCCCAGACCTGGAGGAGGAGATTAGTGTTTAACATCCCGTCGACATCGAGGTCATTCGAGATGGAGCACAAGCTCGGACTGTATCAAGGATGTGGAAGGAAGTCGGAAGTGCCCATTCGAAAGAACGATTTCGGCATTTGCCTCAATCGATTTAGGGAAATCTGGATGGTCGGACGCGGGTCTGAACTGTCGTCGTTCCGATTGCGGGCCCAGTGTGTTAACCACTGCGACACCTTTCTCGGTCCCAAAAGTGGATGAGAAGTCTTGAATGCGTGACCTCACCGGATGACGTACCTCTCCGAAGGTGCATTGGTTATGCTTGCGTGTGAAGGGATGATTGAGCGATGCAATACCTGCATTAGAACAAACTGTGCAAATTTCGAACACGTTTTGTAATAAGATCTGTTGTAAACGTAGAAATTACAGCATACTGTCGTCGTTATACCAAAGTAAAGGTTATTCTTATTTTGTGTATTTTTTCCGTTTATCCCTTCTTTTTTGTTTACAGGCATTATTTAGTAAAGAAAACGCCGGTCATTTACTGGTAACGACCCAATTTAAAAGCTTATGCTCATTTATTTCTGACGCAATACGATAAGTTTTTGTTTCACTGCACCTTACAATAAGCCAGCGGAGACCGCCAGACCGGTAAATAACGTAGTAGATCTTACCCCAGTGGAAGTATATAATTGTCTGACCCAGTGCAAGAAGTGCTGCCTGCCCGATGCAAGACTGGAACCCTGGAACCCACAAAGTACAGTCGCGCTCATAAGCCCGGAGCCACACCGGCATGAATAGCTGATAAAAGTAGTGAAAGAAAAACAGTCTGGATCAAGTAGCTTATTTTATTTTAAGTGACCGGTTTCGGCCTAGTTTTAGCCCATCTTCAGAATAGCACTGTGAAAGGTAGAAGACGTGTAATTACATGAATAACTCAGTGTTCAAAAATGTTCAAATGTGTGTGAATTCCTAAGGGACTAAACTGCTTAGGTCATCGGTCCCTAGACTTACATACTACTTAAACTAACCTACGCTAAGAGCGACGCACACATCCATGCCCGAGGGAGCACTTGAACCTCTGACGGGAGGGGCCGCGCAGTCCGTGACATGATGCCTTAAACCATTCGGCCACTCCGCACGGCGAAGAACTCAGTGACTTAAAGTAATTTATACATATTAAAATCTAAGAGTCATTGCCAACCTGCTGAAAATGACGACGGCCGGTACAGTTAGAAGACCTCAATCACTGAAACTGCTGCTGTTGGCTAGGCAACATTGCGTTATATAGATCTAATGAGAGCGTGTTTGTGCTGGATAATGTCAACATCAGCCAATGAAGAACGGTTTACATAAATTACGTATCATTTGAACATTTATCTAAAAGTGAATAATTATAATAAGTACTTCATAGAGGATAGAACAGATTGCCCAAAATAGTAACTACAATAAGATTATTTAAAATTATTCCTCTTATTCTTTATAGTACCATCTGGCGGAAATAATTTATTTAACTAGTATAAAATATCCATAGCGTCGGCTATTTAATGAATGGAACGCGTTTCCAAAATAAACTAATGGATTTACGTAAAATAATTATCGTCTATGAAAATTATGCAGTAAGAACAGTGTGCCCTAAATAATACAAAATATAGTAGAAAATTGGGGCACTCTTCTGGCCTGAACTTGCTATCTACGGACAGCAACTATCAAAGATGTTTACCATGGACGCCAGGTGTTGCCATAACGACTGAGGTCCATCGCAGCTGTCAAAGGTAGTCAGGATGGTGTCTTCTGAGGTGGCGCCAGTACAATTATTCCCGTAAGTTGCCAGAAAAAAACCTTGTCGTACTCGTAATACAGACATGTTTTACAAAAGAACAGTAGTGCTTGGGAGCCAATAAAACGTTATCTGTGGTGAAATTACGTCAACGTATTAAATCTGTCAACTTCAGCTGATAGATAACGACTCTTCACTTTTAATTTTAAATTACTGCATTCTAAGTCACTGACTCCTTTATGTAACTAACACTTTTTCTATCTTTCATAGTGCTATTCTGAAGATAGCCTAACACTAAGCCGAACTCGGTCATTTTAAATAAAATAACCATCGCGATCTAGACTGTTTCTTCACTAATTTTATATAGCTTACAAGATCGCTGTTTCCCAAAAACGTTACCGAAAATTTTGGCTGAATATTTGACTTCGGTTGGGATAATCGGGTGCGACAAACCGATAGCCTCAATCGCCGGTCGTTCAGCGAAGTACATCATCTGCTGAGGTTCAACATTTGTGATCCACTTTTGGAGTATTTCCCGACACTAGCGGCCCCATGTATCTCATATTAAATTACTTGTCTCGCGGTGATCTACGTCGCTTTGGAGGTTCTTTAACGTTAATATGGATCAATCTGTATGTGAGGCGCGACAACAGCAACGGCACAAAATCAGGAATATTTCATCGAGAGTGTTTGACTTCGATGACTCCAAACTGACTCTCATTCTTTCGTACCTACAATGATGCCGTATAGGAATGTACCAGAAAGGGGATGCCACTCTGGCGTCATTGGTGCTTTTGATTTTGTGCCAAGCATAATTTACCGTAAGAATTTTCTGTAAATTGAGAGTAATACATGCGAGGTTTATAAGTTCTGACACACAGGGAAAAACACCACCATCCCCTTTTGTGATCCATGAAATTCTTACGCTTGTATCATGCTAAAAGAAAGCGGGCAGAAATAGTATCCCTTCATCGATACTAGAACAGGTAGACGAAATGTAGCGATAGTCAGCTGGTTTTCGAGCCAACATAGTTGAAGGTAACTGCTCGTGTATGTACTGGTATGTGGTTCAGTGCCCATCTCAGCTGTTTTAGACACAGCAGCAGGGTTCAATGAGTTCACTTCGAGACTGTCAAGGAGTAGAGTCGAGAAGGGGTTGTAACATGCTCATACCTGTGAGTCTGAAGTACATTTCAGGCTGAAACATTGTTCCTAAATTATTTGGCTTGTACTTCAAATTGGCAACTATTTCTCCAATAAACGGTATATTAATGAATTTCTCAATTTCTGTTTGCAAATTTAATTCCCTATCGCCTACAGAATAATTATCAAGTGAATGTAACAGTGTGAAAATTGTAAGAAATTTTATTTTACATGCAAACGTGGAGCGTTTTGGTTCCTAGCTGAACTACAAAGAATGTTCTCTCCAGGAGGCATTGAGTGGTATCCGATATTGGTACGCGATACAGCAGGAAAATGGTTCACGTATCGCGTATGCCGATTCCTTTGAGGCCAGAATCATAGTACCTCCTCTACCGCTATTTATTCCTCGCCGTAACAAACAGGGAATTTTGGGACACGAAGCACCTTTAAATGAAAAACGCCACTACGCCAGGACTACGACCTCTGGTGTGACAACGGCGAAATGAAACAGTGCGATACGCAACAGCACAGATGACACTCCCTGAATAATATACCACACTTTAAAGGGCACAAATGTTCAAATGTTACCGTGGGAACATTTGCTCCGCTCCGACAACGGATGCGCGCACTGGCCCAGCGTCCGCTATGCGTTTTGTACTGAAAATTGAAGGGTCATCTTCTCCATTCCGACAGCTGTTTGTTCACACGGACAACAAAAAGGAAAATTCTGAATTCACTCGCGCCGGGCAATATTTTTGTATCTGCTGGACGGGGTAGCGCAGCTGGGTACGTGTTTATTTTAGCTTCCACCGGGACCGTTGTTATTTCCTGCTATTTTGCACCTCCTCGTGGAAACAATTATGTTAAAGGATGCGCATTCGGAAATATTTCGCACGTTACATAATCCCGTCCCATAGTGTGCCGCCGGCGACTTGCGGGTCAGCGGAAGCGTACATTTAACGTAAGAAGACGAAATGGAAAGAAATAATAACGGCCAACTGCTTTGAAACAAGTGGAACGTGAAATCGATTCGGAGCTTTTTCTCATTATTCGCGTTGCATTCTGTTTCACGGAACACAAACGTTGACGTATACCGTCTGTCCAAAACGCTCCGTGATTGTTTTTGTTATTGACGTAAAGTTGACGTCAGTGCAGTAACCGCAGTTAGGGTTGGATTCCAGTTGTTCGGCTTTAGACGTTCATCTCCGGCATTTACGTTCGTGTGCGGTCAAACATATACAAGTCCTGCCTCTCCGAGTTTTGTTGCGCTTTTTAGCGATGAAGTAGAGAAATCACAACTAAAATACGTAACAAGCTAATGATATAATGGCAACGAATAATAATAAGGACCGAGGAGGTACACTCTAAGGAGGTTATGTAGATGTACCAACTAGTGGTATTCTAGAAAAAAAAGTAAAATTTGTATAACACTACATTCTTTGATTAGTGGCAAGATTTCACAAAATTCATGTTTTTTTTAAAAAAAAAGAAAAGACGACTTTGGTTTTAAAAAATATTTCGCTCATGACAAGTGGCCAAGTTATTCCAAATCACATCACAATGAAGAATGCTATTCGGAATTATTGTAACTGTCAGAATATTACTTTGAAAGTATAGAATGCCAACATCGAATGAGTGCTCTCTTTGACAAATGCCGCTTGGGCAAAGGAGCCCTATAACTGCAAATGGACAAAGTCACAAAGATGATGTTTGTAATTTTAAATTACCCTTCCAAGGGTTTCAGACAATGATTTCCAAGAAAAATAACGTTATTCATAAACTGGGTTCAAATGAAAAACATTAATACAGGATGACAATTATTGAACCACACTACTGGCCATTACAATTGCTACACCACGAAGATGACGTGTTACAGACGCGAAATTTAACCGACCAGAAGAAAATGCTGTGATATGCAAGTGAGTAGCTTTTCATAGCATTCACACAAGGTTGGCGCCGAAAGCGACACCTACAACGTGCTGACATGAGAAAAGTTTCCAACCGATTTCTCATACACAAACAGCAGTTCGCCGGCGTTGCCTGGTGAAACGTTGTTGTGGTGCCTCGTGTAAGGAGGAGAAATGCGTACCATCACGTTTCCGACTTTGATAAAGGTCGGATTGTAGCCTATCACGATTGAGGTTTATCGTATCGCGACATTGCTGCTCGCGTTGGTCGAGATTCAATGACTGTTAGCAGAATATGGAATCGGTGGGTTCAGGAGGGTAATACGGAACGCCTTGCTGGATCCAAACGGCCTCGTATCACTAGCAGTCGAGATGACAGGCATCTTATCCGTATGACTGTAACGGATCGTTCAGGCACGTCTCGATCTCTGAGTCAACAGATGGGGACGTTTACAAGACAACAACCATCTGCACGAACAGTTCGACGACGTTTGCAGCAGCATGGACTATTTGCTCGGAGACCATGGCTGCGGTTACCCTTGAAGCTGCATCACAGACAGGAGCGCTTGGAATGGTGTACTCAACGACGAACCTGGGTGCACGAATGGCAAAACGTCATTTTTTCGGATGAATCCAGGTTATGTTTACAGCATCATGATGGTCGCATCCGTGTTTGGCGACATCGCGGTGAACACGCATTAGAAGCGTGTATTCGTCATCGCCATACTGGCGTATCACCCGGCGTGATGGTATGGCGTGCCATTGGTTACACGTCTCGATCACCTCTTGTTCGCATTGAGGGCACTTTGAACAGTGGACGTTACATTTCAAATGTGTTACGACCCGTGGCTCTACCCTTCATTCGAGCCCTGCGAAACCCTACGTTTCAGCAGGATAATGCACGACCGAATGCTCCAGGTCCTGCACGGACCTTTCTGGATACAAAAAATATTCGACTGCTGCCCTGGCCAGCACATTCTCCAGATCTCTCACCAATTGAAAACGTCTGGCCAATGGTGGCCGAGCAACTGGCTTGTCACAATACGCCAGTCACTACTCTTGATGAACTGTAGTATCGTGTTGAAGCTGCATGGGCTGCTGTACCTGTACACGCCATCCAAGCTCTGTTTGACCCAATGCCCAGGTGAATCAAAGCCGTTATTACGGCCAGTGGTACTGATTTCTCAGGATCCATACACCCAAATTGCGTGAAAATGTAATCACAAGTCAGTTCTAGTATAATATATTTGTCCAATGAATATCCGTTTATCATCTGCATTTCTTCTTGGTGTAGCAATTTTAATGGCCAGTTGTGTACGTGAAATAAAATCGTCATAACTTCTGAACGGTTTGCGCTAGGACGTTAAAACTACTCAGTTGGCCGCGGGGCACGATGAGAATTAGTAAGCGCGTGCATGCTTGGTTTAGCGACGAAGCCCACTTTCATTTGGATGCGCCCGTCAATAAGCAAAACTGGCGCATTTGACGGACTGAGAATCCGCATTTTGCGATGCGGAAGTCTCTTCAACTTCAACGGGTGACTGTGTTGTGTGCAATGTCCAGTCACGGAATAATCGGTGCGATATTCCTTGATGGCACAGTGACTACCGAAAGGTACGCGAAGGTTTTGGAAGATGATTTCATCCCCGTTATGCAAAGTGATCCTGAATTCGACAAGATGTGCTTCACGCAAGACGGGGTTCGACCCTGTCGAAGCAGGAGAGTGTTGATGTTCTGGAGGAGCAGTTTGGGGAGCGCATTCTAGTTCTAGGGTACCCAGAGGTCAATGCCATGGGCCTCGCGTGGCCGCCATATTCCTGGTCTGAACATCTACGACTCCTTTTTGTGGAGCTATATTAAAGACAAAGTGTACAGCAATAACCCCAAAACCATTGTTGAGCTAAAAACAGCCATTGAGGAGTCGTCGATAGGATCGATGTTCCGACACTTCAGCGAGTCATGCAGAATTTCTCTGTTCGTCTGCGTCACATCATCGCCAATGATGGCAGGCATGTCGAACATGTCATAACTTAAATCCGAATATTTGTAGTGTCGTTCACATGTTGAAAAAAGTGTATGCACGCCGTAGTTTGTGGCTAATTTACGGTTTTTAAGTATATAGTTCAATAATTGTCACACTGTACTTAGGTATAAATTAACAATAATATGTTGTTAAGTATTAGTAAATCTAACTGAAATATCCGAAGATACCAAACATCTTTTCTTTCCTCAGCCAGAGGAATAGATAACTCGTAATTTTGTTTAATGAAGCCCTTTCAGGTTATTTTAATGTAAGATCATCTTACGATTGAGACTGAGCACTTAGTTGCTCTCATAATTACCAAATTATAAGGCTGTTCACTGTTTTTTGGTCTTTTTTGTTTCTACTTTAAGCACGTTAAGACTGATCTCGCGCAAAAAATTACCGTAAGTGGTTACTTGTAGACGACTGAAAGTACGTAACTCGCTCTATTTCTATTTAAAATAGGTAGTCAGGCTTTAACGGCTAAATATTCGACTAAATACAGCGCCGAATTCAGCTTTCCTGTTTTTCTACCTGACAACGCTAACTACGATGGCAGTTGGAACTAACAACTGTGGCTAACAGCCGTGCATTCGGCCAGTCAGTTATGACCAAGCAGTGATAAGTAGTGGACGTGCGACGGTGGTGCGTTGTATCACAAATCGAAATGGATCAAAATCTCTAAATCGAGTGTTCGAGACATTCTTCAGAATGTTTTGAAAAAGAGAAAAAAGATGAATGCCTTCTGGTTGTATTGCGGAACGTGACACAGTACTGAAAGAATATAAGGGGAAGAAAGGCGTGTGGACAGTCATTGTGGCAAATGCGAAAATCCACTAATATGAGCGGTTTTGACAAATGGCACGTTGTTGTAGTGCTGCGTCTGGGAACGAGATTCCCCTAAACGGCGAAGCTGGTCGTCTGTTGAGCAACTACAGAAAGCGGTTGAAGGATGGTGACATAAAGGAGAGCGCGCGTGGTATTCAGCGAGCACGTTACATCAAAAAACGTGGATGTTGGAGGATCCCCCACTGTGTAATCTAGGATAGGCAGCGATCTGTGGCAGATCTGACGGCAGAGTGCGACGCTGGTGCAGGCACAGGTGTTTCGGAGCACACCGTTCAAAGGACAGTTTTGAACATGGAGCTCCATATCACACGACCCCTACGTGTTCCTGTCTTGACCGAACGACATCTTCAGTTATGATTACAGTGTGCACAGCATCACTGAGATTTCACCGTGGATCGATAGAAACGTGTCGCCTGTCGAGTGGATTGCATTTCTCGTTACACCAGGTCGATAGCTGGGTCCTCGCACCTCGTCATCCAGGTGAATGACTGCGCTAAACATGTACCGCGCCACAGATGCATCCCGGCGGAGGCAGAATTGTGCTAGGGGGTACACTGAGTTGGACTTCCATGCAATCTGTGACGGTAATAGAAGCCATCAAGACTGCAGTTAACTATGTGAACATTATTGGGGGCCACCTGCATCGCTTCGTGCTTCACGTCTCCCCCTATGGCGGTGGAATCTTCCAGCAGTATAACCGTCCATGTTGCAAGTCAGAATTGTGATACATCCCATAATTTGCTTGACCTGTGCATAGACATCAGGTTCCACATACTTTTGGAATCCTGTCACGGACTTGTAGAATTGATGCCAAGCAGAATCTCTGTTGTACTGTGTTTGAAAAGAGGAATAACACGCTACTAAACAGGTGCTTACAATGTTTCCCTCATCGGTGTAAGTGCAAAGTTTGTTCTTGACACCTTGACTTACGAAAAAAGGCAGCGACGCTTGGATGCCTGCCATGACTTGACTGAAATGCAAACGCTGGCAGTTCCTTTTTGCAAAAAAATCATTATGGGTTACGAAACAACATACCAAGAAACAACGAAATGCAGAAATTCACGTGAATGGTCAATGCTTTGGCTACACACCCATCATTCACGGCAGTGTAACACACGAGTTGAACAGCATACAAAACAAGGACTTCAGCAACAGTTTCAGATAGCTGTATAAACGCTCTGCGTGTTCTACTCCAGTAGGGGGAGACTATGTACAAAATATGAAGCATTAAAACCACCATCTTAACTTTCCTTCATCTTCATCTTTTCTTCAGGTATTAGGCAGGAACTGCCTGTTACGGTACCCATCTCTGTCGCGGTCTTCCTCAGTCTCTTCTCCCATGACATAATTTCTTGCCTTTAAGGGAAGCCTCTCATTCTCCATTCTTTGTAGAAGTTCGTTCCATTTTCTTCTGTAATCTCGAATTTTATCATTGAGGCTAAAGATTTGCAGTTCTTCTCTAATATGCTGATTTCTTGTGCAACCTTTAACACCTCTAAGGACTTTCATTTTTGGGAAACTCCTCTCACATTCCAGGTTGCCACATTGATGTGTCCATATATCTATTTTCGTTTGTCCTTTTTCATAGCCTTGTCATTTACCTTTGAGACCATCCTGTTTCCGAGGCTCGTTTGGGTATGGGGAGTAGTCTGTGTTTTCTGAGACTTGGTTACCAGCCACCTGCTCAACTCCCTTCTACGAGGATTTTATTTCGGGATTGTCTCCCTTAGCCGATATGTTCCGGTTTTTTAAAGGCGCCGGAAATAAATTCGCCTTCCATCCTCTCCCATTAGCTTTGTAGCCTGTATCCACTGTGTCACACATTGCCTAGGGGTCTCAGGACTCTTGCCTTCAAGGACGTGGATGCAGGGTTTGTTGGCAGAGCTGCATTGAAATCGTTGATGTCCGATTTATTTCTCAAATTTCAGTGGAAACAAGTATTGGCAGCGTGAGCAGACTCCGGGGTCCTTTACCAGCCTTTGATTGTTGGAGAATAGAAAAGAGAAATGAAAGACACCCTCAGGCCACGAAACCTAACACCACTGGGGTCGAAAGAGTAAGAGTTGGTCAAGGGATGCCGACAGGAAAGGAAACAGAAGAAGCCTGACACAAGTAAGTGGAAGTAATGTTAGACTTAGCTAAGGACCCATGTGGTTCCCACCCACATACTCCCCTTGGGGTACTACTCTTTGTCTGGAATCTCACCAACTGACCTGTCTGGCAGGGATGACCCTACAAGGAACACAGCTCCCGCCAGCATAGCTCAGTGTCTCAATGAGACACACATACCTCCCCACCAACGTTGAGGTGGTAGTCCTCTGTTTTTGATTAATCCAGCCTCGAAACATTTTTGAGTATTCCTCATTCACCATTCAGACGGACAAAGTAACGTACATATTCATCACTGAGGAAGCTGCGCTCTATTTCACCCTCACTTCGCATGTTCCTGACTAAAAAAGTTCTAAAAACTAAACTCCGCCCGAATAGGTCCTGGAAGGCCCAACGGTACCGACCGTCCACCGTGTCATCCTCGCAGCCCAGGGGCGTCACTGTATGTGGATACGGAGGGGCATGTGGTCAGCACACAGCTCTCCCGGCCGTTTTCAGTTTTCGTGACCGGAGCCGCTACTTCTCAGTCAAGAAGGTCCTCAGTTTGCCTCACAAGGGCTGAGTACATCCCGCTTGCCAACAACGGTTGGCATACCGGGCGCTCAGCCATCCAAGTACCAGCCCAGCCTGATACCACTTAACTTCGGTGATCTGACTTCACGAAAGGTTCAACCATATTTCACGTTTGTGTTATCTCTGCTCTTCGCACATTATCTTCTAGACATTATCAGCTATGCCTCTTATTCCTGATAATTCTAATGCATCTAGTAGAATCTTATGATCAGTACTATCCAAAGTCTTATAAATATTTAAGAATAAGCCTGTGACACACAAATTCTTGTCAAGAGAGTTAAATAGCACTTAAGCGTATTCTACTATCGTTAATTCTGTACTTGTGCCATTTCGAAATCAAAACTGTGATTCACTTGCATGGTTATTTATTATAGTAATTCATAAATCTGTCTTTCACAATGGATTCTATGATTTTCGAGAATGATGGCTGCAGGATATGAGCCAGTAGTTTTCAGTGATTTCTGCATTACCTTTCCGTAGCACACTCACAACTGCTGCATCTTTTAAATACTCTCGAAGCTTCCCTGATATGAAGGGCTCATTTGTTATGTTTATCGACTCTGTATGCATTGTTTCAGCACACGCACACACATATATATTGCGATACACCCTGAGGAAGGCGTCTTGCAGTAGTCGAAGAAGCGTCGGAGTTTTATAGTTGACAATGAGGTCCCAAACCCAGAAGAATTTTATTGACTGTGACAACGGCCGTGGAAGCCTACGTTTGCATTTAACGTATGACTGGTAGGACAGAAAGATTTCCAGTGCAGACTTCCGGGTTGCAACAAAACAGGATATTCTTATGGGATGTCGAGGATATGGAGTCTCAGGGTCGGCATTTATTTCTGAAGCAGCACACATTTTCTGGTTCTCAGAATGTACAGTGATCAGCCAAAACATTATTACCATCGACCTACTATCGATATAAATCCGTCCAGGTGATAGCAGCGTCGCCTGGCGAGGACTGGCTGCTACTCAGACACACGCACTGTGCATGTAGTACCAGTGAGCTTGCTGTCCGTGAGCAGAATGGGGAAGGCGCGCGATCTATCTGAGTTTGACCAAATGCAGATTGTGATATCCAGGAGGCTCGGCACAAGCATTTCGGAAACTTCACGACTTGTCGCGTATTCGAGGAGTGCTGTGGTGAGTGTCTTCGACAAGTGGCGAAACCAAGGTGAAACCACGTCCAGATGTAGTGGCGTTGGGTGGCCACCTCTTATTATAGATGTCGGATGTCCTAGGCTGGGCAGACTAGTAAAACAGGGCAGCAGGCGAACTATGGCGGAACTAACATCATACTCTAATGCTGGGCAGAGTTAAGTGTGTCTGAATACACAGTGCACCTGACACTATTAACGGCGGGCGTCTGCAGCTGAAGACCCATTTGTGTGCCAATGTTAACAACAAGACATCGGTAACTACGGCTGGAATGGGGAAGTGACCATCGGCGTTACGTTGGAGCAGTGGCAGAGCGTTGCATAGTCCAATGAATCTCGATACCTCCTTCATCATGCAGATGGTAGGACGAGAATCCAAGAGAACAGCTCCTTGCGCCTGTACTACGGGTCGGAGAGAAGTTGGCGGCGGCAGAATCAGGCTCTGGGGAACATTCACGTGGACGCCCATGGTTCCAGTGGGGCTCGCAAAAGGCACCATAGCGGCCAAGGCTGGTTGCAGACCAACTTTCTCGACAGCAGTGGCATTTTTCAGTAAGATAATGCGCAATGTCACAAGGCCAGAAGTGTGATGGGGTGGTTCGAGGAACACAGTGGGGCAATTTCCAGTTGATGTGCTGCCCCCCCCCCCCTCGCCACATCTGAACCTGATCCAGTATGTCTGGGATGTGACAGAACGTGGCGTCAGAATCGATTGCCCCCTCCTCTGAATTTGTGGGAATGAGGTGACGTGAGTGTAGATGTGGTGACAACTACTTCCTGCGACCTACACGTCGCTGCTGTTATCCATACCAAAGGTGGGTGGACATACCCGCGTTAGGCAGGTGTTCATAATGTTCTGGCTGGTCAATATACTTAACCACGTTTGTTGTAATGACGTCATTATCGCCATTGCCAGAGGATCGCCTAAAATCTGTCGTGCGTCCTCATTGCTCTCTGTATATCCATCATCCGAAGCAGAGATGAGGATGTTGTTCGGAATTTTTCACACGGGTGATGTCGAGGTGGTTGTAACTAAACTTTTGCTACATGATTCAGTGTAGACGGAAAATTAATAACCGTACAGTTTTGTAGGAATGATGTTCAGAATGTGTGCTGCAGGATTTGCATTGTTGGCGGTGTTAATGGTATCACATGCCGTTAGGCGCCTGTACTGGTACGGCGACGTAGCGCTGAAATACAAGCAGCAGTGTTCATTACAGTTGCAGACGCTCAACATGGGTCTGGACAAGGTGAGCAGGTCTTGACTCGTAAAGCTGTTTTATGAAAACAGCAGCAATAGTGCTGCTGCTCTTCGTGGATATCAATGAATTACAGGAATACGAAGAGGTCCTCTTTCCGCACTGAGGTTGCAGAAAATGATTCGGAAATTCGAATCAACTGTGACTTGGGAGCTGCTCGTGGGAGAAGCCGACGGCCAATTGCAACATAAACTGTTAAATTAGTTGCTGTGGCCGTGTCTGAAAATTTTGGGTGCAATGAGTGATCTTCAAGCAGTGCACGCACTTTGTCAGGACGACGGAACGTTCCGTGATCCAGCATCCGAAAAGGGCTGCGAATAATTGTGAAATGGTATCCGTATAAACTTCACATTACTCAGCAACTTTTGCCACGTGACTCAAATATTCGAGTAGACATTCGAGTAGAATTGCCAATTACGTTTCTTCCTAGGGTCAAATGGCTTAAATGGCTCTGAGCACTATGGGATTTAACATCTGAGTTCATCAGTCCCATGGACTTAGAACTACTTAAACCTAACCTAACCTAACCTAAGGACACCACACACATCCATGGCCGATGCAGGATTCGAACCTGCAACCGCAGCGGTCGCGCGGTTCCAGACTGAAGGGCCTAGAACCTCTCGGCCACAGCATCCGGACAGTTTATTCCTAGGGATGAAGTTGGTGGCGTTGGAACATTTCGTGGTGATGAAGTACACTTTTTTCGTTACTTCTTTTCCGCATGTCCTTGCAAATGTTTCCACAGAGTTTCATTGTCCTACAATCACTCGTTGTCCATGGAGGCCCTCTCAAGAAACGAAAGTTTCATTTGACCAGTCTGTAGCCGACCAATGTGGCCGAGCGGTTCTAGGCGCTTCAGTCTGGAACCGCGCCATCGCTACGGTCGCAGGTTCGAATCCTGCCTCGGGCATGGATGTGTGTGATGTCCTTTGGTTAGTTAGGTTTATGTAGTTCTACGTTCTATGGGACTGATTAACACAGATGTTAAGTCCCATAGTGCTCAGAGCCAGCCACCACTCTGTAAATCTGCTGTGAATCACTCTGATCTGACGTAAACAAGATCCACAGTGAATGTTCTAGCCCTCAAGACTCTGTGAGGCTGTAGCCTACTTTCCAAGTGGTCACTCCAGCCAAGGCGCTATCAGAGTGGGTACTCGTGGATGTTAGTACTTGATGTAATCAACTGATTAGGGGCCATTTTGTGTCCATCGGCCTTCTAACCGGTTTGGTGACACCCATCAAGGTTCCCTCTCTTGTGTCAATCTCTTCGTGTTAGACTAATGCTTACACCCAACTTTGTCGATTATTTGTTGGATGTAAAAATGGTTCAAATGGCTCTGAGCACTATGGGACTTAACATCTGAGATCATCAGTCCCCTAGAACTTTGAACTACTTAAACCTAACTAACTAAGGACATCACACACATCCATGCCCGAGGAAGGATTCGAACCTGCGACCGTAGCAGTCGCGCGGTTCCGGACTGAAGCGCATAGAACCGCTCGGCCTCCGCGACCGGCTGATGGATGTAACCCTACCTATGTCGTCCCCTGTTATTTTTACTCTCCACGGATCCGTCTAATAACATGGAATTTATTCCTTGATGTCTTAGGAGATATTAAACACTCTTTCCCTTCCATAGCGTTTTTTCTGGTAGTAGCTTTCCCCACTGATTCCACGAACAAACTGTTTATTTATTACCTTGTAAGTACTCTGAATTTTCAGCATTCCCCTGTAACATCATATCTGAGATACCTCAGTTCTCTTCTATTCTTCTTCTTCTTAACATGATTTGCAGGAGTAATCTAATGAATAGAAATCAGTTAAACCCCGTTCAAATTTATCTTGTGACTAGCACTGCAGTCGCTGGCACTCATGCCACACAGTCATATGATATCGAAATCAGTGTTCAATGACAGCGTATTTCGCTCAAAGACCTCTCCATCCTTTTCCCTCCTCCTCCATCTTCTCCTCTGTAACAATTCTGAAGTTTAAATGGAAAATCGTCGAAGAAACATATCTCTGGTCCAGAATGCACTATTAGTCCACCAGACAGTTTGTGTCTTGCGAGTTGGGCTGCAATCCGCACTTCTCTGCTGCCCATGGCAAGCTCTCATCCCGCAAGTCAAGTTACAATCCATGATGGTGTGCTGATGCAAACAATCATCGTCTTTGAACGGCTGCTCTTCTGTACATAGAACACAACGCTGTAAAATTGGCTACTATCCTTCCCTATTTAGTGTACTCTTCTTAACAATCCTCCGCAGTGCTCGATGATCCCCATCCTGAAGTTTGCCAGATATTAGTTTAGCTTTGTTTGTTGTTTCGCGTTTGCGTTTCACAATCACACTCGACTTGGGCAGCTTTGGAAGGGCTTAAATTTCCATGATAGATTTCCTATTCAGTTGATATCCATTGACCAATACAGTTTCTAACTCAATGAGCTTTTCTGAAAACTCATTCTGCTGTCACTATTTATGTACTGAAAACACAAGTTCGAGTCTGGACATAAACAAGTATTTCGTGAAATCAATGACACCTGTCTAAGACAGATACGATCTGTATCCATACTGGGCTTGGTCGCTTTAATTTTAAGAATGGTAGGTCTAACATCAAGATAGTCGGCCGAAGTGGCCGTGCGGTTAAAGGCGCTGCAGTCTGGAACCGCAAGACCGCTACGGTCGCAGGTTCGAATCCTGCCTCGGGCATGGATGTTTGTGATGTCCTTAGGTTAGTTAGGTTTAACTAGTTCTAAGTTCTAGGGGACTAATGACCTCAGCAGTTGAGTCCCATAGTGCTCAGAGCCATTTGAACCATTCTAACATCAAGATAACGTACACAATACTTTAACAAAAAAAGAAAGAAACGGAAATTGAAATGGCAAACACACAGATTTCTATGATAGAAGGATCCTCGATCATTAACTCAAACCGAGATAAAAATAAATAAGCTAAGGATTAAAAGGAAATGACGATCCAGAAGAAGCAGTGTTTCATAGCAGGCACCACCGAGTGTAGCTGTAGCGGACGTCTCTCTCAGACTTCTCGCGTTAATCATGGTTACCAAATTCGATTCACTTAAGCTGATCGATTCTGAAGAAGGAGAGAGAAACGAATGCGTAGGTTTTAATGTACAAGCGACAACGAAGACTATGTCAGTTTTGTTTCCTGTGCTACCGTAAATATTGGCCTTTGTTGGGAGTTATTTTGTCATATTTTACAGCAAAAGTTGCCCATCAGAGATGGATGTCAACTTCGGCTGTCGATATCAGCCATGTGAAAAAAAACGTTATCTCTGTCCACAGGCCCTGGCAGACCCAGCGGTACCGACCGGCCGCCGTGTCATCCTCATCCCACAGGCGTCACTGGATTCGGGTATGGAGGAGCACACCGATCTCCCGGCCGTATGTCAGTATCCGAGACCGGACCCGCTACTTTTCCATCAAGTAGCTCCTCAGTTCGCCTCACAAGCGCTGACTGCACACAGCTGGCCAACAACGCTTGGCAGACCGGATGGTCACCCATCCAAGTACTAGCTCAAACCGACAGTGCTTAACTTCGGTGATATGACGGGAACCGATGTTACCACTGCGGCAAGGCGGTTGGCTCGATATCAGCCATGTTATTTTCAAGAAATCAACCTGCATCTGTCTTAAGTGATGTAGTGAAACCATACGTAATGTAGGTCCGGGTGGCTAGATGACAAGGTCATCGTTTCAACCACTGAGTCACCTCCGTTCAACCCTAAACTAGATGTTAAGTGAGCTGTTACACATTTCTGTTTGCTTCTACACGAAATACTCTCGTACGAAGTAATGATGTTTCCTCCGTGGGGGACCACGTCATGTAGAATTTTGTGGAAGATATTTCTGTCTTTTGACTGTTAATTGTTCATCTATCATGATTTCGACTTTGTAGCAATTCTCGAGTTCATGGTGAAATGTAAAATGTGTCTGACATGTCTGGGACATGTCATCGTCGAAAAAACATATCTCTGATCTTATAATACAGTTGTATTACAGGATACTAGTACATGTCGAAGACATGTGATATGGCTGACACTGTACACAATAAGAAACCATTAACATGAAGTATGGCGTATTTAGCAGCTAATGTATTCCTGTGACCTGCATTCATCACTTCCTTTCATCAGCTGAAGTTAAAACACGTCAGAACACGATATGACAATGCAAGATCACCTAAAAAGTTTGGTGAGATTACTGAGGGGCCGGCCAGAGTGGCCGTGCGATTCTAGGCCCTTCAGTCTGGAACCGAGTGACCCCTACGGTCGCAGGTTCGAAGCCTGCCTCGGGCATGGATGTGTGAGACGTCCTTAGGTTAGTTAGGTTTAATTAGTTCTATGGTTCAAATGGTTCAAATGGCTCTGAGCTCTATGCGACTTAACTTCTGAGGTCATCAGTCGCCTAGAACTTAGAACTAATTAAACCTAAATAACCTAAGGACATCCATTCCCGAGGCAGGATTCGAAACTGCGACAGTAGCGGTCGCTCGGCTTCAGACTGAAGCGCCTAGAACCTCACGGCCACTCCGGCCGGCAATTAGTTCTAAGTTCTAGGTGACTGATGACCTCAGAAGTTAAGTCGCATAGTGCTCAGAGCCATTTGAACCATTACTGATGGTGCAGAAACCTCAACTGAGAGATTGCATAATATCCTGCATGGAGAATTGGCTACAAGACGTCGGTGCCACGATTGCTCACAGTCGACCAAAAGCGCATCCGGCATAACATTTCAACACAGTGTCTTGCGATGTTTAATCATAGCATGCAAGACATTTTGCACCGATTTGTGACTGCTGATGAAACCTAGGCCCATCATTAAACACCAGAGTCGAAAAGGCAGTCAAAACAATGCTCAGAACTGGTGAAAGTGCACCTAACACGGCTAAGACCGCATTGTTAGCTGGTAAAGTGATGGGCATTATTTTTGGGATTCCCAAGGGATAATCGTCATAGATTAGAGGAAGGCTGCACCCTGTTATTCTTCGTTGGTGAATTGTTTGAAACTTGCGTTGGCTGAGACAAGACCAAGACTGGCACGCAAAACATGCTATTTCACCAGGATGATGCACTGTCTCACATATCAGCGACAACAATGGCGGAATTGCATGAATTGGGTATTGAACTGGTTCCTCATCCACCCTGTTCACCAGATGCAGCATTAGGTGACTTCTTCCTCTTCCGTAAGTAGGAATTTTAGCTTGCGGGGTAGAAATTTTCACTAAAAGGGGAAGCGATAGCTGCAGTCAACAAGTTTGACAGAGCCTATTTTTTCGATGAGATGTAAAAGCTGGACGGTCGCTGAACCATGTGTATATCTCTAGAAGGAGACTATGTAAACAAGGAAGGTGAGTCGTTTACGAAAAAAACATTTTCTCGCTTTCTTACTTGATCTATAAAACTAACCTACATTGAAGCGCCAAAGAAACTGGTATAGGAATGCGTATTCAAATAGATATGTAAACAGGCAGAATTCGTCGCTGTAGTCGGCAACGCCTAGATAAGATAACAAGCGTCTGGCGCAGTTGTTAGATCGGTTACTGCTGCGACTATGGCGCGTTACCAAGGTCTAAGTGAGTCTGAACGTGGAGTTATAGTCGGCGCATGAGCAACAGGACACAGCATCTCCGAAGTAGCACTGAAGTGGGGATTTTCCAGCACGCCCATTCCACGAGCGTACCGTGAATATCATGAATCCGGTAAAACATCAAATCTCTTGACATCTCTGCTGCCGGAAAAAGATCCTTCAAGAAAGGGACCAACGACGACTGAAGAGAATCGTTCAGCGTGACAGAAGTTCAACCCTTCCCCAAATTTCTGCAGATTTCAATGCTGGGACATTAAAAAGTGTCAGCGTGCGAACCATTCAACGAAACATCATCGATATGGGCTTTCGGAGCTGAAGGTCTACTCATGTACCCTTGATGACTGCACGACACAAAGCTTTACGCCTCGCCTGGGTCCGTCAACACCGAGACTGGACTGTTGATGACTGGAAACATGTTGCCTGGTCGGACGAGTCTCGTTTCTAATTGTATGGAGAGGATGGACGCCTCAGGGTATTAAGACAACCTCATCAATCCATGGATCCCGCATGTCAGCATGGGAGCGTTCAACGTGGTGGAGGCTCTGTAATGGTGTGGGGCGCCTGTAGTTGAAGTGATATGGGACCCGGGATACGTCTAGCTACGACCATGACAAGTGACACGTACGTAACTGTGCTGTATGGTGAGCTGCATTCATTCATGTCCTTTGTGCATTCCGACAGACTTGGGCAATTTCAGCAGGACAATGCGACACCCCCACATGTCCATAACTGCAACAGAGTGGCTTCAGGAATAGTCTTCTGTGTTTAAACACTTCCGCTGGCCACCAAACTCCCCAGACATGAACATTGTGGTGGTCAATTCACCCTAATCAGCCAATTGCTGTTGAGCGGGAGGGCCGGGCCACATAAGCACCATTCACGGTTTATAACAACAACACTATTATTAAACTTTTCTTTGGCAAAATAAAATTTTATCTTTAAAATTTTTGTGATAAGTTAAGTTAGCAAAAAATCCTTACAAGCACGGGCAACCACCCTATTCAAACAACAACATTAATCTTTAAACAAGCATAAGTGACTCGCAAGTTAATTAAATTCAGTACACAGTAAAGCTCCCAAAAGGAGACTACAATAATGAGGTAAACTTTAACCAATAATGGATATCACAAAAATTTTTAACACAAAATAAAATACAAATAGATACTTCCCTTCGTGACAAATTTTCAAAACAGGTGACGTCACATAGGCACGGGCTAATTCAAGTAGCAGAAGGGGGGTCCACTGGACCCAGACCAGAGGCGGCTAGACCCAGAACCCACAGCAAGCGGGCGAACTGGACAGGGTGCCGCACACAGTACACTATAACACACAAATCTTTTATGAAATCCTTTACAGATTCAAATCAGGACCTCACGACTCGATTCGGGTAATGTGGCCGAGTCCAGTTCCCACACTAAAAGCCAGGTTCGGTCTTGCAAACGTGTGAAACACACCACAACCTCTGCGTCGTGCCCCGGCCTGCTCAACCACGCTCGCCTCCGATTCTCACGCGCCGCGTGGCTCTCCGGTTGTCCCTCTCTAGCGCCACACGCCCGTAGCGGCCAAAAGCCACGTCGAACGGCCGAGCCCCAAAGATCACACCATGCCGACCCGATGGATGAATCGATACGAGCCGGCACAGCTCAAACTTTATTGAGCATATCTCTGATGCCTTGCAACGTGCTGTTCAGAAGATATCTTTATCCCCTAGCACTCTATGGACAGCACTGCATGATTCATAGCTTCAATCACATGCAGCACTACTGAAGACATTAATAGATTCCATGCCACGTCGTGTTATGGCACTTCTGCGTGTTCGCGGGGGCTCTACACGATGTTAGGCAGGTGCACCACTTTATTTTGCTCTTCAGTGCAGTATGTTGCTAGACCGGCCACTCTTGAATGATATAAATTTTAGGCTGCATTTATACACAGATTTTTCTTCTCCTCCCTGCTTCTCTCTCTCTCTCCCTCTCTCTCTCTCTCTCTGTCTCTCTCTTGCTCACACACACGCACACACACAGACGGAAAGAAAGACAGAGAGAGTTCTCCGGTTCAGAATTCACATTTATCGCCCCCTGTCTCATTAGATCAGAAGGCGAGAGTAGCCCCTTCAGATGCCCCTGTCGGCGTACCGCCGCTAATCTTTCATTAGCCGCGAGGAAATGGGCTGCGAGCGGAGGACACACCGGTGCTCGAGTATCTGCTCGCTCCAGCTCACTGCTGGGGCACAATTTTCCGCGCCCCCTTCTCATCTCTCGGCCGTTATACGAATTAGACGTGGCTAAAATCTCCGCTCCCACCTCCTGGAAGACCACCGACGACTTAAGCGCCGCGACCGCCGCAAGCCTCCCTCATTAAAAACGATAATTACGTCAAGGCGGGCGAACAGACACTCTCTTCCGCGCTCCTCCTACCCACTGCGGCCGCCTTTCCCCACAGAAGGACTGGATGGGCGTAGAAATAACACAAGTGTGCTGATCGATACATTCTCGCTCTTTATGTCATTCGTGTAACTACGGAGATCGGAGAAAATAATGTCAAACTTCGGTAAAATGGTGCAGGTCACCCCTGTTCACCAGACAACTGTTGAGCACTACAGAGAAAGATGCCTGGATTGATACCGTGTTTCGTAAAATCAGTGTTACATGGGATACAGCTCAACACGTTCCTTGCTCTGCAATTAAGTTTCTGGCAGAGGGTTCATCGAACCATCTTTAAGTTGTCTCTCCACCTTTTCACTCTGGAGCAGTGCGCTGAAATCCTTTTGTGATGGTTCTGATTTATTTTATCATAATGATCGTTTCTCCGTATGTAGATGGTCGCCAACAGAATATTCTCGCAATCGGAAGAGAAAGTTGGTGATTGAAATTTCGCGAGGAGAAGCTTCCGCAACGAAAAATTCCTTTGTTTTAATGATTGCCACCCCAAGCGACGTACCATGTGCGTAGCACTTTCTCCCCTATTTCGCGATAATATAAAACAAGCTCCCTTTCTTTGAACTTTTTCGATGTTCTCCTTCAGTCCCATCTGATGTGGGTCGCACACGGCACAGTAATACTCCGGAAGAGAGCGAACAAGCCGAGTGTAAGCGCGTTCTTTAGTACACCTGTTGCACTTTTTAAGCAGTCTGCCAATAAATTACATTCTTTGGTTTGCTCTCCCCACTACATTATTTATGTGATGGCTGCAATTTCAGTTACTTCTGCTGGCCTCAGTGGCCGAGATTTCTAGGCGCTTCAGTCTGGAACCGCGCGACCGCTACGTCCCATAGTGCTCAGAGCTATTTGAAACATTTCTTAAGTTATTTCTAATTGTTATCCGTAATTGTTTAGCTGAATTTACAGCCTTTAGACTTGTGTGATTCATCGTGCAACCGAAATTTAGCGGATTTCCCATACCACTCTTGCGGATGACTCCACACTTTTCATTATTTAGCGTCAACTGCCTCTTTCCTCATCATACAGATATATTGTCCAATTGTTTTTCAGTTCGTTCTAATCATCTGATGATTTTATAAGACGGTATATGACAACATCACCTGTAAACAACCTGCTCACATTATCTCCAAAATACACTCCTGGAAATGGAAAAAAGAACATATTGACACCGGTGTGTCAGACCCACCATACTTGCTCCGGACACTGCGAGAGGGCTGTACAAGCAATGATCACACGCACTGCACACCAGACACACCAGGAACCGCGGTGTTGGCCGTCGAATGGCGCTAGCTGCGCAGCATTTGTGCACCGCCGCCGTCAGTGTCAGCCAGTTTGCCGTGGCATACGGAACTCCATCGCAGTCTTTAACACTGGTAGCATGCCGCGACAGCGTGGACGTGAACCGTATGTGCAGTTGACGGACTTTGAGCGAGGGCGTATAGTGGGCATGCGGGAGGCCGGGTGGACGTACCGCCGAATTGCTCAACACGTGGGGCGTGAGGTCTCCACAGTACATCGATGTTGTCGCCAGTGGTCGGCGGAAGGTGCACGTGCCCGTCGACCTGGGACCAGACCGCAGCGACGCACGGATGCACGCCAAGACCGTAGGATCCTACGCAGTGCCGTAGGGGACCGCACCGCCACTTCCCAGCAAATTAGGGACACTGTTGCTCCTGGGGTATCGGCGAGGACCATTCGCAACCGTCTCCATGAAGCTGGGCTACGGTCCCGCACACCGTTAGGCCGTCTTCCGCTCACGCCCCAACATCGTGCAGCCCTCCTCCAGTGGTGTCGCGACAGGCGTGAATGGAGGGACGAATGGAGACGTGTCGTCTTCAGCGATGAGAGTCGCTTCTGCCTTGGTGCCAATGATGGTCGTATGCGTGTTTGGCGCCGTGCAGGTGAGCGCCACAATCAGGACTGCATACGACCGAGGCACACAGGGCCAACACCCGGCATCATGGTGTGGGGAGAGATCTCCTACACTGGCCGTACACCACTGGTGATCGTCGAGGGGACACTGAATAGTGCACGGTACATCCAAACCGTCATCGAACCCATCGTTCTACCATTCCTAGACCGGCAAGGTAACTTGCTGTTCCAACAGGACAATGCACGTCCGCATGTATCCCGTGCCACCCAACGTGCTCTAGAAGGTGTAAGTCAACTACCCTGGCCAGCAAGATCTCCGGATCTGTCCCACATTGAGCATGTTTGGGACTGGATGAAGCGTCGTCTCACGCGGTCTGCACGTCCAGCATGAACGCTGGTCCAACTGAGGCGCCAGGTGGAAATGGCATGGCAAGCCGTTCCACAGGACTACATCCAGCATCTCTACGATCGTCTCCATGGGAGAATAGCAGCCTGCATTGCTGCGAAAGGTGGATATACACTGTACTAGTGCCGACATTGTGCATGCTCTGTTGCCTGTGTCTATGTGCCTGTGGTTCTGCCAGTGTGATCATGTGATGTATCTGACCCCAGGAATGTGTCAATAAAGTTTCCCCTTCCTGGGACAATGAATTCACGGTGTTCTTATTTCAATTTCCAGGAGTGTAGTTTATATAGATCGGGAATAGCAGAGGAATTATAGTGCTCCCTTTGGAACGCCAGATACTACTACTGTTTTAGTCGAAGACCTCCCGTCTATTAGAATTGTGACCTTCCTAACAGGAAATCACGGATCCAGTCGCACAACTGCGGCGGGACTCCTTAGGCACGCAGTTTGATTATAAGTCGCTTGTGAACAACGCTGTTGAAAGCCTTCGGGAAATCTGAAAATATAGAATCAGTTTGACATCCTCTGTCGATAGCACTCATTACTTCGTGAGAACAAAGAGCTAATTATCTTTCACAAGAGTAATATTTTCAGAACCTGTGCTCACTATCTGCAATAAATCGTTTTCTTCGAGGTACTTCATAATGTTCGAATACACTATATGTTCAAAAATCCTACTGTAAACCGACGTTACTGATGTGGGGCTGTAATTCAGCGGATCACTCCTATTTCCTTTCTTGGATATCAGCCTGACTTGTACTACTTTCCAGCTTTTAGGCTTTGATATTTCAACTCGCTAGAGGTTGCTTATGATGTTTAATGAATCAAATAAGAGGGTACCGAGTACGAGACCAGATTAATGATTGGATTCAGATCTGATTTTGACGGACAAAACGTCAGATGTATGGGTAATTTCGTGAGAATACCAAGGGATGTTGTAGGGTCGTTACCGTTTACAGTTCGTTTTAATGACGTAGACGGTAACTCTGGAAACTCCGTGACGCTATTCGCTGACGGTTTTGTTATGATGTGGGAAGGTAGGAGTGACAGAGAGCTGGTGAACAGTAGGGAGATGGGCGGATGGTCGATGATTGGTTCGTCATCTTCCAGTTGATGCTGAACTTAAATAAATATAAAGCGTTGCCCATAAATAAGAGAAGATTTCTGTTAATGTACGATTACGCTGTTGGTGTCCACGGCTAGTGGGCTTCTGGCTAGTGACACTGAATGTAGAGCAAGGGATCCTGGATTCGATTCCCGACCGGGACGGTGATTTTCTCAGGTCAGGGACTGGGTATTTGCGTAATCCTAATCATTTCTTCTCATGTTCATCACAAAGAAACGCATTCCTCGAAGTGACATCAAATACAAAGACTTGCTCCAGGCAGCAGAACAGCCTCTGATAGTGTCTCCCGACCAATAACGCCATACTATCATTTCATTGCGCTACTGGTGAAACACTAAAAGCTGCGGTCGCAGGTTCGAATCCTGCCTCGGGCATGGATGTGTGTGATGTCCTTAGGTTAGTTAGGTTTAAGTAGTTCTAAGTTCTAGGGGACTGATGACCACAGCAGTTGAGTCCCATAGTGCTCAGAGCCATTTGAACCATTTTTGAAACACTAAAAGCTGAATAATACCTAGGGGTAATGGTCCAGAGCGTCCTAATATAGGCCTGCAACAGAAGAGAACTGTAGGGAAACCTTGACATTCACTGGAAGAAAATTAAGGAAATGTAACCCACCCACAAAGGAAGACCGATTCCTGTGTAATGGTTATCAACCTGCGAGTATTGTCACGTTGGACTGACGGAAAGCAGGAGAAGATCTACCGAAGAAGGAAACTAATTGTGTAATGATTGTTTAGCCGGCACAAAAGGGTTGCAGAGATGTTTAACAAGCTCCAGTGGCAAACACTACAAGACAGGTGTTGCGTAATATGGAGAGATTTACAGTTGAAATTCCGAGAGCACACACTCTGAGAAGAGCGTGACAACACATTACTTCAGCCTAGGAATGCCTCGCGAAAAGACCACGTCGAGAAAATTAGAAAAATTGGAGCCTATGCGGAGGTTTGTCGATAGTCCTTCTTCTCAGGGACCATTCACGAAACAGGGGAGAGAAGACCAGACAGTGATACTAGATGCGCACTCCACGACACACCATAACTTGCCTTGGGCAGCGTAGATGTAGATATGACTTAATCTACATCGAAACTCTGCAAACCACTGTGAAGTGCATAGCAGAGCGTATTTCCCGTGCCACACCCAAAAGAAAGTGACTGCTTCAGTGGATATATACTCATGGTCATAAATTAAGGATAATTGGAGAATGTGATGCCACTCAACGTGTCACTACACAAAACTGGAGCTAATAGCATAGGCACGTATGGAACACACACCACACAGATCTGTAAGTCCATGGTATTATTGGTGATAAGTTGAGAAAACCGTCCTGAAACACAAGTGCTATAAAACGCCACGGTTTGCTGCTCCTCATGTACCCCGACATCAATATGGGATATGATCACCATGCACACGTACACAGGCCACACAACGGGTTGGCATACTCTGTATCAAGTGGTCGAGCAGCTCCCATTCTTGCACCAGTACCTGTCGGAGCTCCTGAAGTGTCGTAGGGGTTTCAAGACGTGCAGCGATACGTCGACCGAGAGCATATCAGACGTGCTCCATGGGGTTTAAGTCTGGAGAACAGGCAGGCCACTCCATTCGCCTGATATCTTCTGTTTCAAGGTAAACCTCCACGATGGTAGCTCGGTGGAGCCGTGCGTTATCATCCATCAGGAGAAAGGTGGGCAGACATACACTGCACCCCTGGAAAGGCAGACATACTGGTACAAAATGACGTCCAGATACACCTGACCTGTTACAGTTCCTCTGTCAAAGACATGCAGGGGTGTACGTGCACCACTCTTAATCCCACCCCACACCATCAAACCACGACCTCCATACAGGCCCCTTTCAAGGACATTAAGGGGTTGGTATCTGGTTTCTGGTTCACGCCAGATGAAAACCCGGCGAGAATCACTGTTCAGACTATACCTGGACTAGTCCGTGAACATAACCTGGGACCACTGTTCCAATGACCGTGTATTGTGTTCTTGACACCAGGCTATACGGGCTTTCCTGTGACCAGGCGTCAGTGGAATGCACCTTGCAGGTCTCCGGGCAAATAAACCATGTCTGGAGACTGTGTGTCTGGAGACAACTGTTCCAGCGGCTGTGGTAAGGTCCCGAACAAGGCTACCTGCAGTAGTCCGTGGCCGTCTGCGGGCACTGATGATGAGACACTGGTTTTCCTGTGGTGTTGTACACTGTGGTCGTCCCGTACTGTAGCGCCTGGACACGTTTTGTGTCTGCTGGAATCATTACCATAATCTTGAGATCACACTTCGTGGCACACGGAGGGCCCGAGCTACGACCCGCTGTGTTTGACCAGCCTCCACGCCCTAGTATTCTACCCCTCATAACGTCATCAATATGTGTTCTTTGAGCCATTTTCAATACACAGTCTCCATTAGCACGTCTGAAAACGTCTGCACACTTGCTCACTGCACCGTACTCTGACATACACAACACACCTCTGCGTATGTTGACTGTTGCCAGCGGCACGGTGCGACGACCGCAGGTCAAACGCACCGCATGGTCATACCCCGCGCTGATTTAAACCCGCAAACCGCCCTCCAGAACGTTGTTTCACCATGTATCAGCATTATCCTTAATTTATGAGCATGAGTGTAGTTATCCGTATAATGAATGGTAAATGAAGGTCTTTTCATAAAAAAATTATGCAGTCGAGGCGACTCTTTGGTAGATGCACTGGATTTTCGTTAGGCAGCAGTGGGATTCAAGTCACCAACTTTTAGTTTTCATCGTTTTCGTTTATCGCTTAAGACAAGTCCGAGAATGTTTTCTTTCTCCGATTTTCTTTCCAATCAGTTCTCAATCTGAGGTAGCTTTCTGCAGTCACCGCTACCATTTCTCATGGGTATTTACTTCGTGTTGCAGTTCTTATGATTTCTCAAATTAGGAGAGCAAAAATTTGAAAGTGTTTTATTAGTTTGCACGACCATTTGTTACTTGTTGTTGTTGTGGTCTTCAGTCCGAAGACTGGTTTGATTTAGCTCTCCGTGCCACTTTGTCCTGTGCAGGCCTCTTCATCTCTGAATAACTGCTTCAACGTACATCCTTTTGAATCCACTTACTGTAGTCATCTCTTGCTCGGATCCGATCTTTTAGTCAAGTTATGCTACAAAATTCTTTTCTCGCTAGTGCTACTCCGTACCTACTCATTAGTTATGTGGATCTACCTACCTAATCTTCAGCATTCTTCTGTAGCGGCACATCTTAAAAGTTTGTGTTCACTCCTGGTCTGAGCTGTTTAACTTCCACGTTTCACTTCCATACAAGACTATACTCCAAACAAATACCTTCAAAAAAGAATATCTAAGACTTAAACCTATACATGGTTTAAGGAACTTTCAGTCAGCAAAATGCAAATGTCAAACTGTGTAAAACTGATTTAATATATATGTGAATGAAAGCTTGTTAATCCACTGAAGTTATTGTAGACTTTCGCTATCGATTTCGTAACATTTTTAGCTTCATCTTCTCGTGCACCTCTGTATAAAAATTACCAGTACTACCATAACAGCGAAAAAGTAATTATATAGTCGGAATACATTACTTGTGGACTCACCAATTTAAAAAAAAGTATATTAAATTGGACATAGATTAACCGGAACACCAATCTGCTTAATGTTAGATGTAAAGTGGTTGCATTATGAGCGTCTATAAGGGGCTAATTTTGCGTACTGATTTTGAACATTTATTGGACTATTGCGGACTTATTTGCAGTGATCCTCAGAAAATGTGAAAATTAAAACTTGTGTAGCCAAGTTTAGTGTGTGTCGTTTATACAGAAACGCACGAAAAGATGCAAATAAAAACGTGGTGAAACCGGTACTGCGAGTCTACATGGACTTCAATAAATACAGCTAAAGGGCATTAACGAGGTATCAAACAGCTATATATTCATCGGCTTTACCCATTTTAAATTTTAGATTTTACTGCTTTAAAGTTCAGTAAACAATTTATAAGTATTTTAGCTGTGGTTGTTCTTAGTTAAAAGTCATGTGCAGTTAAATCTACGTTCGTTATTAACAAATTTCTCTTCTTGAGAAATTCTTTTCTTTCCATTACCAATCTACATTTTCTATCCTTATTGCATCGGCTGTCATCAGTTATTTTAGAGCCTAACTTGTTACATATGGATCAGGAATGCAGATGAAGACAGAAGCGTATGTAAACATAAGAGAGTTTGAACAAAATATTGTATGAAACAGTTTATGGTCCTGTGAGAGAAATAGAGAGTGCAGAATGAGACATAACTCTGAATCACAACAGCTGTTACAAGGAAAAGTAGTGAAATTTGTCAAATCTCTAGTAATACGCTGGTTATGACATGTGACCGAATGGTCGAAAGAATAATCACTGGAAGATTGTACTCCACCGAAAGGAAGAGAGAGATGGTTGGGCAATATATTGGTTAATGTCGCCAAGAAATCCGTGGATGGAGGAGAAAAGGAGAGAGAAGAGATATATGGAGGCAGATTACTGATCAGGCTAAAGCAGGTGGATAATCACAAATTCAAATTCAAGTAGTATGAGGAACAGCCGGAGAGCTTCTAAGGCTATTTTACCAGCAAGGTGGCCATTATGGAACCCGCCGCGGTGGATGCAGCTCTTAAGTTTGGGTACCATGGTGCTGAAAGGAAGCGGGAAGTGACCCGTCTTTCGACAGCAGTGATGGCATCAGATATTTCTGTAAGAGCTGTTGATAAGAGGATGCTGTTAGAGATTTCTGAATGAAGAAGGAGCCCAAAAATCCTAGGACCTTGTACTCCAAGCCAACCCATCAGCCCTGATGCTCCAACTGACTTTTGTAGATACATCCAATGCGGGATGACGTCTTACCAGTATCTGCGATTCTTTTTACTTTCCTCTTCGCTCACACAGAAATTAGTTTCATTCGTAAACAGAACGACAAAGGGGAAATGACGGCTTCCGTTTATCTTGTATATCACACATTTCGCAATCTAAGCCTGAGAATATGAGGTGTCCTCGTGAGGTGTTGTAATATTTCGGTTCTGCAGTTACATGAGGGCGAAATTCTCGTTATTCATGTACGGCCACTGTTTCCTGCGATATGCAGCGAGAACCTTGCTCTGACTCTTATTGAACGACATTAAAACAGCGGTTGATACTGCTTCAACCGTAGTCGTTTTAGATCGTCGAGTTTTCAGTTTGTCTGCGACAAAGCCAGTTTCACGGATTTCGCGGAAATTTACGCCACTGCTCTGTGAGTAATTAAGGGTCACTGTGGGTGGCGTTGTTGGAAATCCTCTGCCATAACACGAGTGCTCTTTTCTCCTGATATCAGGACGATCTGAAAACGTTCGGCTGTGCACCTGTAAAAGAGGAACGTCAGTCATTACTCAAGAATGAATTACATTATGCCCAAAAGAAAGACATCATTGTTTTTAGATTCTGTGTCTGTTTTATTTATCAGATGACCTTTCCATTATAAAATTACAGTAGCAATGAAGATGGCTATCAAAATGGCCACTACATTGGTAAAATATCTTCCCAAGTTCTCCCCATCTCCCATCGCATACTACTTGCCTTAAAATTTTTATTTATCCCCCTTTCTTTTTTTTTTTTAGGAGTGCGGTCTGACACCTAAGGACATACTGTATTTTGCGACTAGCTGCATTGTCCTCCTGTGCCGTGGACTATTGCTGTGAATGTGTGACGCGCGTCTGTGGTAGGTAAAAAGCTACCCGAAACATGGCATCGTCTCTAGCCACAGTAACGTGATGGAACTGCCCCCTCCAGAGTTCAATTAGGGCACTGGTCTTTGACTTTCTTCTGAGAGTAGAAGCTCTACCTGTGCGCAGAGCACATCTCCAAAACCTACGCTTTAGCAGACTGCACAGTGTATTGCGATACGATACGAAAATTTGTTATGACCGTTCCGAATTTCCGTATTAGTCATAAAGGCGTACAAGAGTGGTGACACGTATATGTTTTTATAATAAGTTGCCTTGTAAGCTTTCTAGGTAATTTACCTGTACATGAAATACTGAATATTCCGTTTCAAAAACTTCCTGTTTTTGTAACGATTCCTTAAGATATCGACTTAACTTCTGAGAAGTACTGGTTGTTGGTTGGCCCTGTGTTGCGCTTATGAACAGCGTCGTGAAACGAAACTTTAATCGTAGTGAAATACTGAATCTGAAATAAAATAAATGAATCTAATTAAATGCCAAAAGATTCTAATTGAGTACTCAATGAAAATCATTTGCCTGCAACAAGATACCTGAGTAAATTGCGAATGTTACGTAACAGAAAGTTAAAGTTCTGATTTGTAATTTTCACTAGATAAAAAGTGTTCGACTCGGAAGAAAGTAACTGTTAGAGGCAAACTACACTCTCTGTTGTAAATTAATCTGCATATTTAGCACAATAGCTGTAAATTTCGACCAGGTAGCCTACTGCTTGATCACAAGAATGCAAAGTGAAATCTGCTCTGAAAGAAAATTAGCTTACCTCTTCCTCAGCATGCTGTTTTGTGTCTGGTGCACTGACATTCTCGAAAGCAAGTTGAAGCCAGCAAATGCAGTAACTAAAGAAAAATCATCTACTCCCAACTAAACTTTTCTTTCCTTGTCAGATACAGTCTGTGGCTGCGTGCAGTGCAAGATGCAATACACTCACGACAAAATATTTAAAACTTTACTACATCTACGTCTACGTCTACGTGATTACTCATCTATTCACAATTAAGTGTCTGGCAGAGGGTTTAACGAACAACCTTCAAGCTGTCTCTACCGTTCCACTCTCGCACGGCGCGAGGGAAAAACGAGCTCTTTAATTTTTCGGTGCGATCCCTGATTTCTCTTATTTTATCGTGATGAGCATTTCTCCCTATGTAGGTGGGTAACAACATAATCTTTTCGCCATCGGAGGAGAAAACTGGTGTTTGATATTTTATGAGAAGATCCCGTCGCAACGATAAACGCCTTTGTTTTAATGAGTGACACTCCACGTATCATGTCCGTGGCACAATCTCCCCTATTTCGCGATAATACAAAACGAGCCGCCCTTCTCTGAAGTTTTTCGATGTCATCCGTCAGTCCCACCGGATTCGGATCCCACACCGCACAACAATACTCCAGAAAAGGGTGGACAAGTGTGGTGTCAACAGTCTCTTCAGCAGACCTGTTGCACCTTCTAAGTGTTCTGCCAATGAATCGCAGTCTTTGATTGCTCTACCCACATAATTACCTATGTGATCGTTCCGATTTAGGTTACTTGTAATTGTAATCCCTAAGTATTTAGTTGGATTTACAGCCTTAGGATTTGTGTGACTTATCGCGTAATCGAAATTTAGCGGATTTCTTTTAGTACTCACGTGAATAACTTCACACTTTTCTTTATTCAGGGTCAATTGCCACTTTTCACACCACACATATGTCTTATTTAAATCATTTTGAAATTCGTTTTGGTCATCTGATGACTTTACAAGACGGAAAATGACAGCATCATCTGAAAACAATCTAAGACGGCTGCTGAGATAGTCTCCTATGTCGTTAATATAGATAAGGATCAATAGAGGGCCTATAACATTTCCTTGGGTAACGCCGGATATTACTTCTGTTTTACTCGATGAATTTCCGCCTGTTACTACCAATCGTGAACTTTCTGACAGGAAATCACGAATCCAGTCGCACAACTGAGGCGATATTCCATAGGCACGCAATTTGGTTACAAGACGCTTGTGAGGAACGGTGTCTAAAGCCTTCTGGAAACCTAAAAATATGAAAACAATTTGACATCCCCTATCGATAGCACTCATTACTTCCTGAGTATAAAGAGCTAGTTGTGCTTCACAAGAACGATCTTTCCTGAATCCGTGCTGACTATGTGTCAATAAATCGTTTTCTTCGAGGTAATTCATAATCTTATAATTAAATGTTTCACTGAGACGTTAAAGTCTCTTCATTGTCTACGACAATGATCAAAGCAGAAGAAATGAATTAAAATCTGTGCTACGGCCAGGACTGTAACCCAGGGTTTTTTGCTTGCCAGGCAGGAATGCTAACCATTACACTACCGCAGTACAAGGGTAAACATTGCTGCACGAACTACCCAAGTTGAGTGCCCAACTCAACACAAACTTCAATTCATATTTTCTGTTTATTTTCCCTTATATTGTCACTAACGCCAGGGCTCTTCGACATTGGAATAGCACCCCAGCGTTGGACGTAATGGAAAAGTCCTGTACCATATGGGAACATTTAATTATAAGATCTATAAGATCTCCTATGGTACGGAACTTTGTGTGAGCGAGCCGTTGTATGTAATTGCTAAATCTGGAGCTATCGCATCAGCATACTCTGAAAGGAACCTGACTGGTATACAGTCTGGACTGGAGGTCTTGCCTGTATTAAGTGATTTAAGCTTTGCTACACCGAGGATATTTACTTCTATGTTTCTCATTTTCGCAGTTGTTCTTGATTGGAATTCAGGAACATTTACTTCGTCTTCTTTGGTGAAGGAGTGTCGGAAAACCGTGTTTATTAACTCTACTTTTGTGGCACTGTCACCAATGGCTTCACCGTTGTTATCGCGCAGTTAAGGTATTGATTGCGTCTTGCCACTGGTATGCTTTATGCATGACCAGAATCTCTTTGGGTTTTCTGCCAGATTCCGAGACAGAGTTTCGTTGTGGATATTATTAAAAGCATGTCGCACTGAAGTAAGCGCTATATTTCGAACTTTTGCAAAACTTTGCCAATCTTGGGGATTTTGCATTCTTTTAAATTTGGTATGCTTTATTCATAGCTTCTGCAACAGCGATCTGACCCGTTTTGTGCACCATGGGATATCAGCACCATCACATATTAATTTATGTGGTATTTATCTCTCAATTGCCATCGATACTATCTCTTTGAAATCATTCCACATCTTTTCTACGCTTACGTGGTCAGATCGGAAGGAGTAGAGACTGTCTCTTAAAGAGGTGTTAAGAGCATTTATTTAAGATTTTTTTTAAATAGACTTCGCATTTCTTTTTGATGGTTGTGGGTCTTATGGCATTCCGCATAGCAGCAACTTCCTTGTGGTCGCTAATCCCTGTATTCGTCGAATGATGGAGGGGGATTTTCCTTCATAGAAAGAGTTCTTTAAAGATTGAATTCTGGTTATTGTCAATAAGACTGCACGATATAAGAAGACTCCAAAAACTGCTAAATTCTCTCTTTACAAAAATTACAGTCATCAAAACCAATTGCGAGTCATTTTCAACATTATGACTTTCCATTATGATTATACTGATATTTAGCTCACAATTTTTTAGTGCAGAAAATGTATACTCTGATAATTTTTAGTTCAGAAAATGTATGTTGTGCTGTTTTGTCATTATAGCACGGATGATAACCACCGCGGTATCGCGCAACGATAAAACGCAAACACATAGATAGCTGTTGCTATTTGCATATATGTGGCATGAATCATGATGCCTGGAAGCCTGGATGAGGTGACCTTTTGGCGATATCAAAGACATACGACTAGAAAATCGACAACCAATTCCATTACGTGCGCCCGTCACATGGCTTATCAACGTGACGAAGATGATGATAATTGTGACGGTCAATAGGAAGAAGATTAAGAAGAATGACGAACTGCTAACTCTCTGAATAGAAATAACGAGGTAAGTTTCCAGTCTTTGCCACATAATTATGAGGTTATATAACAGCATGAAAAGATTAAATCTTTGCAACTGACATGAAAGAAGAAAATACAAAATTTAAATATACGGTTAAAGGTTTTTGTGAAATGATGTGTCTAGGCGTTAGAAATAAAATAGGCTAGACAGACATTAGACACGCGAATAATGCTGCAAATCAGATAAAGCTGATGAAATGCTCATACGTTAGTAAAATCCCACTGGACGAATATCATCCAATACTCTTTAAAATAGTAGATTCTCAGTTAAACGTTGAACTCTAAATTCTCAGTCTGCATCTCATTTGGTGTAAATGATTTCGATCATTTCGAAAGTGCGTGGAATGTTTCTCTAATCAGTTGTCTTCCTTTCTTTTAGACAAATCGATTGATATAACATTTGAGACTTCTCCCAATTTTCTTTTAAATTTCAAGTTTTGTCCATTATGCATGAAATGAAATATATTTAAATATCGATCGTTATTTCATTGATTTTTAGAGTATACAGACCAAAAGAAAGCAGAGAAGTTCAGGTTTATGCTGTGATTTGATATTTTTTGACACTTCATTTACATAGTTAGCAGTAGCTGTTTATCATATATTTCAATTTTCCCTCAAACCAGTCATTACGTTTTTCTCAGTTTTTCAGGTTACTCTCAGGCAATTAAACATTTTAGGTAAAACTGGAACTTGCGCTGGTCACTTTGATACCACATTTGTCAATTTCGCACACTTCTTTTGTCATGCAAATTCGGACAAAATCCACTGTTTAATTTCTATGAGATCTTGCTATCGCTCCGCTCAAACGTTTGAACAAAAGACATGTCAGTAAATCGAGAACACTGGTCTGTGTGTGTTTGACAGGTCTGTACTGAAAATGAAACGCTGTAAACATAACACAGGCACAAGGAAGAGTGTAATATAACATCCCTACGACGATGGAGAACAAGTCCCAACCGAAGGACATACAGGAATGGCAAACGGGCTTTACCAGCCCGCAGGCCCCTCACATAAAGTTCTAAGAGGAAGCAATTTATCTGACGAAATCACAGTTATTTCATACTGAATAGACTGTCTAAGCCAGCACTGGTATCCTCAGACCATAAAACACAGACTATGGTTCAATCCTATCACTACGGAAACCACCTCGTCAGTACTGACAATTCGCCTACGGCCGTGGCGGGACACAATCACGGCCTTTATTTTCTCGTCTGAGGATGACCAACGCTGGCTGAATTAATTCTAAATACGAGGGCTGTTCAATAAAGAATGATGATAATTTTTTTGACAACATACCTTTACTCATTCTCGTAATTTTGATGGTCCTTCTCAATGTAGTCTCCCGTGAATGCTATGTACTGGTTCCAACGTTTCTGCCAGTCTTCAAATACACGCTGGAAACTATTTTTTGATAGGTCCTTCCAAATCGCCTCCGGAGCCTTCACTACTGCTCCTGATGATTGATAATGCCTCCCACGAAGGCATTTCTTCATCTTAGGGAATAGAAAAAAATCACATGGGACTAAATCCGGACTGTGGGGAGGTCAGGGATGCACTTTACGTTGTTTTTTTGCAAGATATTGAGCAACAAAATTGACAATATGTGGCCTCGCATTATCGTGTTGCTGCATCCAGCCTGCTTTACGGAAATTTGGTCTTTTGCGCCTGATATGGACTTGCAATGTTTTCAGGACATCCCTGTAGTATTGCCAGTTACTGATACGTGTGCAGGTACAACATGCTGATAAACCATTCCATGAATATCAAAGAATGAGATGACCATAACTTTCCCAGCAGAAGCAAGCACTTTTGCTTTTTGGGGGGCTGGTGATGAAGGGGATTTCCACACTGAGCTTTGCTGTTTGCTCTCGGGATCAAAATGATGTAGCCATGTTTCATCAGCAGTGGTTACATTTGAAAGAAATGCCGGATCTTCCTCTAACATCAACTTTAACTGCATGCACACCTGCACGCGCATGTCCTTTTGTTCGGGAATCAACAGTCTTGGAACCCATCACACACAAACACGTGTCATGTGTAATTTTTCTGTCACCAACGTGTGGGTGGCACTCTATGAAATATTCAGTATTTCAGAAAGTGATCTTAAGGTAATTCGTCGATCCTCTCTTACAAGGACAGCAGCAGTGTTGATGCTTTCCTCCGTAAGAGCAGTAACTCGAGCACCGGGTCCACTTTTCTTTGAAACTGATTGTCTTCCCTCTTTGAACATTTTAGACTACCTTCGAGCTGTGGTGTAGGGAAGAACAGACTTTCCATAAGCCTCCTGTAACATTGTTTAGGCCTCAGCTAAAGATCTGTTGAGATGAAAGCAGAATTTCAAAGCCGAATATTGTTCCTCGCCTATTACCTCCATGGCAGCGATAGGCGATACTGAAAATGTCTGACCTTGGCTGCCTCTCACAGCGGGAACCAGGAGTCCCAACAATGAGACTACTACAGCGTGATTGTTGCACATTAAGCTAACGGAATATCATAAGATTTAATTTTAGCGCGAGAAATTTTGACCATAAAAATTATGATCATCCCAGGTAGATGCTATTTTTCTTGACTTCCGGAAGGCGTTCGATACAGTTCCGCACTGTCGCCTGATAAACAAAGTAGGAGCCTACGGAATATCAGACCAGCTGTGTGGCTGGATTGAAGAGTTTTTAGCAAACAGAACACAGCATGTTGTTATCAATGGAGAGACGTCTACAGACGTTAAAGTAACCTCTGGCGTGCCACAGGGGAGTGTTATGGGACCATTGCTTTTCACAATATATATAAATGACTTAGTAGATAGTGTCGGAAGTTCCATGCGGCTTTTCGCGGATGATGCTGTAGTATACAGAGAAGTTGCAGCATTAGAAAATTGTAGCGAAATGCGGGAAGATCTGCAGCGGATAGGCACTTGGTGCAGGGAGTGGCAACTGACCCTTAACATAGACAAATGTAATGTATTGCGAATACATAGAAAGAAGGATCCTTTATTGTATGATTATATGATAGCGGAACAAACACTGGTAGCAGTTACTTCTGTAAAATATCTGGGAGTATGCGTGCGGAACGATTTGAAGTGGAATGATAATATAAAATTAATTGTTGGTAAGGCGGGTACCAGGTCGAGATTCATTGGGAGAGTGCTTAGAAAATGTAGTCCATCAACAAAGGAGGTGGCTTACAAAACACTCGTTCGACCTATACTTGAGTATTGCTCATCAGTGTGGGATCCGTACCAGGTCGGGTTGATGGAAGAGATTGAGAAGATCCAAAGAAGAGCGGCGCGTTTCGTTACCGGGTTATTTGGTAACCGTGATAGCGTTACGGAGATGTTTAATAAACTCAAGTGGCAGACTCTGCAAGAGAGGCGCTCTGCATCGCGGTGTAACTTGCTCGCCAGGTTTCGAGAGGGTGCGTTTCTGGATGAGGTATCGAATATATTGCTTCCCCCTACTTATACCTCCCGAGGAGATCACGAATGTAAAATTAGAGAGATTAGAGCGCGCACGGAGGCTTTCAGACAGTCGTTCTTCCCGCGAACCATACGCGACTGGAACAGGAAAGGGAGGTAATGACAGTGGCACGTAAAGTGCCCTCCGCCACACACCGTTGGGTGGCTTGCGGAGTATCAATGTAGATGTAGATGTAGATGTATTAAACGGCCCTCGTAATTGTAACTGTGTCAAATGAATCATTTTCAAAGCAGTAAATCACTGTGGTTTCTAGATTTAAAACCACGAAGACGAAGCTTCCACACATAAAAAGGTACAGATTCCAATAAACAAGCGTTACAGAAAATCGACATAATTTTGACAAATATGATGTTTCCGAGTACTGTTTCTGATGACAGCATATTATTATCACGCAGCGATCTATCTTGTTGTGCTTTTAAGTTTTTGTGGAGCTTTCACAGTTTCCATGCTGACTGGGATGTTTTTCCAAAGGAGGATGTAAGTAGTTATAAGCTGCAGATAACGTTCAGTACTTATTTATTTTGAAGTGCTACCACGAAGTTGCCAGGCCAATAAAGAGAAAAATATTACCATATACGTCGCATCAAGGAGGAACTGCATTCGTTACAATGTTAATACGAGTTGGTTAGCCATAATGTCATAAAAGAAGTTCATTAAGCTCGTTACAGAAGTCAGTGGTAGAACGTAACCGAGTTAGCCTTTTAAAGGCCTACGAAGTGGGTGTGTGGGCCATTCGCGCTCCTCACAAAATTTGTGACTCAATGGTATAATAAACTTTGTTGTACCCTAAAAATTTTATGCACTAGTCTGAAACTGGGAGCATAGAATTAGCTTTTTTTGTTTTCCCGCGCAGCTCTTGACGTCGTTACGTCGTTCTTTTTGCTGAATCTTCTCAAAAGGTACATCCGGGGATGAATTTGAATTACGACTCACTTCCGCGCCATTCTCACGATGCTGAAACACACGAGCCGCGACATTTAGTCTCGCGAAGAAAATGAGTGCGCTTCCGCCTGCGTCGTTACGTGATAAGTTCAAAAGTCGTTTCGCTCTAAACAAAAATTAAATTTCCACAGGGCTCGGGGTGCGTCCCTGCTTCAACCAGCTGACGGTACCGCTGTTTCTCTCTAAATCCTATTACAACTTTCTTCCGCATCTTGGACGCATAAAGTGCCGGTAAGGCCGCGAGAGAACGCACTTTTCAGCACGGAAAAATTCGAGGTTCACCGTCACACGACGGGAAGATTATTTTTTTAAGCTAGCTCAAACGAAGTGCAAGAACAGCATGTCACTGTTTTTTTCTGTTCAGGAAGTGAAACAAAGTTAGGAGGCTTCTTCCGTGAAAATGACACGTGCAGAGGTTGAGAAGCTGATGAACGCTTTTGTATGAAATAGGGAACAGGTAAGACATTGGTAGGATGTGAAAAAAATAACTACCACCGTACGAGTTCTTGGGTGTACCATGAACGGAGTGAAATTAGAAGTCCAGCCAGCGTGTGCATTATATAAGGCCCTCTAACAAAAGTTCACAACGAGAAATACCTGAGAGACACGTCTTTAGTCATTCAGTTACTGTATTCAAATGCCGCCTCCTTAACTGGGTGGTAACGTGCTCGCCTCTCATGGAAGTGGGCCCGGGTTCGATTCCCAGCCGGGTTCGAGATTTACAGTTACTGTATTCAAACGTCCGCCTGCTTAGGGCTTTTTTTTTTGATTGTTCAATATATGATCGTTTGCAGTTCGTTCTGACCTCATTTGCCACTGCCTGGAATATTCCAGCTACACGGCGGGCTATGAAAGGCACTCCAGAGGTAGTTTGCGAAGCATTGTCGATATCTGGTATGCCCGGAAATAGCATGATGTCTTTCTTGCAAATAGAGCCCGAAGTCAAGTAAATTCTTGTGTCCGTCACGACAGAGGTAATGGACCGCACGTCCACGTATCCAGGTGACAGAGTTGGTTCGAGTCGTGGGGTAAAATGTCTCATCCGGAAACAATAACGTGCGTGCAGATATATGCTCCGGCCTAACTCGCAAGAGATAATCCAGCATCTGCCGCACAAGGTGCCAAACAGGTTTCGCCTCTCCACAGCTGAGGCGGTGCTCGTCAGAATCTACTGTATTGTAACCCACACAATTGGGAGATTCTGCCATGTGGATATTTTAGATACGTTCTTGCGTCACCATCTTCCCATTAACGACGACGTACCATGGGGAAACAACATCGGAATGAAGCATGGCATCGTGTACCGTCTTCCACATCACGCGCCACCGTACGTCAGGATATTTTAGTTCGACCACATTTAGGGGACGGCGTTGCAGCATGCCGTGATATAGGCGTCGAGTTGTGGCCATTCGCGGTGTCGTGAGCGCTACACTGCAATAATTTTGTTCTAAATAGAAACGTCCTTTATAAAAGAGGGGCGCTGGGATGTCCTGTAATGGCACGGGCGCTCTTAGTGAAGCAGGACGTAGCGCCGTCAGAAGCAGACTCGTGAGGCTCGTAAGACAACGGTGCAGCAGACATAAATGTGTGCTAACATAGAGGGTAATGGCCCTATCATGGACGTTAACTAGGCTGAGACCACCTTTTTCCTTGGGGAGGGTAAGAGATACGTATCTGATCTTCAGTAACATACCAGCGGTGACGAAGTATCCCGGCGCTGCCATAATGCTACGAGCCAAGGGTTTCGGAATGGGTAGCGTTTGGGCGACATGCGGTATGCGGGACGCAAGGTATACATTGGCATAATACGCCCGCTGAACGATGTTGAGGGATCGCAAGCGCTGATTTGCAATTCCGGCCCTGATTTGGTTAAGAAGGCGTCGATAATTGAGCGTCGTCGCGCGTCGCATGTCGTTCATGAAATCTAAGCCCAAGCAGCGTACAGTATCACTGAAGCGTAAGGGGGCAATGTGTTCCTGCGGTATCCCAATCCCTATGCTCAAGGCGACGGACTCGTCAGCGTTGATTTGGCTACCAGAAGCTGAACCGTAGGTTGCAATCCAGTCCAAAGCCGCGGCCCTGTCGTCAGCTCCACGTATGACGATTATCAAATCATCCGCATTTGAGGTGCAGCGATAGATGGAGCCGCCGAACTGTATCCCGGTGAGCTTGTCTCGGAGACCAAAAAACAAAGGTTCTAAGGCCAATGCAAATAACAATGTTGATAATGGACATCCCTGTCGTACTGATCGGCGGATCGGCATGGGTGCCGTCAGTCTTCCATTAACAAGAATTCGAGAAGTAGCACCATGCAGAAGGCGTGTCAACACTGTGATAAAGGGGTCGGGGTATTCCATGCGAGCCGGCCGGAGTGGCCGAGCGGTTCTAGGCGCTTCAGTCTGGAACCGCGCGACCACTACGGTCGCAGGTTCGAATCCTGCCTCGGGCATGGATGTGTGTGATGTCCTTAGGTTAGTTAGGGTTAAGTAGTTCTAAGTTCTAGGGGACTGATGACCTCAGAAGTTAAGTCCCATAGTGCTCAGAGCCATTTGAACCATTTTTTTATTCCATGCGCCGTAGAACGGCTGTGAGGAAAGTGTGGCCCACACGGTCAAAATCCTGGCTAAAGTCGATGGACGCCAGGGCTGCCGGCAAACGTCTCACTCATGCAAGGGAGATGAGGTCCCTGTAACGACATAAAGCAGTTCTGATGTTGTTGGGTCTCCCCAAGGACATCTGATCGCTGGACAGGACGTGCAATAGTGTGCCGCGGATACTTTCTGATTGCAGCCTTGAAAAGATCTTGAAGTAGCTGTTCAATAACGTTAAGGGGCGATAATCGCGGACATGATTCCGTCCCTTCGGCTTATGGATGGGGACAATCAGACCTTCCAAGAACGGTGCGGGCAATGTTAAACCCGGGGACATCAATTCCTGACAAATTTCAATCAAACACGGTACCAACAGTTGTTTAAAGGCTCGATAGGACTCTCATGGTAACCCATCGATTCCTGGTGATTTATGGGGAGCACCTTTACCAATGGCGTCGGGCACCTCCTCTTCTGTCACTTCTCCCAGTTAAGTCGGTACCATGTCTGGTGGAACTGTACCGTGGACATGTGCTGAAACGGTGTCTACCGTCGCCATATCAGGGAGCACTGCTGAATAAAGTTGAGCGTAATGCCCATAGAAGGCTTCTGCTATATCTGCTTGTTCTACCACCTGTCGACCGTTGTCCGGTATCATGTCGGTTACCAGTGCCCTACGGCGCCTCCTGCGTTCTAGGAGGACGTGGTGCATAGATGGTCTTTCTGATTGTATCATGTCTGGAGCAAGCGACCGTATAACAGCGCCCTGTAAATGATCTGCCTGTCAGGTGAGGGCTCCATAGCAAGATATTCCCGTAGGATGGTGTAATAAAAGTTTTCCGTGCTCCTCCTCCATGCCGCCGCTTCCCGGCATTAAGCCATGAAGGTGCGCCTAAGGGCAGGCTTCACACATTCAATCCACCAACTGAGGGTCGATCGGTAACGACCACGACGCTGTAAAGACGCGTTCCACAACTCTTCGATAGCACCTTTACATGCCGGCTCGTCCAGATGGGTGACGTTCAGTTTCCAGGGGTGGCTACTGCGCCACACGCGTGCAGGTTGGAGGGCAATGGTGCAAATATAGGCCGTGTGGTCGGTGAATGTAGTGGGCCAGAGTTCTGCTCCTCTCGTCGCCGTCGAAAGGGTGCTTGTGACATAAATCCTGTCTAACCGACTTGATGAATGACTTGTATAATGGGTGTAACCAGGAGCTGGGCCATGGATGTGGCGCCACGTGACGATCAGGTGGAGATTACGCACTAGCATTTCCAATTCCGCACACGGGACGTGATGTGGCTGCCGATCAGACGGTGGTAATGTACAGTTAAAATCTCCTCCGATCACCATATCGTTTATGCGGCCCATAAATAGAGGCCCGATCTCTCCGTCTCCCTGCTCCTGAAGGGGCATATACATTGATGAGTCGTACACCGTTGACAGTTACTGCCATGGCTCTTGCACTCGGTAAGTACAGTACGTCCGTAGCCGCCAAGCCGTCCCGTAGCAGGATAGCCACACCACAATCGGTAGAAGAGGCGTGGGAGATGTGGGCGGTATATCCGTAGAAGTCAGGGAAACTAGCGACACATACTTCCTGCAAGAGGGCCACGTCGATGTCCGCCTCATCGAGCATGCGTTGTAGCATTGTCAGTTTGTGTGGTGCCCTTATCGCGTTGATATTGATTGTGGCAAGGCCAAAGGTGTGCTGCCTAGCCTCTTCACCTAGGGTAGACGCCATGGCAATCGAAGATAACCGCAAGAGATGCCGGACCCTACGAACCCGTTACAGATTATTTCACGCTAGGAGTGGCATCCCCAATGCCACCCCTTCCCCTGTCACCCGTGCCCTCTCCAGGAAGTTCCTCAACATCAACCGACCTCAGTGGGTGCAACACGATGCTGTGTAGCTGATCTGCACCTAAATCTCTCCCACGTACGTCGTCTGTGGTAGAGGTAGACGGAGCGCCATCCATCGACGCGACCTGCTGCGTCTGTGGTGTAAGAAGTAACTAGGCACTCGTAGTATGGGCAAGTGAACCGTCTACACCACTTAGATCCTCAGCAGGCGCAGCATCCATGCCGTCTGACGAGATGTCACCTTCTTGACCGGTGGTGTATAGGAGGCAATCGTCAGAAGGGGTCTGCCGACGTCGCTTGCGTCGTCGAGGCGAACGTTGCTTTCGAACTTGGCCATCCGTATCCGAATGTGGGAGGCAATCCAGCGTCGCATCACCTTCCGCTAGGAAAGCCGCGGTCGGGACAATGTTCGCGTCCACGTCCATCTCGTTCTGATTGTTATGTTGCGTCTGGATTTCGTGGGACTGTTGCTGCTGCGGAGGAGGCGACATATGGGTTGGCATCTGGGGTCCTTCCTCTTCCTCCCTTGGTCCTTCTGACGTCGATGGATGTGCCCGATCGCCCGTGTCTTCCGCATCTATGGTACGCATCGTCGTCTGAGCGTACGTGATGGGCAGGATTGTCGTCCCCGTCGGGGAAACAGAGTCTCCCACTGGTGTCTGCGTAATTCTACGTTGTAAGCAGCTCGATCGAACATGGCCCTCCTGCCCACATCTGGAACAGGTACGCGGTTGACCGTCGTACATTATGATTGCACGACAGCCACCGATGTTCAAATAGGACGGCACATGTTTCTTGAGCTCGAGTTTAATTTGGCGCACACCATTGTAGACCTTATACGTCGAGAAAGTTTGCCACTTTTCTGCAACGTGACTGATGACAGTGCCATATGGTCGGAAGGCGTCCTGTACAACTTCCTCTGGGACCTCGAAGGGGAGCTCAAAAACCATTACAGTCCTTAGGCCCATGCCTACATGATCCACCGTCACTGCACCGATATGCCCGTCAGAATGTTTGAATCTGAGTGAGTTCGAGTATTTAGACACCACTGTCGAGCAGACCTCTGCACTGGTCATTTTAACATAAACCACGCTCGCCGTTATAGAAAAATGTATTCCGACGACATTCGCCGGATCGAAACGCAGATCGTCGCGTATGAACTGTTCTATTTCATAGGCTCGAGGACGCGCGTGATCTGGTTGGAAAGTAATTTTGATCGTATCGTGGCGCCATGTGTGTGCCATAGTCGCACTGAACTTGGAACAAATACAGCTCGCGCCGCGAGAAGGTAAACACAAGCAAGCGCTCACGGTCGCGCACGGCGGGGCGCAGCGGACGTCCTCGCCCCACCGCAGCCGCAGTTTAAAAAGGTTAAGTTTGCCTTTCATTGGTGGGTTTTTTAAAATTACGTGGCTTTAAAATTGTTAGTTATTGTAAAAGGTGAATGACTGTATCTTTACTTTGATTGTTTTAATCTACTTGGCATCCTTTGAAAATGCTAGTTCTGCCTCCCTGTTAGCGAGCCCTTGTAATTTAATATCTTGTTGCGCCAAAATTTAAAAGAAGTGGCTCCCTACATGTTCGGTAGCGAAATTGGATGCAAATTTGTTGGTTCAAATGGCTCTGAGCACTATGGGACTTAACGTCTGAGGTCATCAGTCCCCTAGAACTTAGAACTACTTAAACCTAACTAACCTAAGGACATAACACACATCCATGCCCCAGGCTGGATTCGAATCTGCGACCGTAGCGGTCACACGGTTCCAGACTGATGCGCCTAGAACCGCATGGCCACTCCGGCCGGCGCTTAGGTGGGTGGTAACGTGCTCGCCTCCCGTGCAACCGGGCCCGGGTTCGATTACCGGCCGGCTTCAATATTTTCTCCGCTCGGGGACTGGTTGTTGTGATGCCCTCATCATCATTTTATCCTCATCACCTGCACGCAAATCGCCCAATATGCCGTCGACTGTAATAAGACTTGCACTTGCCGGCCGAACTTCCCCGAATAGGGGGCCTCCCGGCTAACGATGCCTTACGCTCATTTCATTTATTTTGTATTCAAACGATGCTAAACAGTGTTGGAAAAATTAATTTCGGAGGAAAGTAAAAACGTTTACACTAAGTACCGAATCTATGAATTCGTAATAGCAAAACCATCCAGTAAAAAGTCATGATTTTTTATTGTATCTCATACACTGCATATCGAAAGAGAAAATTTGAAATAGTAGCTTTTCCGTTGTTTTTCCAACGCATTTCGAAATTCAGTGGTTTAATCAGCTGCTGTGCTTGACAGCAATCTTCTGGCAAACGGCGTAGGCATTTCTCCCTCGCGGAAACCTCGAAGGTTCTAAATCTGTTCAGAGGAAATTTATATTGTTGCTTTCTTTGTTCAGCTTTCTTTCAATTTCGTTTAATTCATGTTAAATATTCTACACTAATGTCCAAATGGTTAACTTACTCAGGAAAAGAGAGAACTTGAGAGATAACTGTTAATGGCAGTCAAGCTTTTATTATAAAACGTAGTATGGGAGTTTCATAGAGAAGCAATTCCTTCAAGTTTCCAATAGACACGATTCGAAGACGAGGAGTGTCAGTGACCTAGACACATTCCGTCTACCATGCGGTGGGAGTATGGTGCACTTAGAGGTGGAATATGTAATGTAATGCAACAAAGACGTCCATAGAGTAACGCTTTGTAGGGATGAATATGCGGACACCAGCGACCGCGTATCAGAAGCTACATTTGGCCACTCGCCAATTCAGGAGAAACACTGTTCCGCTACGTTATAATCAGATACTGAGCGATGGGTTCAATACCGACTGACGTTGTGCTCTTTGAAGCTGCGGAAAAGCCTCTGCGTACTTTCTTGGCGAATAACATTATGCGCTGGAGAATCCAAATTCTCTATCAAGTGTTCAAAAATTAACTGATAAGCTTATTCAGACAAGTTAATTTCATGAAACAGAAGGCACGCTTCTGATTAGGAACCACTGCTTAACAGGAATCCTTCCTTACTACCTATTTCCCAGGACCAACTAGGATTTCGAAGTTCCGTCTCTCAGCTACTCACTTCGAACAACAATCATCTGCTAACCAACAGTGGAACGTTTTCACATTAACAATATGTTGCGGACGACCATCCAAATGCACATGGGAAGACGTCAGGGGCTTCTGGTGGTTAGGGCAATGTTCAGTAATGCACGCTGAACGGTGTTATCCGAAATACTTGCGCCTGCTCCACCGTTCCACTGTTTCGCCAGACCTGTCACAAACAACAGCCTACCTTCCTCTGTAGAGCAGTCAAGCCACAGAACCCTCGTTTTGGGAGCAGGCGTGGACCTCCAACGCCCCATCGTCTACTCGTGGGTTTTACCGTTCTTCAGCCCCTTTCCGTATACACCTCCCTACGGCATATCTAACCAGATTTCCGATAGCATCGAATTTTCCAAACAGCCAGAAAACAGAACGTTGTCCAGGAGGGAGTCATCTTCAGATATGCGGTGAGCCCCAATGGAGTGTTACAGGACGGTTGTTGTCATCTTATGCATTAATGACTTCGTGGATAGTACTAGTTACAAAGTCTGGACTTTCACAAGTGACGAAGTTTTATACGGGAAATCTTTCCATTTAAGAAGCAATAATATCCAATTATACGTCCCTAAAACACCAGCCGTGTGCAAAAACTGATAACTTGCTCTTAATCCAGAGACATGCGAAGTTGAGCACTCCACGAAACTTGAAAAAGAGATAGCCATTGACTAAATGATTGGTGAGCTACTTCTCGAATGAGTGACATCGTACAAATATCTGGAGTTCAGAGCTACAATGTGTAGAGATATGAAGGCTAATGGCAGAATAGATCCATGTGCCACTAGAGACAATTGCAGTCAACGATTTGTTAGTAGGGTACTGGAAAATTGCCTTTTACGTACAAAACTCTTACTAGGCTTATATTTCAGTGTTCTAGTTCCTGTTATTCACATGCGGTCAATGGAACAGGTGTCATAGAGCGTAATACAGAGGAGCATTGCAAATGGTGACTATTCATTTTAAGTGACCATGGAGCAAAATAGACAATTTCAAGTATCTTACATTTGACGAAAGGTTTTGTACACCCATCGATTGCCTCCTTAGAAAACTTCAAGAGCCATCATTTCAGGACAGAGTGTACGTACATTCTCCAGCCCCTAATTATTTATTCCTTCCAGATCACGCAGAAGTAAGTAGGGGACATATTGGCCCGATAATAAGCCGTCACCCCACATAAGCCGAACCTCTAAATATCGAATAAGGAACAAAAAAAGTGGCGTGAAAATGAGACGCACACTAATTAAGAGGAGAAAATTACCAGAAATTTATTTATATTTAAATGTAAGGCATAGGACCGTACCGTAAACATTTGTCGTAACATACGATACAGCCCAATGCCACCTAACAAACGGATACTACATATTGTCTTCTTCATTCTCTTCGAACAATACGCCATCCTCGCTGAAATCCATCGTCCAACATTTCTTGAGCCCGTTGATGATAGACTCTGATGATATGAGGATCATGAAGCAAGAATCCACTCGCAGAGAATGGTGACTAATGGCTTCTTAATGTTATCAGATGGTGTAAGGACATGGTGTTCTCCCAGCAACCAATCTGAATAAACTTATCGCAGGCAGTCCTTAAAGGACCTGTATATGGTCTCATCTAGCAGCTATAGTTCTAAAGTCAGTCCACCGGGTATTACGAAAAGGTCTGTCTTTTGTGAAGCATATTACTCTTTTACTTCATCACTATCCTAGCACCCGTGGTCTGGGGACGCCAGCGTGTTCGGTCAGAGAGCTGGCTGCTCTCTGTAATTAAAAAAACTGAGTGATGGGATCTACAACGAACTTCAACGGATGTCATGTGACGTCCGCTACGAACAAACACAACAACTAACAAAACGCAAATAAATAAATAAATAAATAAATAAATAAAAGAATGTAAGAATAAAGGGGTAGCGTCTTTGATTCATAATCAGAATGGCTTCGGTCCCGGGTTCGAATCCCACCGCTGCTTAAATGTTGATAAATAATCAGCATTGGCGGCCGAAGACTTCCGGCCTTTTCAAAGAGGACGGAGGAGCGGACAAAGGTTCACGGCACTCTCTTATCCTAGGAGTTGGAAGCCCCTAAAGATGACGGAAGAATCAGTAATCATCAATGGCATGAGGCTGATGGCAGTGGAAACCACTGCATTAATGACACATGACGTGTGTCCACAGGACATGTGGCCTGAAATTGAAGAAGAGTCATGATGATCTCTCCATTGCCAAAAGATTCCGGAATAGTTCCCCATTCGGATCTCCGGGAGGGGTCTGCCAAGGGGGAGGTTAACATGAGAAAAAGATTGAATAATCAACGGAAGTATAACGTTCTACGAGTCGGGGCGTGGAATGTCAGAAGCTTGAACGTGGTAGGGAAACTAGTAAATCTGAATAGGGAAATGCAAAGGCTCAATCTAGATATAGTAGGGGTCAGTGAAGTGAAGTGGAAGGAAGACAAGGATTTCTGGTCAGATGAGTATCGGGTAATATCAACAGCAGCAGAAAATGGTATAACAGGTGTAGGATTCGTTATGAATAGGAAGGTAGGGGAGAGGGTGTGTTACTGTGAACAGTTCAGTGACCGGGCTGTTCTAATCAGAATCGACAGCAGACCAACACCGACAGCGATAGTTCAGGTATACATGGCTACGCCGCAAGCTGAAGAGATAGAAAAAGTGTATGAGGATATTGAAAGGGTAATATAATATGTAAAGGCAGATGAAAATCTAATGGTGATGGGGGGTTGGAATTCAGTTTTAGGGGAAGGAGTGGAAGAAAAGATTACAGGATAATATGGGCTTGGGACAAGGAATGAGACAGGAGAAAGATTAATTGAGTCCTGTAATAAACTTCAGCTAGTAATAGCGAACACTGTGTTCATGAATCACAAGAGGAGGAGGTACACTTGGAAAAGGGCGGATGATACGGGAAGATTTCAATTGGATTACATCACGGTCAGACAGAGATTCCGAAATCACATACTGGATTGTAAGGCGTACCCGCGAGCAGATCACAACATAGTAGTGGTGAAGAGTAGGTTGAAGTTTAAGACATTAGACAGGAAAAATAAAAAGTGGGATACGGAAGTACAAAGGAGTGATGAGATACACTTGAAGTTCTCTAAGGCTATAGATACAGCAATAAGGAATAGCTCAGTAGGCAGTACATTTGAAGAGGAATAGACATCCCTAAAAAGGGCGATAACAGAATTTGGGACAGAAAAAATAGGTCGCCGAGGCTCCAGTCTTCCTTCGGGCATGGGTGTGTGTGTTTTTCTTAGCATAAGTTAGTTTACATTATTTTAAGTAGTGTGTAAGTCTAGGGACCAATGGTCTCATCAGTTTAGTTCCTTAGGAATCCACCCACATTTGAACATTTGAAAACATACTTACAAAGAAGGTAACTGCGAAGAAACCATGGGTAACAGAAGAACTAATGATAGATGGAAGGAGGAAGCTTAAAAATGTTCCAGGAGACTCAGGAATACAGAAATACAAGTCGCTGAGGATTGAAATAAGTAGGAAGTGCAGGGAAGCGAAGACGAAACGGCTGCATGAAAAATGTGAAGAAATCGAAAAAGAAATGACTAAGCATACAGGAATGTCAAAACAACCTTCGGTGACATTAAAAGCAAGGGTGATAACATTAAGAGTGCAAAGGTAATTCCACTTTAAATGCAGACAAGAGAGCGGATTGGTGGAAAGAATTCATTAAAAGCTTCTATGAGGAGGAAGAATTGTCTGATGTGATAGAAGAAGATTTAGAAGAGATAGGGGATCCAGTATTGGAATAAGAATTTCAAAGAGCTTTGGAGGACTTAAGGTCAAATAAGGGAGAAGGAATTGATTACATTCCTTCAGAATTTCTAAAATAACTTGGGAAGTGGAAACAAAACGACTATTCACGTTGGTGTGCAGAATAAATGAGTCTAGCGACATACCATATGACTTTAAGCTGACAAGTGCGAGAATTATCGCACAGTCAGCTGAGCAGCTCATGCAACCAAGTTGCTTACAAGAATAATATACAGAAGAATGAAAAAGAAAATCGAGGAAGCTCTAGACGACGATCAGTTTGGCTTTAGGAAAGGTAAAGGCACGAGAAAGGCAATTCTGACGTTACGGTTAATAATGGAAGCAAGACTAAAGGAAAATCAAGACAAGTTCATAGGATTTGTCGACCTGAAAAAAGCGTTCGACAATATAAAATAGTGCAAGATGATCGAAATTCTGAAAAAAGGAGGGGTAACCTATAGGAAGAGACGGGTCATATACAATATGCACAAGAGCCAGGAGGGAATAATAAGAGTGGACGATGTGGCGTGTGTGTGTGTGGGCTCGATGGGGATAGTTGTTCAAGTCTTGTGTGTGTGTCGGCTCGATGGAGATGGTTGTTCAAGTCTTGTCGATCGCGACAGCTCCGACCCGTAACTTTTAAAACAAACTCCTCGCTTTGTTTGATTACTTTCAGATACTATTTCCCTTTAACAGATATCCGCGTATCTATGGAGCAGCACGCCGAAATGTATAAGCAGCCCTCGCTAATAATTAAAGCAGTGGTGTTTGAAGGATGTCTGTCTTCTTACCTGCTACACACAGCGACTGCACCACTCGGTACCACAACTCCATTTATCTGAAACAATAAACCAAATGCCCCTCACGTGGTCGCGAAGGCCTTATAAGCTTACGCCAAACTTGATAATAGTAGTTTTTATGCCCGGTTTGTAAATGAATGTTCAAACGCAGATAATGTGATATCTCGAATTATAAGTTCCACCATTCAAGCCGTTGCGAGGATGTTGATTTGTGAACTATTATAGCGTCGTTAATCCGTCGCTACGGTGCTAATTCAACAACTCCTACGTCGTAAATCCAGAGGTAATGTATTCTCTAAATAACATACAGAAACCGTCGTAATAAAATGTTCAATTACTGTTCACTGCTAATAATGCCACTTAATCAACTTGAGCTTCGGCTTCTACCAAGAAAATAATTATTTCACAGTTACACAATAAAGTTCAATTAAATGATTTAGACGACACGAAGTATAAAAGTTATAACTGAGTTTATTGAACTTCTGAATTATCTAACCACTGTACTGGAGAGCACACCGATCTGTCATTCAAGGAATTGAAGGTACGATTTACATCAGCAATTCCGACATTGACTACAGCTTCCGACAAAACGGCGTACCTGTGAATTCGTCATGTTGCGTGTATATGTTACCTACTCAAGTCCGTTTGTAGAATTTATGTAGGCGTTTGGTATATTGCTGTGTCCTTCAATGTTCATGACGATCACAGATCACAACGACTAAGTCCCAGAATTGATTAAGTATCACACGAGTTACTTTTCCCTCGCGTGTAATATCTGTTCCGTTGTCTGGCTAAACGGTAAATGTTCTCTCACTTTTCCTTAGAACTTTGACTAATACGTCAAGACGATACTTGGAAAACTTTAAAATACCAGATCGATCTGAAAAAATCTAGTATCGGTCAATAAGTGTGCTTCTGTCGCGGCGTCTACAAGAGAGAGAATTAACATCGCCCTTGAAGGTTTTCATTGTAGTCGCAACGAACTTCCAGCTAGATGCGGCTACAACTCTTTTCTTGGATAAATGTTATCTCTGATCACCTTATCTCGTCGTAAAGCATATATTTTTAATTATTTATCTAGAGTTTCATGCTTCGTAGATTAAGTGATCATCTGACAGTGCTTCAAATAGTTCTCTCCGTGGAATAGATGTTGTTAGTTCCCTAGTATTTCTGTTGGTCAAACTTTCAATAGTGTTAATATTTTGTTGCCAGTAGCTACTGTCAAGGTCAGGATAACTGATTTTTATGTCTTTTGCTGTCAAATGGGATGTCATTAGGGTCTCTATATTTGGGGTGTTCTATATGCCCCCCGGACGACGAAGTACGTACGTGACTTCGTGCTTCAGCGTCCCTAACCAGGAGAAGTCTTTTTTTCATTGGCTTATTAGCGTCACACACATACACATGCAAAAAACCAAAATCGTTACAGTGTTCTTTTTACATCAATAATGAGCCTATCTTTCATGTTCCTTAAATATTTCATCGCTTCATTTTAATATCACACTTATATCTTCCGCGCATTGCCACACTATCGCTGCAACCGCACCAGACCATGCAAAGCTGCGAACATGGTCCGTTTCTATGCCAGTGTCTTCTTATTGATCGACCAGGGCGAAGCTGCAACAGCATCGGACCGCATATGGCAGCAACTACGATCTGTTCATGCCCTCTCGTCTGGTTGCTCTCGTTGCTCAGTGGCTGCGCTCCCATCAGACTGTACCAACATGTCAGCACAATCCGTCCGAAGATAGTCTTCATCACCTCTGTTGAGTGTGCTGAAACATCTAAATCACATCTCTTTTCGGGCTAACTACTGCATTACATGAAATTAAACATCGTTAGTTTAACAGAAATTTAGGCGTAACTATTTTTTTAACAGCGCTCTTGCTGTAGTTATTAATGTTTAGTTGTTTTAATTTTTATTGCAGTTACTGTTGTGGTGATTATATCGATATTCCTTCACCTTTGTGCTTAACTTTCACTGATCTCACGGGTTCTTTTATACGTCAAAGATCCTGTAACCATCTTAAAATGGTAGCATTATTTTGTTATTTACTGGTAATAGATTGGAATCGTAATAATTTTTTTTTGTGCTAGCAATGTATTGCGTTGGGATCAATAATTAATTGCTGGGGCGTGAAAATATTTGCTTTTGACATACTGCAGGAAATAAGGATTATTGACGTCATTCGTCATGAGTCAGCTGTAGCAAGGTTATGAAACAAGTAGAGTATATGTGATCACATTCATAAATGATAGACGCAACTGGGTAAAAAAATTCAAGTACTAGAACAGGTTTAATAAGTAACTGCTTATAGCATATTAATATCATGAAAAGCTTATCCTGGAAAAATTACAAAATGGAATATTGAGCTGAAAGAAAAAATATATATTATGCTGAAAAGTAGTAAACTTCGAATTAATAGGTAATGAAACGTGTACTTAATATGTGTGTACTCTATCTGTCTTTCCCAAAACATTCAGTCATTATACAGGGTGATTCAAAAAGAATACCACAACTTTAAAAATGTGTATTTAATGAAAGAAACATAATATAACCTTCTGTTATACATCATTACAAAGGGTATTTAAAAGTTTTTTTTCACTCAAAAACACGTTCAGAGATGTTCAATATGGTCCCCTCCAGACACTCGAGCAATATCAACCCGATACTCCAACTCGTTCCACACTCTCTGTAGCATATCAGGCGTAACAGTTTGGATTGCTGCTGTTATTTCTCATTTCAAATCATCAATGGTGGCTGGGAGAGGTGGCCGAAACACCATATCCTTAACATACCCCCATAAGAAAAAATCGCAGAGGGTAAGATCAGGGCTTCTTGGAGGCCAGTGATGAAGTGCTCTGTCACGGGCTGCCTGGCGGCCGATCCATCGCCTCGGGTAGTTGACGTTCAGGTAGTTACGGACAGATAAGTGCCAATGTGGACTCTCCATACAGTTGATTGTGGAATTTACAGCTCTCTGCTAGCTCTTCGAGTCGATTTTCCTGGGCTGCGAACAAATGCTTGCTGGATGCGTGCTACATTTTCATCACTCGTTCTCGGCCGTCCAGAACTTTTCCCTTTGCACAAACACCCATTCTCTGTAAACTGTTTATACCAACGTTTAATACACCACCTATCAGGAGGTTTAACACCATACTTCATTCGAAATGCACGCTGAACAACTGTCGTCGATTCACTTCTGCCGTACTCAATAACACAAAAAGCTTTCTGTTGAGCGGTCGCCATCTTAGCATAAACTGACGCTGACGCCTAGTCAACAGCGCCTCAAGCGAACAAATGTACAACTAAATGAAACTTTATAGCTCCCTTAATTCGCCGACAGATAGTGCTTAGCTCTGCCTTTTGTCGTTGCAGAGTTTTAAATTCCTAAAGTTGTGGTATTCTTTTTGAATCACCCTGTACAATGCGACATAACACATACTGTCAAAAGGAACTGCAGCAAATAATTAATTAACTACATAGCATTTCCTAACTAACACAAAATATATAAACTTCATCATTATCATCGTCTGCAAAGAAAACTTCATTATTCATATTACCATATTCTTCATATAACTATTCACCATCATTTATTATCACCTGCAAAAAATTGACACTTCATTATTCATATTCACATTACCATTCACTTCATACAACTATTCATTATCATTCATTACTTCATATAATATAGAATTTCTTACTTCTAGCATATTTCATCACTAAAATTAACATGTGTAGTTCTCTCTGACAGCCTACATCAATCGTCTCGTATTCTGAAAGAAAAATAATTAGTTAAGACTGCTATTATACGATGTGTATAGTATATTCTTGTTAATGCTTGTTAATTCTGATCCATTTACTCTTCATGACAAGGTATTGCATTTTCTTTCGTTCATTCCGATGGTGAAATTTCCATTTCATAATAAACCACTGTGGATTGTTTAATTTATTTCCTTTACACAGTATTGCTTTCTGAAAAAGATGAGTACGGATTAATATCTTGCATTTAAATCATATACCCATTAAATGAACATTTATTTCTAGTGATATGACTAAACATACAGCATAGCATAACAGAAAACGTATTAGGTCAAAAACATAGACAGTTTTCAAGCGCAAAAATGTACACACAATATTATAATGTAGTAGCAAAACGTATAATAGTCAAGATATTGAGATATCATAAGGAAAAATGTCAAAGTCAACTGGTGTTTGTTATATCTTAAAGATTTCATAGTGCATACAGACAAAAATTCTACTTTCGATAGGAAAACAATCATATACAAGAAAAAATGAAAAATGTGCACGGCCTGATGTGTAACGACAAGGAAAGTGACCTGCTAACCTTACCTTACCGGGCACTTGCCAAGTAAAAATATAATCATCATCAGTAAGTAGTCACATAGATATAGTTGCATAAGTCGTCATATAAATATCAGGAAATGGCATTACAGTGTGATAAATCATAAAGTATGTTCATTCAATAAAGTGTTCAATATTGGAAATATTGTGATTGCCCTTGCTTTTTCTGTTTCTCAAAGTTTCGACATGTACTACATTGGGGTGAGGAATGCTGCGAATCCTATATGGACCTGCGTATAGAAGCTCAAATTTACTGCATCTACTTTTTCCTCTGTTGGATAAATAATGTGTGCGTACTAATATCTTCCGTCCATTGTGAAAGTCACGGCGTGTACAAACCTGTTTTTGCTGTCTTCTCCGGCGCTGTGCGGTACGTTTGATGTTGTTGACCGCAATGTCAATTGTTTCATGGTGTCGTAGTCGACGAGATGTAGGAAATGATGCTAATTCTTTAATTTTGATAGGTGGTTCAACATTTTTCAATATAACAGTCGGAGATAGTATAGTAGATTCATTTGGTATGGAGTTAATTACATTCTGCAATGAGAGTATGTGTGTATCCCAATCAATATGCCTTTTATGGCAGTATATTCTACATAGTTTACCAATTTCTTTCATTACTCGTTGTGGAGGATTTGATGAAGCGTGGTACCTGGATATATAGATTGGAGAAATGTTTCTTGCTCGTAACATACGTGTCCATATCGCAGATCGAAATTGTGGTCCATTGTCGGAAATTCCTTTCAATACGTATCCTTCATGAAATAAAAAATGTTTTACAAATGCATTCGATATTGATTTAGCAGTAGCTTTGTGTAACGGAGTGAAGGTTACAAATTTTGAAGTGAGTTCAACAGCGACAAAGATGTAGCAAAAATCTCTATTAGTTCTGGGAATCGGACCATAAATGTCTACAGCGGCCATGTGTCTCAATTTAACGGGTACAGTGGGATGTAACGGAGGAATATGTGAAGTCGTGTCTAATTTAGCTTTCTGGCAGATTTTTACATGACGCTAAAACTCGTCGAATACGTTTCTCCATGTTGGCAAAATAACAGTTCTGTCTCAGTATAAGTAAACATTTTCTGGCTCCATAATGTGCGTAACTTAAATGAGTATACCAAATTAATTTGTTAACAAGATAATAACCATTTGTTGCTGTCAGGGTGAGAGCGGCGAAACAGAATGTTCTTGCGTACAGTATAATGGCTTCTAATGGTAACATTATTCCTATCTTGCCAAAGGTGTTTAATTTCTTTCCATACGTTATTTTGCTCTGCTCTTGTGCTATGTCTCGTAATGACGTCGAAATGAAATTTTCAAATGGAACTTGTTGAGTATACATGACGCTTAAATTTGCTTGGCAGAAGTTGGTTGCGATGTCTTGCTGATTGTGCTGAGAGAACGGGATAGTGCGTCTGCTATAATATTTTGTGTACGGATATACGGAATAGGATACAGTTTAATTTTAAATTTTTCATGTTGATAACTTGAAATTCATACATAAAACCGGACATTGTACCAGGGACGTTGTCAAAAACTGGAGCTTGCTGTAAAAGAATATTGCGTAGCTGAGCACGTTCGTCGTCTGTATTTGCACTGCTTTGTTTTACTTTGACAGAAATCATTTGCATAACATCATAGTCAGCTTCGTTTGGTGTATTATAGTTGTGTACGTACGTATCGGTCAACAATGTGGAATGACAGTCCGTATTACGCGATGTAGAAAAGATCGCTGTTCGATTAATTGCCTGTTCATCTGGAGATAAAGCGTGCTGAAATTCTAATGCCAGTTACACATTCTCATCCTTTAACATTAAATAGGAATTTTGAAAGTCAATAATTGGGTCATGTTGTACCAGAAAATTCGTACCTAAAATAACGTCTGTTGTCAATAAGGGAACAATCCAAAAATTTGAGCGGAACGTATGACCTGCAATACAAAATGATAACTGTGTCTGCAATTTTACGTCTACTCCTTTACTAGACACTGCTCCTTTTACTTTAGTTTTGCCTAACGGTAACGTAGGACAAATACTCTCTTTGTTACAGTCTTTGAAGGTTTCTTCATTTATAACTGACATAGGTGATCCAGAATCGATTACTGCTGAAAATGTGGATGATCCAATCTTCACTTTAATGACAGGGTGGGAAATGGTTTTTTGAATAACTGGTTTCTCATACAAAAGAGTGTCTCGGATGTCGTCAAAAGTAATAATATTTTCGTGAACAAGAGGCTTTGTGTCAAAAGTATTGCTGACGTCTCTTGAAGATGCAACCTGTACTGTATCTAGTCAAATTCTATCTGACGTGCTGTTATTTGCGGGAGGATGCTGTGGCATTTCGACTATTTGTACTGTTCTGTTATTTCTTCCTGACGTATTAGATTCGGGATGATACCGACTGTCTTGTTCATTCATGATAATCTGTTGTTGTGGTTGATTATGCTGCTGGTAAGACCGACTGTTATTAAACGTACGCTGAAAACTGTGCTCTTTACTTTTACGTCTGTCATAATAATCGTTGTTATACGGCGAATTGCGATAGGAGTTGAAATGGTGTGTTTTCTGTACGTAACGATTTCCTTGTTGCTGTGCGTTTCTGTTTGGTGGAGCTGACGCTATACGTGTAGGCGGCGAAACATTAAAGCTTGGTTGACCTTGCAGACTACATTGTTGGTTAGGTATGTTAACCGACTGGTTTTGTTGATGTTGTGGAGAAAAGCCTCTATTGTTGCCAAACTGTCTTTGCTGTTGCTGATAACTATGAGGATACTGATAATTAAAATTTTGTCTGTTATACATGGTGATTAAAAAAGAATACCACAACTTTAGGAATTTAAAACTCTGTAACGACAAAAGGCAGAGCTAAGCACTATCTGTCGGCGAATTAAGGGAGCTATAAAGTTTCATTTAGTTGTACATTTGTTCGCTTGAGGCGCTGTTGACTAGGCGTCAGCGTCAGTTTATGCTAAGATGGCGACCGCTCAACAGAAAGCTTATTGTGTTATTGAGTACGGCAGAAGTGAATCGACGACAGTTGTTCAGCGTGCATTTAGAACGAAGTATGGTGTTAAACCTCCTGATAGGTGGTCTATTAAACATCTCCCAGCCACCATTGATGATTTGAAACGAGAAATAACAGCAGCTATCCAAACTGTTACGCCTGATATGCTACAGAGAGTATGGAACGAGTTGGAGTATCGGGTTGATATTGCTCGTGTCTCTGGAGGGGGCCATATTGAACATCTCTGAACGTGTTTTTGAGTGAAAAAAAAACTTTTTAAATACTCTTTGTAATGATGTATAATAGAAGGTTATATTATGTTTCTTTCATTAAATACACATTTTTAAATTGTGGTATTCTTTTTGAATCACCCTGTATAAGTTCTGGTGGTTGTCATTCCTGGACAGTCTATCATCTTTGCTATGAAAATAGCGTGGCTGATCGTAATTGCCGTATGCTTGTTGGCCTTCGTTATTATGTGAAAAATTTTTGTTAATGAAGGAATGGTCTGATTGCTTAACTTCCAAAAGATATAACAGATCTCTAAATGCCGAAATATTTTCTTTCTACAGTCCTGTTAAAAGTGATACTCTTAACGATCGTGGTAATTTAGAAATACATAACTGGATAAGTGCAGATTCACTGTATGGCTCACTTAAGTATTGGTTTTGTTGGACCATGTGTTCAAAAAATTGCGTGACAGTGGAAAAATTTGAGTTCTCTTAATTCGGTAAGCTAATTAACTGATCCTTGATTCCGCGTTGTCTCGTCTTCGACCAATACGCTGACAGAAAAGCATCCTGAAATTCTTCTACCGAATTGCATTGTCTCGCGTTCGATCTCATATTAGTTGCCGGTTCGCCTTCCAAACAACTGCAAATAAATTCAAATTTGTGTCTTACGGGCCAAGTTGGTGGAAAAGCAAAGCTAAATTGTTGTATCCAATCCAAAGGGTGAATCTGTGTTCTGTCATTTTTAAATACTTTAAATTTCCTAACGGGTAGAAAGTGCTTGTAATCAAAATTTTCGTCTCTGAATGTCTGAACAGGTTCAGGATTGTATGACAATCTGTTTGTCTGTGACTGTTCGGAATCTAAGTCACGTACTCTCTGTAAATTACCTAAATTATACTGGCTGTGTGAGTGTGAGAAGTGTTCGGAGAGTGGCGTATCCTGTGTCGTGTTAGAGGCTGAAACATTTTTAATTTCTGTCACTTCTTGCTGTAAAGACGACACTTTTCTACGCAATGTATTATTGGACGAACGTATCTCACTGATTGTCTGCTGTATGTTTTGGAATTTGGGTGTTTGATTAAACGAAACCGGTGACGTATCGTCTGATTTGGTGTCATTGTTATTTTCGATAACGTCAATACGACTGGCCAATTCATCAAATTTTTCAGTCAGTGCTTTTACCTGATCGTCGTTTTTAGTGTCACAAGCATTAATTTGTTTCTGCATTTTACGTGTGGTTTTGTTTAATTTCTTAACGTCTGCTTTAATGGCATCGAGATCCTGTATTAATTCTAATTGTTCAGGTCTGTTGGTCATTGTCTGAAAGTCCACTGTATATTTTTTTTTTCAAAGTCTGAATGTTAGTATCTGTTTTTGTTTTTAGATCGGATATTTCACCATGCAATTCAGTGTTCAACTGTTTGATATTACTGATTTCGTCTGATACTGTAGTAATGTTGTTGTCTACGTATGATTTTGCTTTCGTAAATAACTTACGCTTATCTTCCTGTCTCTGTACAGTAATTGTCTCCATGACTTGCTTCTTTACTTTATTCTGTTCCTGTATAAATTTACGGTAACGCGTTTCACTGTTCTGTACGTGGTGATTAAAACGTTCGTCAATTTGGCTGTTCTGTTGTTCGAATTTCTTGTCTACTTTCGCATCCAGTGTACATGTAAGTTCTGCTGACATTAATTTAAACTCGTCGCGTAACTGTCTTGCGTTTTCTGAACATTGTTACCAACTGCACTAATTTCATCTCTAAGTAATATTGTTGTGGCTGCTTGTGTATTACATATTTCTTGTGCAACGGATCTAATTTCTTCACTACTATTCCAAGCACTAGCCTTAATTTCCTCGCGTAACTGTTTTTTAGTTTCGTTACATTGCTCGGCAACGGCTGTAATCTGTTCAGTAGAGGTGTAAATTTTTCATTAATCTGTTTCAGATTTTCATTAAGTTGTTTGTAATTGTTGTCTTGTTTTTCATTCGACTGTTTGAGGTTTTCATTAAGTTGTTGTTTGAGATTTTCATTTTTTCATTAATTTGTTGTTTGAGATTTTCATTAAGTTGTAGCAATAATGCCATAACTCGATCCATGCCAAAATTAGCTGCTGTATTCTCTGTGCTGTGTGATGGTGTATCTGCATGTGTCACGTTTTGTGTAACCATTTGGTCATTGTCTGATTCACAAAAAGGTTTAACAATCGGATGTGCACTGTTGGTCACTACATCGGAATCAAATAAATTTCGCGTGTTTTGTGTATATTGTTCACCTTCGTTAGAAACATTTACCTGTTCACTGTGTAAATTTTGCAAATCAGGTGTGTCAAACTGGCCAGCGTTCATTGTAACGGAAAGTGCCGCGTCATCAATTGTCGTTAAATTTACAGTGGACACAATTGAATTTGTTTGCTCATCATTTAGATTAGAATCATTACTGGTGGTCGGTACGCACTGATTGTAACTGGCGGATTATCATTAAGATACTGAGTGTAGCTAGTATTATCAGTAAAATTATTAAAGTCAGCTCTTTCACTCATTACGGATCGCGATGTACTGTTAGCAGTTTTTCGCGGCATTTTCACAATTCAACGATAAGCACAAAATCAAACAAAGACAAAGCAAAACTGGAACAAATACAGTGACAACAAAGAGCAATAAATTGCCGATGATCTGTGAAAGAAAGAGTGACAAATCAGTAAATGCGTTGCCCCAGATGCAAACTACATTTAACAATAGTGTAAATAAGAGCAGATATATGACTACTTCTCAGAAATTCACAAAAATACGATCCTGGCCATTTGTCGACAAGTGTAACCTCCCAACAGAAAAATTCCGTAACCTTCCAACAGTAAAAACAATATAATTATTTATTTCATTCACATTCAGTGTAACCTTCCGACAGTTTATTATTCCGTAATCTAGGAATAATAAAAATGTGACTAACTTATAACCTTTCAATAATTGGCTGAATTTAAACTGGTAAATTTTGGACGTCAGCAGCGCTGCGTCATGGCCCTGAAAGATCATTCTGAATTAAAAAAATGAAAATTCTTACCTCATTGAAGTCGCCGGATAACGCATATACAGGGTGAGTCACCTAACGTTACCGCTGGATATATTTCGTTAACCACATCAAATACTGACGAACCGATTCCACAGACCGAACGTAGGGAGAGGGGCTAGTGTAATTGTTTAATACAAACCATAAAAAAATGCACGGAAGTATGTTTTTTAACACAAACCTACGTTTTTCTTAAAATGGAACCACGTTAGTTTTGTTAGTACATCTGAACATATAAACAAATACGTAATCAGTGCCGTTTGTTGCATTGTAAAATGTTAATTACATCCGGCGATATTGTAACCTAAAGTTGACGCTGGACACATTGCCCTCACTTCATTGCAGGGGCCCAAACAGCTGCAACATACATCGCGTTTCTGCAGAATGATCTGCCAACGTTGCTCGAAAACGTCCCACTGGAAAAGCGTCGACGTATGTGGTATCAGCATGATGGTGCACCTGCACATTCCGCAATTAACACTAGGCTGACCATTGACAGGATGTTCGACGGGCGTTTCATAGGACGTGGAGGACGCATAAATTGGCCAGCCCGTTCTCCTGATCTTACACCTCTGGACTTCTTTCTGTGGGGTACGTTAAAGGAGAATGTGTACCGTGATGTGCCTACAACCCCAGAGGATATGAAACAACGTATTGTGGCAGCCTGCGGCGACATTACACCAGATGTACTGTGGCGTGTACGACATTCATTACGCCAGAGATTGCAATTGTGTGCAGCAAATGATAGCCACCACATTGAACATCTATTGGCCTGACATGTCGGGACACACTCTATTCCACTCCGTAATTGAAAACGGAAACAACGTGTGTACGGGTACCTCACCCCTCATGGTAATGTACATGTGCGTCAGTGAAAAAGACCAATAAAAAGGTGTTAGCATGAGGACGTAATGTGCTGTTCCTGTCTCTTCTGTACCTAAGGACCATCACCGTTCCCTTTGGATCCCTACGTAATTCGGTGCTCTGCGATACACACGATCGAACAGCGGAGGAGTGGTACTCAAGCGCCAACTTTAGGTTACAATATCTCCGGATGTAATTAACATTTTACAATTCAACAATTCAGATGTGCTAACAAAACTAACGGTGTTCCATTTAAAAAAACGTAGGTTTGCATTAAAAAACATACTTCCGTGCATTTTTTTAATGGTTTGTAGTAACCAATTACACTAGACCCTCTCCTCACGTTCGGTCTGTGGAATCGATTCGTCAGTATTTGATGTGGTTTACGAAATATATCCAGCGGTAATGTTAGGTGACTCATCCTGTATATCTGCTCTTATAATAAATTTTTCTGGCACAGCCCAGTGCAATGCTGGCCGAGAGATTTGTCATGTATAAAAGGAAACAACTGGTTTTTCTTTACAATAATCGGGATGACAATGGATTGGAGAAATTAGTAAATTCTTTAAATTGAGATGAATGATTGTCAAAAGTTAATTTTTATAAAAAAGATTATTATTAAATGATTTTTTTATACGCTTACATGGAACTTGATATAACAATACTGAATATGCGCGAGGCTGCTTTTACCTTATATTATATCGTTCAGGCTCCGCCATCGCTCCCCACGACCGACCCAGCCAACTTCATACACCAGACTGCTAGCAACTACTTACTCCTACTGCTACACAGTTCCTACTGCTGACAACACTGCTCTCTGGTGTGAGGTTCTCTTATAGCTTACATATCGCAGGCAGTGCGTGAGCAATCCATCGAAATTACATCTGCTCAAGTGCGCTAGCACCAAATTCCTTACTCACGGACCTCTTAATCCCTCTCTGCTTGGCAACCGTCGTTATGTATTAGCTGTCGCAGTCGATATCTCCATCACGGGATTTGTTTATTTTCAAATGACCATCACTTTCAACTGTCCTCACTTCGCATGTCTTTACACAGTTATTAAATTTTATCATTGCGCGTTTTTCCTTACCTTAATTAACAATGCTCGTGGTAAGTACTTTAGTGTCACACGTGTACTGTCAGTTTGTGAACACGTACAACACTCCTTACACTGGTACCGTTCCCTTGTTCCTATCAGTTAGCTTTTACTTTTTCAAGCATTACTACTTCAGTCATTTATTTCATATTCACTCTTCTTCATCCCTTAGCATCTCACTCCTCAAAACAAGCGATTTTGTTAAGTACATTCCCCTATTCACGAATGACTGCGGTAAGATCTTTCATTGTGCTCGTGTGCGCATTCTAAACTAGTGCCTCGTTAAATAAAACATATTGATGCTTGTCAACCTGAAAACATCAACTGTTAACATGAGAATATCAACGTAACGGTTTATGCTTGAGAACTTGCTGCTCATAACATTTCTTAATGAATTAACTAGATCCAACAAATCTCCTGTTCCTTATTACTTTCTTTGGGCTTAACCCTCAATACAATTCTCTTATTTTTATTAGGAATCTCCCAAAATGAACTCATACTAACGTAACGTTATTCTACAGCATAAAATCGTAACATCAGTAACTCCTTTAGCAAGAACTACTTAAATCTAACTCACTGTCCACCAGTTCTACGTATAAAATAATCAAAAAATTCACAAACATTATTGTAACTTATTTCTGCATCATGTCTTCTCCTTTGCAGTATTAACGGCTGACACCCCCTGGATCCTCTAATAAGTAGCTTCCTTCATGTGGGATATTAATGATTTTATATGGGCCCTTATAAAGATTGTCCCACTTTCGATTTATTTTTCATAGCTTTGAAGACTTGGGATGTTTCTTCAATAGAATACTATCGCCAACCTTATAAGTGACTACTAAGCCTAGCTTTTTATCAAATTGATGTTTAACAATACTTGCTTTATGATGCAAGTTCAAGTGTATCTTCTTTATAATTGCATCAGGATCCTTCGGTTCATTTTGAATACATGGTAAATCACTAAGTTAATTATTACTATCCCGCTTGTTAAATAGAACCTCATTGGGTGAATACCCAGTTGACATATGTGGTAAGTCGTTGTACATCTTTTCAAAATCTTCAATTAATTCGATCCACATATGGTGCTGATTCGGTACATAAGTTCTTACAAATCTATTTACCCCTCGAAACACTCTTACTATTGGGTTTCCTGCCGGATTAAAGGGTGCAATGAATACATAAGGAATTCCATGTACTTTCATTGTTTCTTTCCACGCTTTACTCCTAAAATATGAGGCCTTGTCTGAGATAAGCATTCCCGGTTTTCCTACATTAACCAAATAGTCATCGGTAATCTTTCTCAACATGGGCGTCACGTTGGTCGTTCGCAAAGCGTAAAGTTTCACATTCTTTGAGAATAGGTTGTACATCGCGAATATATACCTAAAATTACATTTGGCCGTGGGAAACGGTCCACACGTATCACACGAGGCTACACTCAGTGGTTTTGCCGGTATAATGGGATGCTATACATCCTTACTACAATAATTAACAGGCATTGCTTTTTGACAAACGTTACACCTTCTGTCTCCTAAGCTATTCTTAATAAACCCGGACAAAAACATTGTTGTTGTAATTTCATCACGCATTTGTGATCTCCAAAATGTCCCCACCTAGCATGCGTGAACCATAGCAATGTCTCAACACATTGTGATGGAATGAATACCTTCCAATCATCCTCCTCGGTCTTTCGATTAAACAGTACACCAGATTGTAAACGGTAATGGTTACTAACATTACACTGATTTCCTTTTTTTAATTTGTTTATAATTTTTCTCTATTTAGCATCCAATTTTTTCCATCTGTCCTATTCGTGAACAAATTTCCTTAAATTCTTTTCTATACGGAAGTGTTTCTAACATCATTACTTTGAAGTCTTTCTCCTTCCATCTCATCTAACTTTTCAGTCGGTATCCTTGACAAGACGTCTGCGACGACATTATCCCTTCCCCTGGCGTGCTTAATGGTTATATTATACTCCTGTAGAAACAATGCCCAACGTCTTAATCGACCGTGCAGCATCCTACTGGTCATAAGAAACGTCACCGCTTTATGGTCGCAATAAATCATAATTCGTTTCCCACACACGAAATTTCGAAACTTTTTAAGGATCCAAATAATTGCAAGCACTTCAAGCTCAGTCATGCTGTACGATCTCTCGCAACCGGATAAGGTTCTGTTAGCAAATGCGATGATTTTTATCGTTTCCACATCACTCTCATCTTCCATTTGGAATAGTGTACCACCTAATCCTCTTTCAGCTGCGTCCGTCGCTACATAGAAGTCTTTGTCTATTTGGGGATGATGTAATAACGGAGCATTTATCAAGGCATTTCGAACATCATCGAAAGCTTTACTAACGCTTCCGACCCTTGCCACGGAAAGTTTTTCGGTAATAATTGTAACATACAACCTTTACTTAACTGTTGCTATGACAAAAACTTTCTAAAGAAAGAGGCGAGGCCTAAAAATGACTTCAATTGTCTTTTATTTGGTGGATGCGGACAATTTTTAATGGAATGCAACTTTTTAGGGTTGGGTATCATTCCTTCTGGCGTCACGATATCTCCTAAGAATTTTATCTGATTCCTACCAAATTTAGATTTTGTTAAATTGATCGTGACTTTATATTCAAGAAATTTACTAAACTCTCGATCAATTAGCTCAACATGCTCGCTGCAGGTCTCTGTGGCGATCAGCTGATCGACTACATATACAGTGACACGCTCCAACAAATCTGGTCCGTGCACTGTATCCAAAGAGGTTATGAATACACCTCGGCTAATACTGAGACCAAACGGAATTACCTAGAAGTGGTAACTCCGTCCCAGGAAAATAAATGCCGTATATTATCTCGATTCTTTTGAGATCTTCGTTTGCAGTAGGAAATTCGGAGGTCTAGGAAGGTTAAAAATTTCACACCGTGAAATTTTTTCAAAAGTTCTTCCAAGTTTTCAGTGCAGGTTCTTACGGATTTTATAATTTTGTTCATGTCATGAGCGTCAAGAACTAGCCGAATATCGCCGTTCGGTTTAGTTACTGCTAGCAATGGACTCGAATATACAGAAGTTGAAGTTTCAATTATTCCCCAATCTATCATATTTTTTATTTCTCTGGTCACGGCTTCTCTTTTTGACCAGGGAACCGAATAAGTGGGTTTACGAAACGTAGAGAGTGGATACGTTTGAATACCATATTCAAAATCTTTAATAACGCCTGGTTTCTTATTAAACACGGGCATATATCGTTGTAGAACTTTTCCCAAATCGTCTTGTTGTTCGATAGACAGACATTCCGATTCACGTACCTTTTCCATGATGCTTGACACATTTATCTCAACATCGTTTCGTTCCACACAATAAATACTTCCCAAATGTAATGCGTTTACAGTTAGACAGTCAACAGTAACATTCTGGCAATATTTTCCCAAAAAAGTTTCCTATTTAGTAAAGTTACCTTTGATGGTTGAGTTTTAACCATGAAAGTATAAACACCATCCTTAAAATCTATCACTGCACCGTAGTCACACAAAAAATCCATCCCCCAAATACACGACCTTAACATCCGAGATACTACTAAGAAGGTGCATTCAGTGTCTACCCCTTGTAGTTCTACCGTCACCCGTATCTGTTTAATAATGCGTTGCGCTTTTGCGCTAAATGCTCCTGACACCGTGCAGCCTGTTACCAGTAATGTATCTTTCTTTGCTTACTATTCATGTTTAGACAACTCATTGTCATTACGCTAACTGCTGCTCCTGTGTCTATGAACACGTTGATCGGTACGTCATTGATTTTTGCCTCTACAATTGCTTGTAAAATGTAATCACTCTCGTTTGTTTACCTGTCTCGGTTCTAACGTAAGATCATCACGAGGTATGCCTCCCTCCTCAATACCAGTCACCCGAGGAAGGCCTAAAATGACTGGCATTAAAACTTTGAATATAGCTGCTAAGGTTCAGTGACCGCGTCAGAATTATATTGTAACAAATAAGCCCTCTGTCACAAATATTAAGTCAAAATTGACCTGGTTTCGACGCTACTATGAGCGTCGTCTTCAGAATTAGACTAACTGTACTAAAACATTAGGTATATAGTACATTAATAAAATTAGAGTTTATACTGACTCGAAAAGATGCAGTACTTACAAGTCACGTATTAAAAAAGATCTAAGCCGGAGAGGCGACGTCATGAACACTTTTGAGATGGCGAGCCGCTAAGGGCTGCTCGTACTGTGAAAAAGGGTTGCAACAAGACTGAGTCGGCTTGAGAAGGACATCGAAAGCAGACTAGCTATGGCAAAAAAGGCGTTCCTGGCCAAGAGAAGTCTACTAATATCAAATATCGGCCTTAATTTGAGGAAGAAATTTCTAGGAATGTACGTCTGGAGTACATCATTGTATGGTACTGAAACATGGACAATGGGAAAACCGGAACAGAAGAGAATCGAAGCATTTGAGATGTAGTGCTTGAGATGAATGTTGAAAGTTAAGTGGACTGATAAGGAATGAGGAGGTTCTGTACAGAATAGAAGAAGAAAGGGACAGAATGATAGGACATCTGTTAAACATGAGGGAATAGTTCAAATGTCTCTAAGCACTATGGGACTGAACATCTGAGGTCATCAGTCCCCTGGACTTAGAACTACTTCAAGCTAACTAAGCTAAGGACATTACACACATCCATGCCCGAGGCAGGATTCGAACCTGCGACCGTAGCAGCAGCGCGGTTCCGGTCTATAGCTCCTAATACCGCTCGCCCGCAGAGGCCGGCATGAGGGAATGACTTGCGTGGTACTACAGGAAGCTGTAGAGGGCAAAAACTGTAGAGGAAGACAGAGATTGAAATACATCCAACAAATAGTTGAGGACGTAGGTTGCAAGGGCTACTCTGAGATGAAGAGGTTCGCACAGGAGGGGAATTCGTGGCGGGCCGCATCAAACCAGTTAGAAGACTGATGACAAAAAAAATTTCAGCAGTTAGATGTCCCTTAAAAATATCCAAAACTAGCATGGACTCCTTAGCAAGCAGTGCCTCGGGTTTGCAGTTCCATACAGTAAACAAACAGTTAACAATTAGTTGCGTTGTCATGTACCTCTTTTCTTGGCAGCTGATCACTGCATCGTAATTGCGTCAAATTTCTTGGCTTGTTGATGCTTTTCACTCTAAATGGTCATTCATATCGGGATGAATCAGGCTTTCTTAGCAGCATCTAACCGATACTGAACTGCAAGCTAGCGAAACAATATTAGTTGAATAATTTTTTTTGGCTTTAAGTTGCCGTTATCCATTGGTTTAATGTTATACAGTGCCTAAGATGGCATACTGTCGTATTTAAAATACGGTATTAGACACATTGTCTAAGGGTAAATATTTCTGGTAAAATCCTACAGCTTTGTTTCATCACTTGATAATGGCAACTTAAAGCCGAAGTCACGATTGTGTAAATGTAACACTGCAAATAACAAGAAACAAACAGTCTAATGGCGGTACTGACTTCAAAGAAATATTAGTTGACCCACAGGATGTTAACGCCAAAAAATTACCGAAATAAGTTTACATTGCTGTAAATATTTTTTACATTGCTTGCCGCCAGTTTCGGCTACGGGCGCTAGTTCTATTGTTGCAAATGAGCATGATTTCTTTACGGCAAGGATATGTAAAAACAGAAAGCGGCGGATAGAAGGCACACCCTAACTTTTCGATGGTGAAACTTGAATAAAAACTGCGATTCATTTTCGTGCCAATATAGTAAATTATGAGCATCAGTGAGTATTTCACGCACCTTCTGGTAATAGAACGTGAAGAAATTTTAACACGTGATCCAACAAAATCTCCCTTCTCTCACGCACGTTGGTGGGATCCGCAGGGAATAGGTGAACATGTAGATACAGATGTTGTTGTTGTGGTCTTCAGTCCTGAGACTGGTTTGATGCAGCTCTCCATGCTACTCTATCCTGTGCATGCTTCTTCATCTCCCAGTACCTACTGCAGCCTACATCCTTCTGAATCTGCTTAGTGTATTCATCTCTTGGTGTCCCTCTACAATTTTTACCCTCCACGGTGCCCTCCAGTACTAAATTGGTGATCCCTTGATGCCTCAGAACATGTCCTGCCAACCGATCCCTTCTTTTAGTCAAGTTGTGCCACAAACTCCTCTTCTCGCCAATTCTGTGCAATACAAACTCCTCTTCTCCCCAATTCTATTCAATACCTCCTCGTTAGTTATGTGATCTACCCATCTAATCTTCAACATTCTTCTGTAGCACCACATTTCGAAAGCTTGTAGTCTCTTCTTGTCTACACTGTTTATCGTCCATGTTTCACTTCCATACATAGCTACACTCCATACAAATACTTTCAGAAATGACTTCCTGAAACTTAAATCAATACTCCATGTCAACAAATTTCTCTTCTTCAGAAACGCTTTCCTTGCCATATCAAGAACATAATCCGCACTCTGCCAGTCTCCACCGTCGGCCCTAGCAGATCTCGGCCAGGTCCCCCTCGTGTACTGTATAGCTTATTTAGAGAGCTTTCGGACCGCCTCGAAGAGTACATGTCTCTTTGCTAACAAGCGTCTACGGCTCCAAATCTACTATTTACTGTGTTCTTATCAAAAGACTGCATCATTTCAAACTTAACTCATATCTGCTCTGTGTCAATCACTCTTTCGTACCTCCACTTGCAATACTGCTATATTGTCTTTTAGGATAGGTTAAATATACTTGTATCATTCTATCCTCCATTCACTCTCCCCTGTATGCCACCAAAGAATCGATATCTTGAGGAGTGTAATTCAGAGAGAGACTGGCACAGTCTCCTGGAGCGCGGCCAGCTTTAATTATCAATAGAGTCGTCAAGTTCAGCCTGCTACTTGCTCCGTCGGTGAATACTGCATCACGAAGCCCGACTGTCCGCCTTGGCGCTGCTTCCTGCGTCTTCCCTGCCGACACCTGGCGTCTCCTGGGACAGCGAACAGTCACCCCGGCAGCTCGTCTCCTCCCACACACACAGTCGCCCAGTCACAGCTCCAACACCTCTTCCCCACAGTACATGTCATGAACAGTTAAACAATTTTAAGTCTACCTGCTCAACAGACATTAATAACTTCAAAACAACTCGTTTGTTTTCAAACACTGCTAGGGAACAAAGAATCCGAAATTACGATTTCAAGGGTAACGGCTTGGCGGTATTGATTGTGATGTTTAATGTACAGGACTTCGTATAGTGCAATAAGGAGACAACTGATCGGTAATAGTTCGCTAATGTTATCATGGTGTTCTAATTCGCTTCAGTCTGGCCTGACATCTACAAATAATATCTGTCGTGCTCTTCAGTCCGAAGACAGGTCCCATGCAGCTGTCCACGATAGTCTATCCTGTGCAAACCTCTTCATCTCTGCATAGATACAACATACATCAGTTTGACTTTATTGCTATTCTGTATTAAGCCCTGGTGTCTCTCTCTCTCTCTCTCTCTCTCGCTCTCTCTCTCTCTCTGTACAATCCCTCAATCCCACGCATAAATACAGTTTCTCTCATTGTACATTTGGCGTTACCTTGATGGATATATTAATACGCTTCTTTATTTTAATAGAGCTGCCAAGTATCATTTCCAAGAGTGTTAAGGCGAGGGTTCACAAAAGTACACTACTGGCCATTAAAACTGCTACACCAAGAAGAAATACAGATGATAAACGGGTATTCATTGGACAAATATATTATACTAGAACTGACATGTGATTACATTTTCAAGCCATTTGGGTGCATAGATCATGAGAATTCAGTACCCAGAACAACCACCTCTGGCCGTAATAACGGCCTTGATACGTCTGGCCATTGAGTCAGAGCTTGGATGGCGTGTACAGGTACAGCTGCCCCTGCAGCTTCAACACAATACCACAGTTCATCAAGAGTAGTCACTGGCGTATTGTGATGAGCCAGTTGCTCGGCCACCATTGACCAAACGTTTTCAATTGCTGAGAGATCTGGAGAATGTGCTAGCCATGGCAGCAGTCGAACATTTTCTGTATCCAGAAACGCCCGTACAACACCTGCAACATGCGGTCGTGCATTGACCTGCTGAAATTTAGAGTTTCGCAGTTATCGAATGAAGGGTAGAGCCACGGGTCGTAACACATCTGAAATGTAACGTCCACTGTTTAAAGTGCCATCAATGCGAACAAGAGGGGACCGAGACGTGTAACCAATGGCACCCCATGCCGTCTCGCCGGGTGATACGCCACTATGGCGATGACGAATACACCCTTCTAATGTGGGTTCACCGCGATGTCGCCAAACACGGATGCGACCATCATGATGCTGTAAACAGAACCTGGATTCATCCGAAGAAATGACGTTTTGCCATTCGTGCACCCAGGTTCGTCGTTGAGTACACCATTGCAGGCGCTTCTGTCTGTGATGCAGCGTCAAGGGTAACCGCAGCCATGGTTTCCGAGTTGATAGTCCATGCTGCTGCAAACGTCGTCGAACTGTTCGTGCAGATGATTTTTGTCTTGCAAACGTCCCCATCTGTTGACTCAGGGATCGAGACGTGGCTGCACAATCCGTTACAGCCATGCGGATAAGATGCCTGTCATCTCGACTTCTAGTGATACGAGGCCGTTGAGATCCAACACGGCGTTCCGTATTACCCTCCTGAACTCACCGATTCCATACATATTCCGCTAACAGTCATTGGATCTCGACCAACGCGAGCAGCAATGTTGTGATACGATAAACCGCAATCGTGATAGGCTACAGTCCGACCTTTATCAAAGTCGGAAACGTGATGGTATGCATTTTTCCTCCTTACACGAGGCATCACAACAACATTTCACCAGGCAACGCCGGTCAACTGCTGTTTGTGTATGAGAAATCGGTTGAAAACTTTCCTCACAACACGTTGTAGGTGTCGCCACCGTCGCCAACCTTGTGAAAATGCTCTGAAAAGCTAATCATTTGCATATCACAGCATCTTCATCCTGTCGGTTGAATTTCGCGCCTGTAGCACGTCATCTTCGTGGTGCAGCAATTTTAATGGCCAGTAGTGTACATCAATTTGACTTGATTTCTATTCTATACTGAAGCCTTGGTCTCTCTCTCTCTCTCTCTCTCTCTCTCTGTACAGTCCCCCAATCCCCCGGATAAACACAATTTCTCTCATTACCCATTTGACGATGCCTTGATAAATATATTAATGTGCTTCTTTATTTTAGTGGAGCTGCCAAGCATCATTTCCGAGCCTATTAAGGCGAGCGTTCACAAAAGTAATTATCCTGTTTGGATTATATTTCACCAAACGGATGGTCACGCCTTGGCGCAGTATCTTAGATGTTTGGGAAGCAAAAGCCAGCAGACGGAGTTTCCATGCCGTAACTCGCTACGGTTGCCTCCTTGTGTTCGCAGCCAGGATCTAACGTGTTGCTAGTCCTGATCCGCATAAAGTGACCTGTACGGATGTTTCTCAGAGGATACTGAAAGTTCTGGATAGACATTACAACGCTTACTTAGGTGTTATAGACTTTCTACTGACGTCATGTATTTTCGAAGTAGTGTTAAGTCTAGAATAGTAGTGCTAGACTTCCTGAACTTAGAGCATAAGCGTTATTGGCAGGAAATGGCGATTCCCCAGCTATGATGCCCGTACTTGAACCAAAAGTCACTCACTCTGTACCACCGGCCCGAATGGATGAAAAGGAAGAATATTCAGATAATTTAGACAGCTGCTGGGAGTTGGCGATACGCAGCAGCACTCGCTCGGCAACCATTTTATTCACCGTACCTCCAAAGTGGAAGAGGTGTTCGATAGCATTACATGTTTCTGAAGTTTCAACTTCCACAGTGATTGAGAATATACTAACAATAAATGAGATTTTCACTCTGCAGCGGAGAGTGCGCTGATATAAAACTTCCTGGGAGATTAAAACTGTGGGCCGGACCGAGACTCGAACTCGGGACCTTTGTCTTTCGCGGGCAAGTACTCTACCAACTGAGCTACCAAAGCACGACTCACGCCCTCTCCTCACAGCTTTAGTTCTGGCAGTACCTCGTCTCCTACCTTCCAAACTTTATAGAAGCTCTCCTGCGACCCGGAGGATTTCAACTACTTGATTGCAACAGATGCAGTCGATTAACACAAATTTATTTTAACTCACGACCTTCATTCATCACATTACATGACTCCTAACAGGCAGAGGGAATAAATTGCGTTTACGTGGAGTAAAGTGGGATAAATCAAAATTAATTCCTATCGATTGACCCAGGCGTAATGCGAAGTGCGAGAAGAATTCCACAGTACACAGCCCATGAAACCCTCGTGGAAACTTTGCTGACGTGACTCAACAAATCAATCAGTGGCCTAACTCAAGCCGGAGTGGGCGCAATATCACCGAATTCAACATGGCGGGGTGACGTTGTTGTGCGGACGTCAGCCGGCCTCGTGGTGCTACAAGGCCGCACTCGTCTCTTCACTCCTAGCTGTCTTGCTCAGTACATAGCTGAACGAAAACTTTCTATCTCCAAGCTCAATCGTTCCATTCCCTAAGTCCTAAACTGCAGAGAAGCTCACTCTCTCTCAGGCAAGCTGAGTAAAGAGCGCCACGTTCGCACTCTAGGCAAGCTGGGAACGGAAGACCTCTATGGAGACTGCTGCCAGTCCGTTCTTCGCCTCGGTTTCCCCTCCAGCAAAATCATTCACGCCAATTGCAGCGTCAGTCGTGTTAATTATGCGTCGCTTCCCAGCGCTGAACAATACCTGCTCTGGGAAGTGAACAAATTCCCACAAAATTTCTCTTCCTCTCAACTTCTGCTATTTAGCTCCTCCCAGACCACCCATCAGGGCTAGCATCTGCATAAAACACAAAATTTTCCGAAATTCTGACTCCCAGGAGAGTACTTCAAATTCCTTAATCCTACGTTCCCATTGGAGGCCGGCGTATTTCATTCTGTCACTCTTCAACTGATTTACTTCAGGCTCTGCGGACCGTGCATTCAGCATGAAGTTGCTATAGTCACGAACACGCATAGTTTGGCCTCTGTTGACCGCCCCACCGTAGCTTTGCGTGGCTTTCTCGCATGTTTCACTGAAAACGGGACGACGGACATTTATCAACAGGCATACCGTTTTCTGCCTGCTTCCCGGTACACCAGCATGGGGTCAACCACCCCCTCACTATCACTCATCTTAAGGCAGCCGGAGGCCGCGCCCCATTACCGCTTTCTCAGAGTTTGAGCCATCCTAAGCTGCCTATTGTCGCTTCCTTTCGTGCACCATCACCCAGCCACGGTCAACTCTGAATACTTCCTTGGGATAAACTAGCCTCTAGTAAATCGACACATTTCTACAAAGTTTTCACGTCGCTTGAATTACTTTAAAACCATCACCCAACATTAATTATTCCAATACGTCCATACTATACCCGCTACAAGATGCATTGTGCCTTGTCAGTCATTTTTGTTCAGCCCTACTATTCACTCAACCTGAGTTTGGTGATCTTTAACGACTTCATGTAAGGGGAATAGTTCTTGCTGTCTTACAATATCATAAAATGTGGAATAACAAACCTCAAGATAGCTGCAACATTAATAACTCTAGTGTGTCTGAAACAATATTTGTATCATTTGAAACACAAGCAGTAGTGGCAAGGAGGCACTGACAGTGACTTTGAACAATGAGAACACAGACTGTACAAGTAGATTGTTCAATTGACTAGGGAAGGTAGTCATAATACAGTGGGGGGTCAAGTTTGTGGACGAGATTGCCGTCTCTAAAAATGGCTCTGAGCGCTATGGGACTTAACATCTCAGGTCATCAGTCCCCTAGAACTTGGAACTACTTAAACCTAACTAACCTGAGGACATCACACACATCCATGCCCGAGGCAGGATTCGAACCTGCGACTGTAGCGGTCGCACGGTTCCAGACTGAAGCGCCTAGAACCGCACGGCCACCAGCGGCCGGCTTTCCGTCTCTGTAGGTATCGAAGATAAACAGGGATTGCCGTCTCTGTTGGTAACGTTGATAAACAGTCTCCTCAGTGAGGACAGTAGAGTAATTTTTTCAGATATTTTTGACCTGAACGTTCCGAAGTAGGATCACAGACACAGAAAAATGTGAGGAGTACTTCTCTATGGCGTTCAGATAGGAATGTCAGAGTCGACGAAAATAAAAGAACTGCATCATTGAGCAGATGGAAGACACACGTAGGGTATTGTATTCTCTAAAAGTATCTGCGAGTACGTAAGGTAACTGTTTATCGGTTCATGTCGAAAATACGTACGCCCTCAAATGTATCCCATACACTCCAATGTATTGTTCTCTGGTGCAACACGCATATTTGCTTCTAGAATTCGACGGGTTACCCTTGTAGCCTTCATAATCGTGTATAAAATTTCGACGGAATCGGATTTGGTAATAATTTGAAATGTATGCAGTCAAAACAGAGAATAAAATTTGTTAATCAACCACTAATTACGGATTTTCTCCAAAAGTGACAGTGCTGCAATTTTTACATGATGAGATTGTTATACTTTTTTTACAAACAGCAGTTGTGTTCTTAGCATAGTTGAAGTAATGATCTAGTTTTGTGCAGGATGAAAAAGTTAATTCTGTACCGTTTAAAATTATGGGAGGTACAGAACTCAGGGGTGATAAACTGTAATGAGTGGCGAAAATTACTGCAGTTTGCAGCCCATTGTAATGAACGAGTAAGTCAATGTTTACACCCCAGACAGTTGCCAGCAGATTGCGTGGTTCCTGCACTTACATAAATTTTGTCAGCACTGAAACGACCATTCCAGTGAGAAAAAACACTTTAAACGCTTTAAAAATGCACCGGGGAACATAATAAGACTCTGACCAGTGGTCAAACAGTGTAATAGCATGTTTCTATTGAATGAGATGACGATGATGAGGAGGAGGAGTGTAAGCTCCCCCTCACTTATCGGCCTTAATGACAGTGACAAATTAAATCGTGTGTACCTAATGGAAATTTGGGAAAAGCAATCGTCACCGAAGCTAATTTGTCTGTAAAGAGGGAAGAAAGGGTTACATCTAAATGAAAGGAAATATGCAAATGAAACTGGTGGAAATTAATTTTGAAAAGGGGTAAAGTTAATAAAGAAATTAAATGTGCGGCCGTTACGTTAACAATTAACTAGCGTTAATTAGGTATTTCAGATTTGGGGGAAATTACGGTCGCCAGTCCTAAGGACAATTACTATAGTAACTGAAAAAGAAAGGTTATTACACATATAATTAGCACTAGAAGCGTGGCAACTGAAGGTTGACACGTGTAGTGTGAAAACTGGAAGTTTGTCAGAAGTAATAAATTTCGCAACACTCTGACTTAATTTAGCAAAAGAATTAATAAAACCGGAAAATCGAAAGTTGATTTAGTGACTGAAGTTAATAGTGAGCTTTCTTTCTGAAGCGCATCGAAATTCAGTAAAATACGTTTAGTCTTGGACTACCTCAACAATCATTTCAAAAGCTACTTGAATCTACGCAATTTAGAAATAAGAGATTTAACTTTGAACTTGAATTAAATGATTCTGAACAATTAACAATAGTAAAATTTAGTACGTACCAAGCTGAGCTGCAGTCACAGGTAAGCTAAAATACGGTAACAAAACTCGCACTCTTAATTTGTGCCTATGTAATCTAAATATTGCAGCCAGCTATGAATACCTTAACTGAACTTTGAAATTAAAGCAGTGAAATCGAATGATGCTGGCGTTTGAATTTCAACGACACTCGGGTTCATTCCGGAAAAGGAAGGGACCCTGCTTGGTAATGCAATTGGGACAATGAGCAACAAAGGTTCATGCTACGTTGCTGTAATTTAGTTATGAAAATGGAACAGTTTGAAAAGCTGAGGTCTGCCACACAGTTCTAAAATTTTAAATGCTTCCAGTCTTCCTTGTTGGTTGATTGAAAGTTTGAAGCCGTCGATCGAGGAGGTGGCGACAGTCACTCATTGTCGGCCGTCGCTGTTGCAGAAGCTGGATGTTTGCGCGCCTTCTTCTCGACACGGTCACCAGGCGAAACGGGCTCTTGATGTGCGCCAGCTAATGCTTCCCGTCCGCGACACCGTGTCAGAAACTATCATGGCAAGTCGAGCGCAATTACATGCTGCCCAACCCCGAAAGCGCAACAACTCGCGGGAGCGTCACACAACACACCTGCTCCACTGCACCACCCCAGCCAGACTCCGCCTCTGCCCGTGCTCCACGCGAAAGAGTTAACACTACCAAAGATCCTAAACACTTTGGTTCTCCACACGACCTATCGATGTATTCGTTCGATAGCATAGTTTTCCCTAGGCCAGACCCAGCGTATAAGTACAAATAATATTCACAAAACAAACCAATTATACATCGACATAAATGCATATATATACAAATAGTAAAACAATTACAATATACAAAGACACAGAAATGTTATATATTCAGGTAACAAAATAAGGAAAAAAATTTATAGTACAATAGATGGAAATAGGAGGATATGCATTTCCGGCGTTACAGGAGGAAGAGGTGAACGTTAAGGAGAGAGAGAGACAGAGAAAGAGAGATGAGAATGAGAAAGTGAAACGCAACGTCAAATGAGCGAAAGGTGTAGTATTTTGGACGCTGAACTTACAACCGCGAGGAGCAAGAATAGAATTACCGTCTGCTCGTTCTGTCTCTTGAGCTTGATGCCTTCCCTACACCACTTCAGTCGAATATCGGATTGATTCTTTCAGAAAGAGCGAGGCCATTTCCGTCCTCTTCTTTGTCTAGGTCCTAGGCCATATAGGATACAGTACTTCCTCCATAATGATCTGTCTAGTAGACGTTAAAACAGTACTTCCTTTCATTATCGTCGAAGCGCAGCCTGCTCTTTCCGAAAAGCGTGAAGAAAACTTCCGAGCTTATTGTCGGACTCTGAGTCGCGGTCTACTGTGGATAGAGTGAATTATACACTTTCCGTAGCACCACTTCGGAAGCTATTTACGACGTAGTCGATTTGTTACGTCAACACAATTCCGGAATTAGTAAGCCACTTTCGTAGCGGTCTGTTACTTATTCAGTGGGTAAACATGATTTATTCCAAATTAAGGTCACGTAATGCTCAATTAAATGCAGGCAATCCAAGACCGCATTTACCAGGAAATACATTAAACACTGAAGTGTGACACCTGCAGAAACGAAGCTTCCTGTCTTTGGTTTACCCACTATCGTCTTCTTGTGTATCTTCTCACTCGCTTGTTATAATGTCATCCATAGCTGGCCTCTTTCGACCAACAAAATTAGTGGTAAAAATTTTGATCGAAATAGCAGTAGTTCTGGTAAATATGCCACCTAGTAGGACTTTGGCTGGAACACATGTCTAAGGGGTGGTTAGACATAGTTCTGTTTGTCATCCTTTAGTCAACGTAGCTGTAGAGCGTTAGATTTCTATTATGTTTCCTACCAACTTGTAACACTACGATCAATATTGTTAATAATTTGTACTTATTAATTCTGCATAATGTCGAGTGTATATTCTTTACTATGTGATGTCTTTGATCTACTGTAAAGAACTGGAAAGGTAGTGCGACATGCTTACTCTTTGTAAGTTAAGTTCTTTGTATTATTTGGCGGGAAGTGGTATTCAATTATGTATATTTGTGTTGACTTCTTAATATGTTTAAATAACGAGATTTTTTAAAATATGTTTGCTGGCAACTATGTAACAACTGGTTCACACATAGGGACTTTGCATAGTATAAAGAGAAACCCAAAGTAGTTCCCTTCTGCTACGGAAGTGAGTTGGCGCACTAGGAAAAGGTGGATGTGGCGCTCAGTCTAGGCGGCAAGTGAGAGAGCGCAGTTGTCAGTCAGTAGTAAGTAACTCACGAGTAAACAGCGTAGGTGCGGAGTGGGACTTACAGTATTGCAGTTTGAATGGAATGGCCTCGGACTTAATATGCGGCAGTAGAATTGTGCTCTCGATTTGGGAAAAGCTCTAAAAATGATATTATATAAGCCAAGAAGAGGTGAATAGAGCTAATTAGTGCCAATGGAAAGACAACCTAGCCGCTATATGCTCGCCACCACGATTGCGCAGCCGCTTCGTCATACATACAAAAGGTCAGAACTGTATTACTATACGAACCAGTAATGTTTGGTTCTGTGAAAATATAATCCTAACATTCAAAATGCGTTTGAACAATGTGTCCATCCCATGCACTTATCCAAGCAGGATCCACTCCTGTAAGTGATGAAATCCGAGAGTGTCCTTTGCTTAAAAATGCAATAACAGTTTTACAGTGCATTTTATTGGTGTGTGGAAAAGTTATGCCAGTACTCTTAATGTGCAGGGTAAAATTTTCTAGTTTTTTCATACATATAAAAGAGACTATTTATGTTTGAGTATTTCTAAACTTAACTAGAAAATGAACTTGAATATCAGATTAGGAAAGAGTATTATTTGGAAAACAAAAGTGTTCTAATGTTTGTTGCTTTAGAGTTGTTTCCAAAAACTACTTGCTTCACAAGTGGTATCATAAAACACTTTGTCTTGAGGTTGTTTGAAGTAAACGTTTATTGGAAATTATCTCCGATTTTGTAGAGGTTTAGTCAGGGGAAAGAGTGTTAAAATAGCACAAAATTAATGGTCTCAAATGAAAGAGTAATTAAATTCTACCTTAATGCTCCATAAATTTGAAAATGTGTATAGTTTTGTTGTTACAATGAAAGGGACAATTTGTGGGACCATATTTCTATTTCACCATAACAAAAAAAAAAAAAAAAAAAAAAAAAAAAAAAAAAAAAAAAATGAACCAAGGACCTTGCCGTTGGTGGGGAAGTTTTGCGTGCCTCAACGATACAGATAGCCGTACCGTAGGTGCAACCACAACGGAGGGGTATCTGTTGAGAGGCCAGACAAACGTGTGGTTCCTGAAGAGGGGCAGCAGCCTTTTTACTAGTTGCAGGGGCAACAGTCTGGATGATTGACTGACCTGCCCTTGTGACACTAACCAAAACGGCCTTGCCGTGCTGGTACTGCGAACGGCTGAAAGCAAGGGGAAACTACGGGCGTAATTTTTCCCGAGGGCATGCAGCTTTACTGTATGATTAAATGATGATGGCGTCCTCTTGGGTAAAATATTCCAGAGGAAAATAGTCCCCCATTCGGATCTCCGGGCGGGACGTCCAGAGGACGTCGTTATCAGTAGAAAGAAAACTGGCGTTTTACGGATCGGAGTGTGGAATGTCAGATCCCTTAATTGGGCAGGTAGGTCAGAAAATTTAAAAAGGGAAATGGATAGGTTAAAGTTAGATATAGAGGGAATTAGTGAAGTTCGGTTGCAGGAGGAACAAGACTTTTGGTGAGGTGAATACGGGGTTATAAATACAAAATCAAATAGGCGTAATGCAGGAGTGGGTTTAATAATGATTAAAAAAAATAAGAGTGCGGCTAAGCTACTACAAACAGCATAGCGAACGCATTATTGTGGCCAAGATAGACACGAAGCCCACACCTACTACAGTAGTACAAGTTTGTATGCCAACTAGCTCTGCAGATGGCGAAGAAATTGATGAAATGTATGATAAGGTAAAAGAAATCATTCAGGTAGTGAAGGAAGATGAAAATTTAATAGTCATGGGTTACTGGAATTCGAGAGCAGGAAAAGGGAGAGAAGGAAACATAGCAGGTGAATATGGATTGCGGCTAAGAAATGAAAGAGGAAGCCGCCTGGTAGAATTTTGCACAGAGCATAACTTAATCATAGTTAACACTCGGTTCAAGAACCATGAAAGAAGGTTGTATACATGGAAGACCCCTGGAGATACTAGAAGATATCAGATAGATTATATAATGGTAAGACAGAGATTTAGGAACCAGGTTTTAAATTGTAAGACATTTCCAGGGGCAGATGTGGACTCTGACCGCAATCTATTGGTTATGAACTGTAGATTAAAACTGAAGAATCTGCAAAAAGTCGGGAATTTAAGGAGATGGGACCTGAATAAACTGACTGAACCAGAGGTTGTACAGAGTTTCAGGGAGAGCATAAGAGAACAATTGACAGGAATGGGGGAAAGAAATACAGCAGAAGAAGAATGGGTAGCTTTGAGGAATGAAATAGTGAAGGCAGCAGAGGATCAAGTAGGTAATAAGACGAGGCTAGTAGAAATCCTTGGGTAACAGGAGAGATACTGAATTTAATTGATGAAAGGAGAAAATACAAAAATGCAGTAAGTGAAGCAGGCAAAAAGGAATACAAACGTCTAAAAAATGAGATCGGCAACCAGTGCAAAATGGCTTAGCAGGGATGGCTGGAGGACAAATGTAAGGATCTAGAGGCTTATCTCACGATGGGTAAGATAGATACTGCCTACAGGAAAATTAAAGACAACTTTGGAGAAAAGAGAACCACTTACATGAATATCTAGAGCTCAGATGGAAACCCAGTTCTAAGCAAAGATGGGAAAGCAGAAAGTTGTAAGGTGTATATAGAGGGTCTATACAGGGGCGAAGTTCTTGAGGACAGTATTATAGAAATGGAAGAGGAGGTAGATGAAAATGAAAACGGAGATATGATACTGCGTGATGAGTTTGACAGAGCGCTGAAAGACCTGAGTCGAAACAATGCCCTGGGAGTAGACAACATTCTATTAGAACTACTGACAGCCTAGGGAGAGCCAGTCCTGACAAAACTCTACCATCTGGTGAGCAAGATGTGTGAGGCAGGCGAAATACCCTCAGACTTCAAGAAGAATATAATAATTCCAATCTCAAAGAAAGCAGGTGTTGACAGATGTGAAAATTACCAAACTATGAGTTTAATAAGTCACAGCTGCAAAATACTAACGCGAATTCTTTACAGACGAATGGAAAAACTAGTAGAAGCCGACCTCGGGGAAGATCAGTTTGGATTCCATAGAAATGTTGGAATACGTGAGGCAATACTGACCCTACAACTTATCTTAGAAGAAAGATTTAAGAAAGGCAAACCTACGCTTGTAGCATTTGTAGACTTAGAGAAAGCTTTTGACAATGTTGACTGGAATACTCTCTTTCAAATTCTGAAGGTGGCAGAGGTAAAATACAGGGGTCGAAAGGCTATTTACAATTTGTACAGAAACCAGATTGCAGTTACATGAGTCGAGGGGGCATGAAAGGGAAGCAGTGGTTGGGAAGGGAGTGAGACAGGGTTGTAGCCTCTCCCCGATGTTATTCAATCTGTATATTGAGCAAGCAATAAAGGAAACAAAAGAGAAATTCGGAGTAGGTATTAAAATCCATGGAGAAGAAATAAAAACTTTGAGGTTCGCCGATGACATTGTAATTCTGTCAGAGACAGCAAAGGACTTGGAAAAGCAGTTGAACGGAATGGACAGTGTCTTGAAAGGAGGTTATAAGATGAACATCAACAAAAGCAAAACTAGGATAATGGAATGTAGTCGAATTAAGTCGGGTGATGCTGAGGGAATTAGATTAAGAAATGAGACACGTAAAGTAATAAAGGAGTTTTGCTATTTGGGGAGCTCAATAACTGATAATGGTCGAAGTAGAGAGGATATAAAATGTAGACTGGCAATGGCAAGGAAAGCGTTTCTGAAGAAGAGAAATTTGTTAACATCGAGTATAGATTTGTCAGGAAGTCGTTTCTGAAAGTATTTGTATGGAGTGTAGCCATGTACGGAAGTGAAACATGGACGATAAATAGTTTAGAGAAGAAGAGAGTAGAAGCTTTCGAGATGTGGTGCTACAGAAGAATGCTGAAGATTAGATGGGTAGATCACATTACTAATGAGGAGGTATTGAATAGAATTGGGGAGAAGAGGAGTTTGTGGCACAACTTGACCAGAAGAATGGATCGGTTGGTAGGACATGTTCTGAGGGAACAAGGGATCACCAATTTAGAACTGGAGGGCAGCGTGGAGGGTAAAAATCGTAGAGGGAGACCAAGAGATGAATACACTAAGCAGATTTAGAAGGATGTAGGCTGCAATAGGTACTGGGAGATGAAGAAGCTCGCACAGGATAGAGTAGCATAGAGAGCTGCATCAAACCAGTCTCAGGACTGAAGACCACAACAACAATAACAGCAACAACAACAACAACGTAACAAAAAAGGATAAATCAGATTAGTAGGTTTCTAGCTAATGGTTCTTGAAGTGATTACTGAGAAGCAAAGGTAGAAAGTTTGTATACTGTGTCTCCTTATTGCTTTTGTATTGTATATGTGTGTTAATGGTACTTGACTAATATCATGTGCTATCTGGTCCTGTGTGGGTTGTGGAGAGCAAGTTTAGGATATATTAAGTAAAGACAAAAGTAATGATTAAACAAGAGAAAGGGCTCATATGCAAATCTTGTGACTGCCTTAATGCTAAAGTGACAACTGCTGCTATTCACTGTGTAATTTGTCCATTTGGGTTTTGCACTTCACAGAACAGTATTTAATGAAAGTTCGTTTTGAATTAGTAAAAATAGGTTCTTTATAAATAATGTTTTTACGTTATTATGCCTAATTAGGCTGGCAACCGTATAACTATTTGAATTAAAAGTAATCAGTTACTGTTACTTTTTGCAAAATTATTTTCTTTCTGCTAACTACCTACAGTTATTCTTAAGAAATTAAGGTTCTATACCAATTTTCCGTTAGGCAAACTTCTAAACTCCTCACAGAGGGTAACATCTATTGCAAATCTTTGCCATACTTGGCAAATTTTCAATCGCAGTAGTGTTATACGTGGCTGCCTTGTGACAGAAGCAAACCTTGTCGTCACTCGGTAAACTGCATGCCGGTATAACAAACAGAGCAGTGGTGTTATTCGTGGCTTTTCCCGTGACAGGACTATTTGTTCTGTTGGGGTGTAGAATTATACGTGGCGACGGTGACAGAACTATTTGTTCTGTTGGGATGTGGATGTTATAAACTGACGAGACTTGCGAAATATGGCAACATTTACAAATAAAATTAATAAAACAAGTAACTCAAGAAGACAAGTACTTACGATTGAATTTGAGAAGCTCAATTTAATAAAAAGGTTGCTGTCACATGTGAATGGTGGCCTCACAGCGAAAGGAAGAAGACAGAAACAACTTTGTCAAGAACAGTTCGTTAGCAAGACTCATATAAGTCTGCAGTAGAGATAGCAGTGTTTCTGCACTGAAGAAATCTTACTTCCATTCCAAGCAAACATCAGATGTGGGTGCTTAGTTTCAAAGTCAGAAGGTGCCTTAACGTCACAAGAACGGAAATTAAAGATGCTTATTGAAGTCTGCAGTAACTGAAAAGCGGTAATAAAACAATCCACCAATATCTCTTTAGTTTCTCGGAGGCGCTACTAGTTCCCGAGAAATTTATTTCTTTCCAGTTCACTGCAGCGCATTACGACACACTGCAGAACGTAACGTTTCAGCTAGCATTCTGTGACCATCGGAAGATAAAGTTCTTGCAGTCTGCGAGCAACTATCACCCGCGAATGACAAATTACGTTAAGAGTTCAAGATACATTGGTCAGCCAGAACGCTATGAACAACTACCTAACAGCCGGTATGTCCAGCTTTGGCACGGGTAACAGCGGCGACGCCTCGTGGCATGGAAGCTGGATGGAGTTGGCACCACATCTGCACACACAAGTCACCGCATTCCCATAAATTCTGGGAAGGGGGGCGGTGAGATCTAATGCCACGTTCAGTCACATCCCAGATGTATTCGATCGGCTTCAGACCTTGCAAGTTGAGGGGCGCGCACGTCAATTGGAACTCACCAATGTTTGCGTCGAAATTTATAGCGACACTGTTAAGCCTACGCTTTCGAGCTCAGTACATCTATTGTACGTCACTTAACCGCCTCCCAGTAACCCAAACTGGAAGACCCTCTCTAGGTACCGGGTGGTTATGATTAAGCTGACTGTGTTCCCGTGTGCTACGGTGTGGGCTGCACAAGTAACATGACACTGAAACATCTTAGCTATATTCATTAATCGGTGCGCTCTCGAAGAGTGCTGGAAAAAATAATAGCCCCACTTTCTGCCTCATGTGAAAATATGGCCGTCAGACCACTGCGTAGACCACTGCGTAGAAACCAGTGATGCTCAAGATCCGGTGAAATCGAAAGTGTTCTTGCCATTCATTAAGGACGTGACTGACCGCATAGGAAAAATCTTGAAAAAGCGGACCATCACGGTAATTTACACACCCACGCGGAAGATACAAGAACACCTAAAATCGGCCAATGATGCTCTCCAACCTCTGGAAAAATTGCAATTTATAGGATTCTGTGTAGCTGTGGGGAGGTGTACGGGGTACTGCAAAAAGAACTGTCAAAAAACGACTTTAAGAGCGCAAGGGCAATTGCAGAAGAGGGGAGACTGACAGATCGGCTGTTGTGAAACATGCTTTACAGCCAGGAGACCACAGCATTTATTTTGATAGGACTCAAGTATTAGCAGCAATAAGTGGATGTCACGAAAAGCTGTACAGAGAAGCCATAGAGATTGGAACCCCCACCCCCCCACGAAGTTCAGTAGGAAGGAGGAAGGCGTGAAATTGAATGAAATTTGTATTCCTGTGCTGAAGATGGTGTGTACCAGTTTTCCACCATGGGACGGTAGAAACAGCGGACGACGACTTTCGACAAGGACCAATTGCTCTCGCGTATACAAAGCGTGTGACGTCACGCCACTGCGCGGAAGCTCATGCAAGCAATTTTACTGTATTCAGTAGCGAGCCAGGGTGTGACTCGGAGATTCAACAAAGCTGCGATCCAGCTTGGAAATGTCCTCCGCAGATGGGGACGGGATTTAAAGTTAAATCCCTTCGACCACGACATAATAGTCCAGGAAATTTTATTGACTGTGAGAATAAGAAATTCGCAGGCTTTCGTGGCCGTTGTCACCGATGTTAAAATCTTCTGGGTTATTCTGGCGCATCATATTTCCTCTAAAATGAATTATGTTTGGACTCCTCTGCTGGGATCTTCCTCAGGGTCTTCCGGTGTCTACTACTACTAGAACACTGTCTGAGACGAAAGCCACGTCCTTTTATAAAGGGAAGTTTTCCCGCGTTCGTCCAGAAGAAGTGGTCGTATTGTATTGTACTGGGACCTATAAACGACGGAGAGGTTTCGTCCCCGCCGTAGGCCGCAGTGGTACACAACCTCACGACAGGCTACAGCAGTCCACTTACCGCACCGTCGCCCCACACCGAACCTAGGGTTATTGTGTGGTTCGGCCCCCTCTAGGAAAGTTCAAGATGCGTGGCCTTTCAGATCCCCTGGCGTAAATCCATGTAACTTCTGGTTGTGAGGATGTCTGAACGACTGTGTCTGCCAGGCACGTATTCGCGCTCTTCCTTGTTCTGAATAGCATACGACGATATATCACTCTGTTTACACTGGATGTGCTGCGAGCAACCAACATCTACATCTACATCTACACCTACATAAATACTCCGCAATCCACCATACGGTGCGTGGCGGAGGGTACCTCGTACCACAACTAGCATCTTCTCTCCGTGTTCCATTCCCAAACAGAACGAGGGAAAAATGACTGCCTATATGCCTCTGTACGAGCCCTAATCTCTCTTATCTTATCTTCGTGGTATTTCCTCGAAATATAAGTTGGCGGTATTAAAACTGTACTGCAGTCAGCGTCAGATGCTGGTTCTCTAAATTTCCTCACTAGCGGTTCACGAAAAGAACACCTCCTTTCCTCTAGAGGCTCCCACCCGAGTTCCTGAAGCATTTCCCTAACACTTGCGTGATGATCAAACCTACCAGTAACAAATCTAGCAGCCCGCCTCTGAATTGCTTCTATGTCCTCCCTCAATCCGACCTTACAGGGATCCCAAACGTTCGAGCAGTACTCAAGATTAGGTCGTATTAGTGTTTTATAAGCGGTCTCCTTTACAGATGAACCACATCTTCCCAAAATTCTACCAATGAACCGAAGACGACTATCCGCCTTCCCCACAACTGCCATTACATGCTTGTCCCACGTATTTAATCGACGTGACTGTGTCAAGCGCTACACTACTAATGGAGTATTCAAACATTACGGGATTCTTTTTCATATTCATCTGCATTAATTTACATTTATCTATATTTAGAGTTAGCTGCCATTCTTTACACCAATCACAGCTCCTGTCCAAGTCATCTTGTATCCTCCGACAGTCACTCAACGACGACACCTTCCCCTACACCACAGCATCATCGGCAAACAGCCGCACATTGCTATCCACCCTATCCAAAAGATCATTTATGTAGATAGAAAACAACAGCGTACCTACCACACCTCCATGGGGCACTCCGGATGATACCCTCACCTCCGATGAACACTTACCATCGAGGACAACGTACTGGGTTCTATTACTTAAGAAGTCTTCGAGCCACTCACATATTTGGAAACCAATCCCATATTCTCGTACCTTAGTTAGGAGTCTGCAGTGGGTCACCGAGTCAAACGCTTTCCGGAAGTCAAGGAATATGGCATCCGTCTGATACCCTTCATCCATGTTTCTCAAGATATCATGTGAAAAAAGAGCGAGTTGCGTTCCGCAGGAGCGATGCTTTCTAAAGCCGTGCTGATACATGGACAGCAACTTTTCTGTCTCAAGGAAATTCATTATATTAGAACTGAGAATATGTTCGGGAATCCTGCAACAAACCGATGTTAAGGATATTGGACTGTAATATTGAGGATCCGTCTTTCTACCCTTCTTATATACAGGCATCACATGCGCTTTTTTCCAGTCTCTCGGGACTTTATGTTGGGCAAGAGATTCGCGATAAATGCAAGCTAAGTAAGGAGTCAATGCAGTAGAGTACTCTCTGTAAAAGAGAATTGGAATCCCATCAGGACCTGGCGATTTATTTATTTATTTTCAACCCATTCAGCTGCTTCACAACCCCAGGAATGTCTATCACTATGTCCTCCATACGGGAATCTGTACGAGACTGAAACGGCGGTATGTCTGTACGATCCTCCTGCGTGAAAGATTTCTCAAATGCTAAATTTAAAAATTCAGCTTTCGTTTTGCTGTCCTCCGTTGCCAGGCCAGACTGATCAGTGAGTGACTGGATGGAAGCCTTCGACCCGCTTACCGATTTTACGTAAGACCGGTATTTCCTTGGGTTTTCAGCAAGATCTTTTGCTAAGGTATGACGGTGGTAGTGGTTGTATGCTTTGCGCATCGCTCTTTTTACAACAGCACGAATCTCTACTAAATTTTGCCTGTCCTCGTTCTCCCGATCTTTCTTGTACCGCGAGTGCAACTGTCTTTGCTTCCTGAGCGTTCTCCGAATTGCGCTGTTAAACCACGGTGGGTCTTTTCCGTACGTAACCCACTTTTTCGGCACCTCTGACCATGCTATGTTACGGATGGAGCGTGTTGCTGGGTTGGGGGACCATATGAAAGACATGTTGTAAATTGTGAGCATATACTAATAACTGTGTCGTAATCACCGTTATCAAGTGTTCGATCATACCCAAACCACATTCTGACTACTGAAAGGTGGCTACACTGAGCCACAGCGCCAGAGAGTTTTGTTTCGCCGCCTCCACTGGCAGTGATTATTGAGAAGTAGCGGAGTAGAGTGCTTGTTGAGATCTCGTAGTAGTGAGTGCTTGCTGAGATGTCGTAGTGAAGAGTGCTTGTCGAGATGTGGCAGTAGTCAGTTCTTGTTGAGATGTGGTAGTAGCGAGTCGGTGTGGAGATATTGTAGTGATATATATATGAAGGTAAAAGAAAAAAAAAATTTCCTTTTCTTTTTATTATCTCAATGTCTTAAATAATGCGTCATTACAGGTTCAGTCAACAAAGCATCTGGCTTGTGTTCTTGTATTAGAGTGTAATTCTGGTTTTCTTGCGCAATTATAGGATTTCTATTTTTCTTAATTACTTCAGTATAAATGGTATTTAAAATTTCTCGTCGTATTGAAGAAGAGCCGTGCCAGATGTGTACGTTGCGTCACACTTCCACACACAGAACAGTTATACTTGTGCTTTGGTTTCGCAGGTTTTATAGTTGCTGGGGACTTAATTAATTAATTGTGTTAACGAAAATTTTCATTTCATTCTTTGTTGTTGTTCTATGCAGTCAGATTGCGTACAAATACTAATCAGGGCCAACCGTTTACGAAACAGCGTAATCGGACATACAGCTACAAAAATTTAAAAAGTATTTGCATTTCATATTTATGTAATTAAGCCCCCACGCACGTGGCGACCGCTGCTTCGGATCGTCTCTTGGAATTCTTCTGATTGTAAAAATAGTAGACAGTAGTATTGTTGTTGTAATTTGTAGTTTAGCAATTGTAGTCTATTTTGCATGTGTCGATTTGGTAATTGTCATTCTTCTAATGGTATTTTTTTCAGAATTTAATTTTGTTGCCTTGTATACGCGTTTGGCAATTTAGTGCAATTATTTCAATTGTTCGTTAATCGTGTTTGAGGGAAACATTTCGTGTGAATGGTATTGTTGGAGATGAGGAGTCATTGTGTGTAATTTCGTATAGTGACGAGTTTTGTATGTTTTGTAAATGATTACGCGATCGATGAAAAATGCAAAAATGATGGATAGTCAGAATGACGAAATTGTTGACATGGCGAGCTCGCCAACACAGGAGAACAGTATGTTGAATAATGAGGTGGAAAACAATGTAATAATTCGGGAAAATAGTCCGGAACCATTTCAAAATTTTTCTCAATCAGAAAATTCACAGAATACGAGATTAACGATGGAAGATTCTGAAATAGTATCGAACGCAGATAGCCTTACAGCTATGACGAAGGAAGTTGGTTTTGTGGGAAATGTTAGGGTCGAAAGGAATTTTGAACTAGTTCATACGGAGCAGTTGATGGGTGCAATATTAAATTTGGGATCACGGTTAGACTCACTGGGATCACAGTTACGATCTGAATTTAAAACAGAGATGGGAACTTTGGGATCTGAATTAAAAACTGTTATGGGAACAATGGAAACACAGTTTAGATCTGAATTAAACACACAGACGGGGGCAATGGAAACACGGTTAGGATCTGAATTAAAAACAGTGGCAACACGTTTAGAAACAGAGATGGAAACAATGGAAACACGGTTAGACTCACGAATAGGGACATGTTTCAAAAACATGAAAGATGAATTAAAGAAAGAAATCAGAGAAGAAGTACAACCGATTTTGAATTCTCACAATAATAGATTAATTGCAGTAGAGATTAGACAAAGGGAACAGGATAAAGAACAGGAAGAAAGAGATCGCGTGATAGAACAGAAATTTTCAGAGTTAAATTTACAACTTGCAAAAGATAAGGAAGAAATATTTGAGAGAATCGAGGAATCCGTACCAAATGACAGATTAAATAACCTAACACAACAATATGAACAGTTAACTACCAAATGTGTCAATACTGAAACCCGAGTCACGACACTTACGGAAGACGTAAATCAACAGAAAGAACAAATAGGTGACTTATCGGAAAGAGTTGAGATTTCAGATAAATTGACAAATCTTAGTTTACATGGGGACAGAGATTCGGATGATACAGCTCCATTACCATTTACAGAAACCGAAGAGTACCAGAACATAAATAAGCATGTTGAAAATCAGGGAAAATTTAATGAACGCGTTAAAAGGGAAGTTGAGGCATTACGAAAACAAGTCAAGCAAATTGAAGGCGAAATCGTAGGAAAAGATAGCAGAAGAAATTTAAAATCACAGGTAGCAGAGGAGTTTGAAGAAAGTAATTTGTTTCGTGTACGGGATGCAACAAGAGAGCGCCAGGCGCGTGAATTTAACAATAATCGTCATTGTGACTGGGACAGACGCGGTAGGTCTTTGTCGCCACGAGGCGAAAACTTTGACTATAAACATTTTTTGACTGTTCGGAAATTTAAGATCTTTCGCAATTCTAAGAATGACATACATCCATGTTCATGGTTAGATCAATTTATGTACGCACTTCCACCAAATTGGCCACTAAGTCACAAACTGGAATTTATATGTGGATATTTAGAAAACGAACCGGCGACGCGCATGCGTGCACTTATTAGAGACTGTAATAATCTAAATGATTTTTATCATGCATTTCTATCGGCATATTGGTCCGAAAACACGCAAGACAGAGTCAAACATAGTCTGATTATGCAGCGTAATTGTAAACAGTCCGAGTTCCGCACGCCGGCAGAATATTTTGAAGACATGATTCGAAAGAATCAGTTCCTCTCCAACCCTTATAGCCCGACTGAACTAATTCGCATTTGTTTAACTAAGCTGCCACAATCCATAAGACAAATTGCTTTAGCTGGAAGATGTAAAGACGACATTGAGACTTTTAAGACTTTGCTACAAGAACTCGAGTATGACAATGACGACGGGACTTCCTGTAATTTTTTCAGTAACAGTAATTACAATAGATTTTCAGAGAAAAGGGATAGTGATCGGAACGGGCGTTATATGGGTAATTTTGAGAATGTCAGACGTAACAAACAGGACAATAGATACTAGCCTTATGATAATAACAGACGTTCTAACAGAAATTACACAGACAAGTATAATAACGGTAATTCGTACCGGAATGATCAATCATACGGAAACAGTAATCGGTATCATCAAGACAGAAATTATTCATACAATAATAGAAATTCTTACCACAGAAATAACCACGGTAGTAGATGCAACAATACTTTCAGAAGCGACAGTCGAAATTACACAAGAAGTAGTTATACAGACAGACAGGAAAACAGAAATTTTAATAACAGACACAACCAAGAATTTGCATCTAACAGACAGGAGGGACCTAATTGGCATCCTCCACGTGACAGAAATTCAGAGAGACAAGTGCAAATAGTAGAAAATGATCCGCGAAATGACGCGAATAATCAAAGACGTGACGCAAGTCAAACAACAGACCAACCTAAATTTCATTTGTCAAGGATACGAATTTTCTGTTAATTTTATTATTGTTCCATTACTCAGTACACAAGTTATATTAGGTATGGAGTTTCTTAACACACATAAGGCAATTTTGAACTTTAAAGAAGGAAGTGTGAATTTGACTGTTGCCGGAATGCCGAAATGTTTGAAATTTTTCGAGTGTTTAACTAGATGTGAGTCAGATACAAAATGTTTAAGGTTTCTTACTTCTGATGTTTTCGTTGAGCATTATGACGACGGTGTGTTTATTCATGACAATGACAATAGATACAGAGATGCGATGGATGATATAATTAATAGCGAGGAATTAATTAATGAAAAGGTTAAGAAAGCTGAAGTGCCAGATGACGTTGCAAGAGAAGAGCTGCAACACATTTTGACTTCACATGCTACAGTGTTTAGTCATCACACAGGAACTATACAAGGCTTACAACATTTATTTAAAGTAAAAGAACACACACCATTTCGCGGGAAAACGTACGCTATTCCTTTGGCTTACAGAGACAAGGTTAAGAGTGAACTTCAATACATGATAGATCAAGGCATTATTGAGCCAGCAGTCAGTCCTTATACCAGCCCATTACACGTTGTTCTTAAAAAGGATGGGTCAATTCGTTTGGTTCTGGATTCCAGACAGATAAATAATATCATCATTCCTGAAACTGACCGTCCACAAAATTTAGATGAACTTCTTCAACATTTTCATGGAATTAAAGTTTTATCCACGATTGATATGCGCGCAAGTTTTTGGCAAATAGAACTCCACCCTGATTGTAGAAAATATACTGCCTTTTTAGCCTTTGGTAACTGTTACCAGTTTCGGAAATTACCGTTTGGACTTACTGTATCTTCAGCAGCATTCATTCGTAGCTTAAACGAAATTTTACCTGTTTATCTTCGTGACAATATTACTTCATATGTTGCCGATATTCTTATTGCTAAACGTTCTTGGAGTGAGCACAACAAAATTTTGGATTCATTATTACGTATTTTTGCAAGAGTTGGCATTACAGTGAACTTAGAAAAATCTGAATTTGGTCGTTCACAGGTGAAATTTCTCGGTCACATTATTTCTACAGAAAGTATTCTTCCTGACCCAGAGAAACTAGACGCTATTCGTAATTATGCTGTTCCTACCACAAAACGTGATGTTCGTAGTTTCCTTGGTGTCTGTAATTTTCTTAGACGCTTTGTTAGAGTGGACAATTTGGCCACACCTCGTTTATGTAAACTATCTGGAAGGAAATCTAATTGGTGTTGGGATGAGGAAGCTCAGTCAGAATTTGAACAACTCCGTGATGCTTTAGTTGCTGCTCCACTTCTTTCACATCCGGATTTATCTAAAGATTTTTGTTTGGCGACGGACTCATCATACAAAGGCCTAGGTGCACATTTATTTCAAGAGATAGAAGAAAACGGCGTTGTAGTACAGAAAACTATTGCATTTGGAAGTCGTATTCTCTCTAAATCAGAAAAAAATTATTCGATTACGGAACTTGAAGCTTTAGGTGTTGTTTGGGATTTCACAAAATTTCGCACATTTTTGTATGGCAGACATACTAAGGTTTACGCCGATCATCGATCTCTGGAATTTCTTATGTCGACAAAATTAACTCATGGCAGATTGTCACGATGGGCGTTGTACCTACAGGAATTTGATTTTAGTATTGTTTACATACAGGGTTCTTCAAATATTGTTGCTGATGCTTTATCACGTGCGCCTATGGGTTTGAAACAAAGTGCTGAAGAGGACTGCAAGGAAAACAATTATTGTTTGATGTATATTCAAGGTGCTGCGTTTGAGAACTTTATTTCGTCTTTGCTCCAGGACATCGCTAAGGAGCAAAATAAGGATCCAATCTGGAAGGACATTAAGGAGAAGTGGAGGAGAAAGGAAAGCGTAGCGATTAGACAGCATTATTTAGTTCGCAATGACATTCTTTTTAAACGAAAATCGGTCGACAACTCTGTTTGGTTAGTTTGTATTCCTGATGAGTGGGTTAATAAGCTGATTTGGTATACGCATTTCAGTTACGCACACTTTGGTCCCAGAAAATGGTTTCATAAATTACGAGAAAATTGCCACTTCAGTTATATGGAAAAACGTATTCGATCTGTTCTTGCCAAATGCAAATTATGTCAAAAGGCTAAGCTGCCAACAATTTCTCACAGAACACCGTTGTTTCCTATCATTCCAGCGAAATTAAAGGACATGGCTGCAGTCGATTTGTTCGGTCCAGTGGTTTGTTCTACTAATGATTTTGCGTACATTTTCGTAGCAGTGGAGTTGACATCAAAATATGTGTGTTTTACACCGTTATGCAAAGCAACAGCTCGATCAGTATCTAACGCTTTCATCCAACATTTTCTTAAAGAAGTTGGTCATGTTGATAAGGTTATATCAGATAATGGATCACAGTTTCGTTCTAAAATTTGGCTTCGTACTCTACGGCGTCGTAAAATTAAATCAATTTTCATTTCACTTTTTCACCCTCAATCTAACACTTCAGAGAGATGGATGAAGGAAATCAATAAATTGTGTCGTCTTTATTGTCATCAGAATCACAGACCGTGGAATCAGTATCTTCATATTTTTCAAAACATTCTGAATGAACTTCCTAATGACTCAACCTCTTTACCGCCTATACTGATATTAAAAAACAAAGCACCGACAAATCGCATATCTGAAATCGTTCCTTTTCCGCCTTCACGGAAACTGCGGCATTCTGAAGTTGTCAACCTGGCTCTACAAAATATTGCATCTGCGGCTGCTAGAAGAGAGAAATCAGCTAAGCGTCCTGGTCGTTTAAAAATCTTGTCAGTTGGTCAAAAGGTGTTAATAAAGTCTCATCGTTTGTCTCACAAAGGAAAAGGCTTGTGTCGCAAATTTTTCCTGCTTTATAACGGTCCCTATAGAATTCGCAAAATTATTCATGATAACACTGTCGAAGTAGAAACTCTTAAATCTCGACGCTCTAAGGGAATACATCATATATCTAACGTTAAAATTTTTGTGGAATGACATACTTTTGAAAAAATTTTGTGGAATGACATACTTTTGAGAAACTAACAGCTAGATGTAAACATGCAGAGAATACAAGGATACCGCGCTGTGTTTTGGCGGCGGCACATACTCAAAGCAACAGTCAAGTCTGCGCGCCGCACAAGGCAGTTGTTGACCGCAAACAATTACTTCCTACGTCACGCACCTACAGCTGATCGAGCGCTCAGTGCGAATGCACTGACAGCCGTAAACAAATACACAGTCTAATTTCTCCGACTAAATTCAGTATAAAGCTATAATGACTTGATGAATTATTTTATTAACGTTCAGTATTTTTCAGGATACGGTTGTATAAAATATTTAAGAACTTCAGGTCAATTCTGTGTGTCTCCGACGTTAAGAGGACTTGCTTTCGAGAAAATTTCAGAAAGAATGTAATTTCCAAGAGGAAACTAATAAACTAAAAAGGTAACTATTAATTAAGTTTATTTTTCAAGTAACATATTTCCACTTAGGTACGTACTTTAGACGTAATTTGCTGCTCGCAATTACGTGATTCATACTTTGTGCTAATTTCATGTTCTATGAATTTACTTGTGAAGCGACGTGCTTGCGTACATTTGCTGATTTTTGTCAATGTTTTATTAATGAACAGGGTTGTTATTTGTATATATTATGCATCGCTTGGCTGCAATGCTTTTTCACTGATGTCATATTTTTTTATTATGTGTCTGCTGTACTTATTTATTTAAATTATAATTGTCACCTGATTAGTTGTGCTGATATGTATGTAAGTTATACTTTGGGATTTATCTGCTTGCGCCTTCATGTTTACTTATTAAGATGACATATGAACATTTATTTGATTATGCTGATATGATGCTAATGACCTGTTTATTACGTAAGATATATGTTTGCTGCTGTGCGTATGGATTGCATATTTATACATTTCTGTTTGTTGTCATAACTACTCTTTAATTTGGTATATAGAAATGCTGATATACTGTGTACAAACATAGAGTTTAGGTCACACTATTGTATTAATTATAGATTGTTCGCTTGGCAGAGCCTCGTTGTAAGAATTGTGCTGCATCCACTTGTTGACATTCTGTTCCCTACTGGTATATTTACTCGCTATTGCATGTTTTGCTTACGCTCAGTGCCTTATATTTTTAAGATAGGAAAATGAACTGGTATAATTCGACATAAACGACATTAGTACAAGAAACTTCATAGAAGTCACATGAGCTGGAGGTTTTATGGAAGCTGTATAAATTTATGCTAATAGGAAGGAAGCTAACGACATGACATACCAAAACTAGGTTTAGACCATTGACAGTTATTACACTGCATTTTTCGTGAGCAATTGTAATAGGAAGTGACACTTGACACAAGAAATACTCCACATGTTTGCTTCTGTTTGCCATAATTCTTGAAGTGGTGTACACACTGTGAAATATTATGATCATTCACACTCCGTAATCGTACTTAATTACTGAGAGTTATTCGAACTAAGACTGTTAGAGGTCATGTATGCATTTCTTTTATTTAATGATGGACAAGGTAACCAAAATCCATCTTATAATTTATAATGAGTAGAAGATTTGGGTCAGATGGATTACACAGAGGTTGTGTGTTGACAGTGTGTCTTCAGATTGTATGGGATGATGAGGTTTGCATTAGGATTTTATCTGTACTTGTTCGAGGAGACTGACTAGAGGAAAGAGTTGTTATGGAAGTGAAATGATATTGGCGATAAGGTTTATATGTGTCAACGTATTGAAGAGGTATTATTGAGGTATTGAGATTATATGAAGTTGAGGATTATTGGAGTTTTTGTGGACAAGAGGTAAGGTAAATGATATTGATGATAAGATTTATATGTATCGGCGTAAGAGGTATTATTGAAGTATTGAGATTATGTGATGCTGATGATTATTGGAGTTTTGGTGGATAAGAGCTAAAGTAAGTGAGGTGCAATTTTTTTTTTTTTTTTTTTGTTGGTCTATATGGAACAAGGAGGATGAAGAGAGCAGACTAGAACACTCAAGTAGAAGGAAGATTGGCTACACACACTTTGTTAAATCAATAAGCAGTACTTTTTTTTTTTTTTTTTTTTTTTTGGAGAGAGGAAGTAATTGCATATCTTGGCTCACTGACAGTTGTTCAGCAACCGTACATTTTGATCTGGCTGGGCAAACATTGGTCTTGACATGATGACTATCACGTTGACTTAACTATTATTGACTGTTATACATTGCTGCCACTACTACTTGATACACATGATGAACATCAGATTTTGACAGAATTGCATTTACACAGTTAACACTATTCAATTACACAGTAGTACTTAATGTGGATGAAAGATGAGTGAGTGTGTTTTGTGTGTTTCCCTTTCCTAATCCTACCCACCTATCTCCTAAATATTATTTTATTTGTTTGTAGTGGCTTGCACTGACACCCGTAAATATTATAGGTTTACTGATATTTGAGTATTTGTAATAGTTAATATGACAATTATCTGATATGATTTGTGTGTTTATTAGAATTTGTATGTTTAGTGTAAGAGCATTGAGAATAATTTTGTCAAAGTATTTGTATGTGCATTCAAACTATTGTTCATGCCTGAACTGTCTGATTAGTGATGGTGAATATTATGAAGTGTTACCTGCCTTTGTTCAACATTGATGTGTGACACTTAGAAATGTTTAATTTCTGCTGATGAACTGTGTGATTAGTGATAGTGAATAATATGGACTGTTACCTGCACTTTTTCAACATAATGGGTGCCACTTAGAAATGATTAATTTCTGCTGATGAACTGTGTGATTAGGATAGTGAATATTATGGACTGTTACTTGTACTTTTTCTACATGATTGGTGCCACTAGGACATGTTTAATTTCTGCTTATAAACTCTGATGAGCAGTGTGATCAGTGGTAGTGAATATTATGGACCGCTCTCTGGACCTGCTCGTCATTGCTAGGTGTAACTGATGGACTGCTTCTACTGAAATGATGTCACTTGTTGGTGTCTGCACCTGTTCAACATTGCTGGGTGCCACTAATGGAACTGCTTCTGCTGAGAAATGTGACTTGTTGCTGTCTGCACCTGCTCAACATTGCTGGGTGCCACAGATGGAACTGCTTCTACTGAAATAATGTCACTTGTTGGTGTCTGCACCTGCTCAACATTGCTGGGTGCCACAGATGGAACTGCTTCTACTGAAATAATGTCACTTGTTGCTGTCTGCACCTGCTCAACATTGCTGGGTGCCACTAATGGAACTGTTTCTGTTGAGTGATGTTGCTTCTTGCTGTCTGCACCTGCTCAACATTACTGGGTGCCACAGGTGGAACTGCTTGTACTGAGATAATGTCACTTGTTGGAGTCTGCACCTGCTCAACATTACTGGGTGCCACTGATGGACTGTTTTTTATTGAAATAATGCGACTTGCTGCTGTGTGTACCTGCTCAACATTGCTGGGTGCCACTGATGGACTGCTTCTACTGAAATGAAGTCACTTGTTGGTGTCTGCACCTGTTCAACATTGCTGGGTGCCACTAATGGAACTGCTTCTACTGAAATGATGTCACTTGTTGCTGTCTGCACCTGTTCAACAATTCTGGGTGCCACTAATGGAACTGTTTCTGCTGAGTGATGTCACTTGTTGCTGTCTGCACCTGTTCAACATTGCTAGGTGCCACTGATAAACTGCTTCTACTGAGATAATGTCACTTGTTGGTGTCTGCACCTGCTCAACATTACTGGGTGCCACTGATAAACTGCTTCTACTGAAATAATGTCACTTGTTGCTGTCTCCACCTGCTCAACATTACTGGGTGCCACAGATGGAACTGCTTCTACTGAGATAATGTCACTTGTTGGTGTCTGCACCTGCTCAACATTACTGGGTGCCACTGATGGACTGTTTTTTACTGAAATAATGTGACTTGTTGCTGTCTGTACCTGCTCAACATTGCTGGGTGCCACTGATGGACTGCTTCTACCGAAATGAAGTCACTTGTTGGTGTCTGCACCTGTTCAACATTGCTGGGTGCCACTAATGGAACTGTTTCTGCTGAGTGATGTCCCTTGTTGCTGTCTGCACCTGTTCAACATTGCTGGGTGCCACTGATGGACTGCTTCTACTGAAATGATGTTGCTTCTTGCTGTCTGCACCTGTTCAACATTACTGGGTGTCACAGATGGAACTGCTTTTACTAAAATGATGTCACTTGTTGGTGTTTGCACCTGTTGACCATTGCTGGGTGCTGCTGCTGGAACTATCAACTATTTGTTTTTTTTTTTTTTTTTTTTTTTTTTTTTGAATAACTAAAAGTATTTTATGTGAACATTTGTATAAACGGATTTTTTTGTGTATTGTGTAAACTATTATGTAAAGCCACATGTATGAAAGAATTTGTATTGCCTACTGTATTTTATATATTAGGTTATTGAAAGGTCAGTGCAAAGCCAAAATTTTATCTAATAATGTGATATTTACGTATTAATATTATCTTTTATTTATGTCTGTATTTTTTTTTGACGAATTTGGTGGTATTTTCACCACCAATGCTGGCAAAAATACCATCAAATTCTAGCCCGTGGAGGAAGGGCATATGAAAGGTGGTTACACTGAGCCACAGCGCCAGAGAGTTTTGTTTCGCCGCCTCCACTGGCAGTGATTATTGAGAAGTAGCGGAGTAGAGTGCTTGTTGAGATCTCGTAGTAGTGAGTGCTTGCTGAGATGTCGTAGTGAAGAGTGCTTGTCGAGATGTGGCAGTAGTCAGTTCTTGTTGAGATGTGGTAGTAGCGAGTCGGTGTGGAGATATTGTAATGATTAGAGTGCTTTTCGTCAATATATGAAGGTAAAAGAAAAAAAAAAATTTTCCTTTTCTTTTTATTATCTCAATGTCTTAAATAATGCGTCATTACAGGTTCAGTCAACAAAGCATCTGGCTTGTGTTCTTGTATTAGAGTGTAATTCTGGTTTTCTTGCGCAATTATAGGATTTCTATTTTTCTTAATTACTTCAGTATAAATGGTATTTAAAATTTCTCGTCTTATTGAAGAAGAGCCGTGCCAGATGTGTACGTTGAGTCATACTTCCACACACAGAACAGTTATACTTGTGCTTTGGTTTCGCAGGTTTTATAGTTGCTGGGGACTTAATTAATTAATTGTGTTAACGAAAATTTTCATTTCATTCTTTGTTGTTGTTCTATGCAGTCAGATTGCGTACAAATACTCATCAGGGCCAACCGTTTACGAGACAGCGTAATCGGACATACAGCTACAAAAATTTAAAAAGTATTTGCGTTTCATATTTATGTAATTAAGCCCCCATGCACTACTCACAACGTCATGTATACACCTGGTGGCAGAAAGTGGAACTATTACACAAAGGTGCCATAGGAAATGGTATAGGGATGAATATTCAAATACAGAGCTATGTAAACAGGCAGAATACGACGCTGCACTCGACAACGCCTATACAACAAGTGTCTGGCGCAGTTGTTAGATCGCTTTTTGCTGCTACAACGGCAGATTATCAATATGTAAGTGAGTTTTAACGTGGTGTTATAGTCGGCGCACGAGCGATGGGACGCAGCATCCACGACGTAGCCATAAAGAGGGGATTTTCCCGTGCGACCATTTCACGAGTGTACCGCGGCGGCCGGAAGAAGATCCTGGAAGAACCGGACCAACGACGACTGAAGAGAATCGTTCAGCGTGACAGAAGTGCAACCTTTCCACAAACTGCTGCAGGTTTCAAAGCTGGGCCATCACAAGTGTCAGCGGGCGAACCATTCAAAGAAACATCACCCATATGGGCTTTCGGAGCCGAAGGTCCACTCGAGTATCCTTGATGACTGCACGACACAAAGCTTTACGCCTCGACTGGGTCCGCCTAAACTGACACTGGAAACATTTCGCCTTGTCGGACGAGTCTCTTTTCAAATTGTATCGAGAGGATGGACGTGTACGGCTATGGAAAAAACGTCATGAATCCAGGGACCCAGCATGTCAGCAGGGGACTGTTCGAGCCGGTGGAGTCTCTGTCATGAAGTGGGGCGTTTGCAATTGGAGTTATACGGGACCCATGATACGTCTAAATACGACTGTGACATGTGACACCTATGTAAGCATTCTGTCTGATCACCTGCATCCATTCATGTCCATTATGCATTCCGACGGACTTGGCCAATTCCAGCAGGACAATGCGTCACCCAACACATCCAGATTTGCTACAGAGTGGCTCCAGAGACGCGCTTCTGAGTTTAAACACTTCCGCTGGCCGCCATACTCCCCAGACATGAACAGTATCGACCATATCTGGGATGCCTTGCAACGTGCTGTTCAGAAGAGTTTTCCACCCCCTCGTACTCCTACGGATTTATGGACAGCGCTGCAGTATTTATGGGGTCATTTCCATCCACCACTACTTCAGTCATTAGTCGAGTCCATGCCACGTCGTGTTGCGGCACTTCTGGGTGCTAGCGGGGGCCCTACACGATATTAGGCCGGTGTACCAGTTTATTTGGCTCTTCACTGTATTTGTTCAGCATACTCCACAAGCTCACCGCCTAATAAACTATCCTACGATGTTTCTGCGCCCTGCCATGTATACAGCCCGCGCTGCCACCCTTGGAATATCGTTAGTTTTATTATAACCTCCTGGTACGTGTCAATCTCTGTAACGTTCTTCTATTGCAGAATCGTTGAGCATACTCTAAGCACAAAGTTTGTGACTCTCAAGGAGAAAAATATGCTTCAAAGAAACAATATGTTTCAACGAAATCTACCTATGTGAAACACAGCGTCTTCAATTCTCACAAAATATCTTGCCAATGGTAGACGCAGGCAAACAGGTAGATTGTGTCCAACGATATTCCTGAAAGATGTCCGACAATCCTACCCCTATAATTCCCTAATTACCGAGACATAATCATGCAGAAGATGTTCACAGGTTGTGTTCAGCAGAATCTACAATATTTCATTCGATCGAAAATGTTCAAAATACCTTCTGCGACTACTGGGCACCGTTTATATATATGTAGATACAGGTATAGGTGCTAACTTAGCCTCGATAGGCTTCCAAGATTTGTTCTTCTCTACGTTCTGAGCCGCTCCTTGTACAGAGACAGGGACATCAGAAATTTCAGACGTGGAAACTGAGCCGTGGCGAGCTGGCGCCAGTGTTATTTTGTTCATGTATCGTTTAGATCGATTGTGGTTGAGCTAAGCTATCTTTGTGGTGTGAAATTGGTTGGGCGTTTTGGCGACATTGGCAGCTTGGAGATACAAGTTTTGAGACATCGCTGAGAACAAAATTTGAAGTGAAGCGGTGAAGCTGTGTAACCCGCTCCCTCGTATTGGGTACCCGTTATGAAGTAAGTGGACGAAATTGTGTTTTGTTGGACGACGCACTCAGAGCCATTTAAACTTTATTATTGTGATGAGACTTTCATAGTCGAGCTTTCAGATGGTGTGGAAGAGTTCAGTCGGCCTAGCTAAATGGTGGCCGTTATTTGAATGTTTTCTCAGAAGTTTTATTAGTGCTTTGTGTCTCTTGTAATCAAATGATTTTATGTTGGCCTTTTCAAAGCCTGCACTCTATTAATACAGTTGTTTATGTATAAAATACTTAAGGTCAAAGCTGCGATTTTGTCAGTAGTGTAACGTGTTCCTTTACATGCTTACCCATATATCGAGTCAAAGGTTCTGCCGAGTGTTTCTATATTTCAAAGGTATTCGAATGTCCTTGTGATTCGGGCAGAAACTTTTGATTGTGCAAGCGCCTTGACGGGGAATGAAATGTCGTCCGAGGTCTAGACCTGGCAGTGTTTAAGGACCCGGCCACTACCGGGAGTTGTTCACACATCGCCTTCCCAAGTTTAGTATTTATCTTCCTTCCGCTGTGATTGGCTCTGAGCACATGGGACTTAACATCGGAGGTCATCAGTCTCCTAGAACAACTTAAACCTAACTAACCTAAGGACATCACACACACCCATGCCCGAGGCAAGATTCAAACCTGCGACCGTAGCAGTCACGCGGTTACGGACTGAAGCGCCTAGAACTGCATGACCACTGCGGCCGGCTCTTCCTTCCGCCAAGGCGGGTTAATCTGGTAGATATATAAATATATATTCTATGTAACCTGTTCGTATATGAACCTGTTTCTTTAAATATTAGGGATTGGCAACTGGCTAAACCTTAAGCTGCATAGCATCCAATGAGTTCCTTGTGCGACTCTTTCTAGTAATTTTTTTTTATTTAACACGTCTGAGCACGTGAACAATTATTTTTAAAGATCAGTGTTTCTGCTGTAGTTTTTTATGTAAGTGGTTCTATCGTGTTATGTAATTGGATCTTAGCTTGGCTCTAGTGTTCAACTGTCATTAAGTCACCCTTTACTGGTAATTCTTTTTATTATAAGTACTTTGAGGGAAATCCTAAATGGGTGTTTCAATTTCTGAAGTTTGTCAATAATTCTGTTTTGTTAATAAGGGACTGTTTATTTGAGTACTGAGTACGTTGGGTTTCTAACTGTATTTTCAAAGCTTTATCTAGTGGCTCATCCACAATTTGTAATTGTCAAATTTATTAAAAGGCGTAATGTCAATAAATTGTCTTAATTATAAATTGTAACCACCAACCATGATTCCATCCCGCTTCCTCTTTTGTGGTATTTAAGATGCGAGGTACGATTAAGGAAACCATGCACCAGAAACTTTCAGTTTTAATTAAGTAGTAGTCTGGTGATCAGGAACTGTAAGTTATCACATCTAGATGACAAAGAGTGGTAATGAGAATTGCGATCACTACAAAGGCTCGATGAGGCTACCTGGTTAGAGCGCCCACTGTACTACTGTGGTTTAGCAACTTAAGCCACAGAAGGGGAGTGAAACGCTCAGAGTGTATCGGCTTTGTAACAGAAGTGGAGCAACGCCAATACCGATTAAAAATTTTACACAGCGGATAGAAATCAAATCACATTTATGGTGGGGGTGAAGTGTTATTCCTGTAATGTCAGCTATACTGCAGACCTATAAAGGAAGCTTTCATCTCTCTTCTGCCGGGAAAGCAATTACAACTCGATTAACATGCATAACGCAGCGGCCGCCACCGGGCTGACGGTTAGATACCGGCGCCGCTGGCGGCGGTGGTGGAAGCAAGATGTTTGTTACAGACGGCAGGCACAATTACAATAATTAAGACGGGGGAGGGGGCGGCGAATTCACAGCCAGAATGCTGATTGGGCGCCGACCGCCCCAATCGCCGCCCCCAGCCGCCGCCGGCCGCCGGCTGATTGTACTTTAATTAAGGGCTGGGCTGCGGGGGCGACCCGCGCACTGCCGTTGCCCCCTGTCCTAATCCCGCCCCGCCGGCAGAGTCCATCCGGCCGCGGCGGCGCCGACTCGAGAATGTACCGGAAGCACCGCGGCTCTGCCCACCTCTCCGGCCGGCCCGGCAGCGCAGGTGAGTATCTGGCGGCGGTTCGGCTCCTGCGGTTCGGGACAGACCGCGCCACACCACCATTAACGACCTGTGCGGTCTGTGAACCCGTAACAGTTGAGCGAGGCGTTGAGCATCAAATATGGGACAAGACCGTCTCAACAGTGCGTAAACGGGCTTCGTTCACATCGATATTTACACGGGAGCCTACGAACCTCCCCTCGCCGATTTCATTCATATAGGACACGATTAGGACTTTGGAACATGTAAACAGGAAAACGCAACTCTCAACCACTATCTAGGAAAGAGAGTTTGAATGGTCGCTTCAATTAAGGAAGGCTGTAGCCGAGCGAGTTCGTCAATTGTCTGCAGATGGCGAGAAAAATGTCCCTGATTTTTGGCACTTCCTTAATGAGCGAGATCGTGCGGTTATCCGCAAACCCAAATACAGACAATTTTTCTCTAATTTCGTTTGTGATGTCTTTCTTAATCGACCCCAGAGCTGGGATGTTACGGCAATGATGAGCTGACCCACGCGAATTCCACTCTTGGTACGGGTTATTCTCTGGTCATCGGAACATTCTCCTCAGCGACATAGTTTTCCTACTACGCTCGATGCTAAAAAAAATTATAAATACATTGTTGTTGTTGTTGTTGTTGTTGTTGTTGTGGTATTCAGTCCTGAGACTGGTTTGATGCACCTCTCCATGCTACTCTATCCTGTGCAAGCTTCTTTATCTCCCAGTACTTAATGCAACCTACATCCTTCTGAATCTGCTTAGTGTATTCATCTCTTGGTCTCCCTCTACGATTTTTACCCTCCACGCTGCCCTCCAGTACTAAATTGGTGATCCCTTGATGCCTCAGAACATGTCCTGCCAACCGATCCCTCCTTTTAGTCAATTTGTGCCCCAAACTCCTCTTCTCCCCAATTCTATTCAATACAAACTCCTCTTCTCCCCAATTCTATTCAATACCTCCTCATTAGTTATGTGATCTACCCATCCAATCTTCAACATTCTTGTGTAGCACCACATTTCGAAAGCTTCTATTCTCTTCTTGTCCAAACTATTTATCGTCCATGTTTCACTTCCATACATGGCTACACTCCATATATATAAATAAAAAATAATTGATTTGACCTTGTCTCCTTGATTTGCTTTGTACTTCTACTCTTTTCTTTATTCCTGAGGGAGGGAACGGGACGTTGTGGAAAGTCCTTGAGTTCCAATTCCTGCCCACCTTTCCCCCATCCCTTTATTTGGGTGCCAGGAAGGTCCAATATAGAAAAACAGGAAGAAAAAGTGAGAAGTCACCTAGTCTCGTATGCGCGAGGTCTGTGAATCGGATCTCATTGCCAGTACTTGATTTTTTCCGCGTAATTCTAACAACATTTGGAAGGTAAGAGACGAAGGACCGGCAGAATTAAAGCTATGAGGACGGGTTGTGACTTGTGCTTGGATGGCTCAGCTGGCAGAGCAGTTGCCCGCGAAAGGCAACGGTCCCGAGTTCATGTCTCGCCCGCCAGATAGTTATAAATCTGCCAGGAAGTTTCACATCAGCGCACACTTCACTGCAGAGTGAAAATCTCTTTCTGGAAACATCCCCCAGGATGTGGCTACGCCATGTCTCCACAATATACTTTCTTCCAGGAGTGCTAGTTCTGCAAGGTTAGCAGGAGGGCTTCTCTGAAGTGTTGAAGGTAGGAGATGCGGTCTGGCAGAATTAAAGGTGTGAGGACGGATCGTGAGTCTTGCTTGGATAGCTTAGCTGGTAGAGCGCTTGCTCGCCAAAGGCAGAGGTGTCGCGTCCGAATCTCGGTCAGGCACACAGTTTTAATCTGCCAGGAAGTTTCAATATTTTATTATGACTGTGATTCATCGTCTGAAGCCATTATACAGATATTCCTGCAAGTAGCTTTGTGCCACCAGCAACAACTGCGCGAGCACAAAAGACTTTCGGTTGGTGGAAGAAGAAAGGGAACAGCACTCACAGACGCAGATAATAATTCATTTGTGTGTTAGCTCCAGAGATAGTTGATTCCTAACACTCCAAAACGTATGATTTTACGGGAAAATGTTGTGATGTGCCTGGTGCTTCTTCAGGAAGAGAATGTGAACCTGATTGTAAAGCTGAATCGCTTTACACTGAAACTTCAAATTTGCGATTGGAAACGGTAGAAGTGTAAAGCGGCAGCCCTTTCTCCAAAACAATCTCCTCTCTCTGAATTCTTCTGCTATAATACAAGAAGACACGGATATTGGAAAAGAAATACACTAGTGATCAGAGCCATTTGAACCATTATGCACCCAAATTGCGTGAAAATGTAACCACATGTCAGTTCTAGTATAATATATTTGTCCAATGAATACCCATTTATCATCTGCATTTCTTCTTGGTGTAGCAATTTTAATGGCCAGTAGTGTATTTCGCTACGCTTTTGAAACGCTAGCACAGAAGCAACTCGTGATACAAGAGGAACCGATTGCTCATCAAGCAATCGACGGAAAAAGTTAAAATTGCTACACCACGGAGATGACGTGCTACAGACGAGAAATTTAACCGACAGGAAGAAGATGCTGTGATATGCAATTGCATTTCTTCTTGGTGTAGCAATTTTAATGGCCAGTAGTGTATTTCGCCACGCTTTTGAAACGCTAGCGCAGAAGCAACTCGTAATACAAGAGGAACCGATTGCTCATCAAGAAATCGACGGAAAAAGTCTGTTTGAAGAAACCGAAGAAGTCGCTTCATCTTCATCAGCCAGAAGACAACCATACGAAAATCGACAGCGATTATGTTCAGTAGGGTTACAAGATTAGGGTATTCAGTCTAGCGAGACAGCATCCATAATGGAATTTAAAAATCTGTACAGGCGGAATAAATCTATTGTTAGAGCTACGCGGGAACGGAAAACAGTACGAGGAGAGAGAATCGATCAAGCAACCTCGTCCTTATGAATTTACGCGGTTACTCGCTCTATCGCAGGTTTCTTGATTACCAACGACCATACAAATATTAAAAACAAGCCTAAAATTTTGAAAATTAATTTTCTCTGAGACGGCTGTGAGTCGCTTCTTCTTGTGTAGACGTGTTAAACTCCTAGTCGTGCTCTGTAAACCAAATACGAATCAAATGGGTGAGGGGAATTTCGTACGGTTCCGTCGTTAGCGATAGTTAGCCGTTTAGTATCTCTATCGCTGAAGCAGCTCTACTCTCATTTAAACAATCTGGTAAACAATGTAATTTAGTTACGCAACCTCATACGGGAAGCACTTCTACTACTTATAGATTCTGCGCATCAGTGATTAGTCTGATTTTATCCTCGCGATCTCTGCTGGTACGACATGTGAGAATGTAATGATGACACCTTTAACTTTTGTTGTCCTGTCGTCCTCAGTTGCGTGATATACCGTTACATGTCGCTAGTTGTCACATTAAGTCTGTTTGTGTGGCGTTGAATAAAACCAGCGTTAAAAACATTCAAAACAAGAAAAAAGAATAAAATGTGTGTTCATATGTTCTCAGTGCTGTGCTAGTAATAATTCGAAATACTGCAACCAGAAGAACAGTTTCAGAACCAGAAAAGTGAACTCACGCAGAGCAGCAGCTACAAATCTTGACACTGATGATGCATTTCAAAAATTAATAATAAAACATGTATCTCATGCTAAATTATTTTTTCATTTCCACAGTGTTTAAAGATATTTGTAGATTCATCCCTGATATCTGTGTCCTGACATTATTTATCTAGGTTTTCACGAGACTGAAGTTAGATCTTTTTTTAAGCACAAAGCGCCCGCAGGAACTGAAGCACCACATTCTTAGATTACTCCTCGAATGACGGAGGTTCGAACCGTAATCTTTCTCTTGCTTTCTTAAATCACTTGCGAATAACGCGTTGGAATACGGGATTTATTACGCGTCCATGTTGTGATCTTCAGTTCAAAGACAGGTTTCATGCAGCTCTCGACGCTAGACTGCCCTCTGCGTCCTCACATCTCTCTCTTCACCTCTCTGTCTTCACCTCTCTCTCTTCACCTCTCTGTCTTCACCTCCCTGTCTTCACCTCTGCGTCACTACTGCAACCTAGATCCGTCTGAACCTGCTTATTCTACTTCAGCCTTGGTCTTCCTCTACAACTTCTACCGCCAACATTTTGATCCATTATGAAACAGACGATTTCTTGATAGCTCAAGATGTGTCCTACCAAATGATACCTTAATTTAGTCAGTTTCCCCAATTCTATTCAGCGTCTCCTCTGCTGCCCTTCTAACACTCAGCATTCATCTGTGACACGACATTTTAGAAGCTTCTATTCTCTTCTTGTATTAACCCCTTATCGTCCACGTATTACCTACGTACAAGGTTGCATTCCTGACATTTAAAATTATATTCAGTGTTAACACATTTCTGTTCTTCACGAATAATTGGCTTTCTGTTCTCACTCGGCCTTTTATATCCTTCCTAATTCGCCCGTTATTTTGCTGCTCAAGTAACAAAACTCATCTATTACTTTTAATACATTTATTAATTAAATTCTTTCAGAATCACAAGATTTAATTCTTCGACATTCCACAACTGTTTTTTTGCTTTTGTCGATGATATTCTTGTAACATCTTCTCAAGATACTATCTGTTACACTCATCTGCTCTTCAAAGTCCTCTTCCGTCTGTGACTGAATTAGAATATCATCGCAAATCTCAAAATGTTTATCAATTCTCCATCACCATTGATTTCCTTTCCGGATTACTCTTTGGTTTCCTTTGCTGACTGCTAAATGTACAGATGGAATAACATCGGGGATGGGCTACAGATGTCTTATTCGCATCTCATCTACTGCCTCACTTTCATGTTCTTCGACTCTTTCTGTTCAAGGTGTATACAACCTATTTATCCATGTTACCTTCAGAATTTCGAAGAATGTATTTCAGTCCGTTTGGTCAGTGTGAGGTACAGTTTTGCAAAAAAAAGTTAAATGACTTTAAAATAGCATAAGAACTGTATTTAATAAGAACTTACTTAATTATTTGTGGAAAAATTGCATAATGTATTCTTGTCTGAAATTCAGTAGGCAAATGAAGAGCTGGAAACAGAAAATTGGATATCAAATCGACCAGTGTGGCATCTATTTTTGTAGAAAAAATTTATTTGTATGAACTTAAGCAGGGTAATTAAGAAAATGTAATTACTTAGTTAAGGGAAATTTTTGGTCTCAGTTTTCTAGCGAAACCAAGGGTGGGAAAAGGAAAAATGGAGTTGCACACTGAACAGGGTGAGCTTCAGTTTTGCCAGATAATATGTGTAATTGCTTGAAACTAATCAGGATGATTATAAAAGCTTAATCATTGGGTAGACGTAAAATTAAAATATTTGACGTACAGTTGTTGCTGGCTACGTAAATGAAATGTAAAATTTCGTCTGTTCATCGCCTAGCTATTTTGCAGGTACGAAGTTACAATGATGTGACATTTACTGTTAAAAAAACTTTCTTCTAATCAAATACTAAACTGAGGACAATTCGAGAACAGCAGACAGGTTACATGTCTAACAGTTTATATTTCACATTCTAAGTATTACGCGCATAAGAAGTTTCACAGGTGTGATATATAACTGTCAAAATGGTTTCCTTCTAATCATATAGTGCATTCATGACATTTCGTGGACGTAAGAGGCTAGGAAATCAAATGAGGTGTCAACTAAGTCATGCTTTCTCAACAAAACATGAAAAAAGAAAAAAGTTGAAAACACGGTCAGATGTTTTGTGAAATGAGTTTTTAAAATTTTCTGAAAGAAGTTCATTAATAGGTTAATAAATTCCTACTGAAAACTTATTTACAGGTCCATATACGTCCTCAAACGAAGTCAAACATGCTTTAATTTCACACTGAGCAATCGGAAAACTAATTTGTCTGTACAGGACGTTTAGTAACGAACTCCTCTATAGTTCTGGAGAGAATGATAACTTTGAATCTTCATCACGACGGATTGAAAAGATAACACTGATCACTGTAATCAGTTTCAATGTAGTGAAACTCTAGCAACCTACGAGTTCTCTTTTCATCATGCGAAGAATGCAGCCGCAAGCCCGAACATGGAACAGTCGAGAGTAAACTGTGCAGAAATTTAGCAAGCAGTTGCGAAATAAGCAGTTCACCTAAACTTCGTCATGGCAAGTAACTGAAATAATCTCCTCCGATCTCGTCGTCATTGGAGAATCTCCAGACGTGCTCAGATATCCACCAGACAAACCCAGTCTTGCTCCCAAGGCAAAAATCTCGTCAAGTGGACGCCAGGTCGGCGGAAGCCCTCTCAAACAAAAATCTAACATGTGGCCTCCAGAATGCAAAAGCACCTCATCGGCTAATAGACGAATCGACCACAAAAATGGGAAATAGTCACAGAGGACGCGGAAAGATGTGCCTCAAAGAGTTAATTTATGTCATTATGGTATCTGTTCTTTCGGACATGTTCATTTAGTTAAGGCTAACCGGCCATTGACCTCCTTCTTCTGTGCTGGATGCACTTGCATTGCCCGAACTCTTACGGGATTTGGTAAGATTGTCTGCCGCGGGTAATGAGTGTAACGGGCAGGGGCATTACGAATGTAGTGTGTGGGCATTAAGTTGGGAATGTAGGTCTCACGGGAAGCGTACAAGGGACAAATCCCTGCAGTCGCACTATCCTCTGTGCCCTCGGTGGCTCAGATGGATAGAGCGCCTGCCATGTAAGCAGGAGATCTTGGGGTTCGAGTCCCGGTCGGGGCACACATTTTCAGCTGACCCCGTCGATGTATATCAACGCCTGCCGACAGCTTAGGATCTTGATTTAATTACCATTTCATTGCAAAAATAAGTGCCGTGATCGACTTAAAGCAAAATACACCGGGTATAAAAGAGACTGCCGAATGGACAGCCAACTTTCAAACTGTAGACACAGTTTTTCTCAAGTGTAGAGTAAATTTGGGATTTGTGAACACCTTCTAGACCCCATAAATATGATATTGGTAGGCATATATTAATGGCTCCACTCGAAAACATTTTGTCCATTTGTACAGGTAGTAAACTTCCGATGGCCGTAAGCATGTTCATGCGTGGATGAACGACATCACTGTGACAAGTGCGCCACGGGAGACTGTAAGAGACCTGATGGCGCTGATGACATAAGCCGCGGCAGGGAAGTTATGTGATTGGGTCAGAGACGAATGGAGAGTCATTGTAGAGACGATGCAGGCCGCATAGGGGACAGTCAATTGACATGAGCGACTTTTACACACATACGACGGGCTTTTATGGCCCGGCATGTGAGAACTAACATCTCGGAAACGACGAAGTTGCTCGGATTTTTGTTCCCTACTGTTATTAGCAACTGTGGAAAGTGTCTGAGATACGCAAGGTTAGGTGATGGACGTGCACAGCTCACCACTGGACATGGAGGCTGGAGGCTGTCCGCGCTGTACACTAGGAAGGCGTCCGTGTGTGGTAGATCTGAAGGCAGAGTACAGTGCTGGTTCGGGCCCCAGGGTTCGTTGATCAAGGACTTCTGATGCTGACCCAACGACATCGCCAGTTACTGGGCACAAGATCATCCATATTGAATCTTGGATCACTGGAAATGTGTTGCATTGTCAGATGTATGAAGTTTGTTGCTACAGTATGTCGATGATAGCGTCCAGATATGCCGTCATCCAGGCAACCGGCTTCTCTAAACATGCACAGTGGCACGGACGCAGGCCGGCGGGGCAGTGTTAGCCTATGGCAGACACTCACATCGGCTGCCATGGGAGCCTAGGTTGTAATAGAAGCCTCTGCCACAGCGGTCAGCATTACTGCGGACCACGTGTGAAGCGCCTCTTGTCTTTCTCGACGTCAATGGCATCTTCCAGCAGGGTAATTGTCCGTATCAGAAGACCAAAAGCGTCCTACAGTGGCCTGAGGAACGTGATAGCGAACTCATGCGGAAGTCTTGACCACCAAGTTCGCCTGATCTCAAAGTGATAAAACACACCGGGATTCTATGGAACGCCAGCTCTTCACCCAGAAACCATCAGAGAATATTTACTATCAAAAAAGTCTTGATCACAATTTATTTATTACTGTGACGGTTTCGGCCACTACTGTGGTCGTCCTCAGACCCATGAGTAAGAACCTCCTTCTGCTGGAGTAGTGATTCTTCAACAGCAGGAGGTTCTTACTCATTGGTCTAAAGATGACCACAGTGGTGGTCGAAACCGGACACCGTAATAAATAAATTGTGATCAAGACTGTTTTTGATAGTAAATATTTGTAACACATTGATCACTGTTCACTCCCACAATGTATTCAAAAATAATTGATTCATCAGACAATAATTTAGGGAATTGTGTGATGCATCTGGTGCTACATACCTCTGAAATCATATCAAGGAACGTTCGAATCCATGCCACCCATAATCGCTGCTGCATTGCATTTCAAGTTTGACCAAAACACTACTAAGTCAGTGGTCATACCATTTCAGATAGTTAGTTTGTGTATCAATTGTCTTAGACTACAATTACGGAATAATTGTTTCCATTGTGTAAGTCCAATGCAGTCCTGAAATCGTGCTTAGATATTATACAATTGCGTCAGATATTAGTGATTCACGCATCTTCCACATCTCGTCAAAATTTATTCAGAACACGTCGCCGATAGTTCAAGCGCCGTTCAATAATGTATTGCAAATGTTCAATGACGGCCAGAACTGCCAGAACTGTTGGCCGTGCTGGTCATAGGAGTTTATGAACTTCTTGAGATTTATTTCAGTAACGGCATAAGGATGCATTCGGCCATCGTCTGGCTGCAGGAACACTACTCCACGTCGTTGTAGGAACAGCAGCAGAGTAGCAGGTGTTGTTTAATGAAATAACGGGACTGCACACAGGTGCCGAATGTATTGTGTTCTATTCGATGTTTCTCCATAAAGCACTATAGGCGTATCATCATCCGTGGCTCACATTTCCATGATAACGTGAATTTTTTGTGTGTTTCGTTGTCTGATCCATTTCGGTAGTGGTCGTCCTGTTACCGGACACCGATCTCGCACATGACCATCGGTAACGGCACGGAAGAATTTGCTTCTGTCGTTAATCACTTCTTTGCGCTGTTCGTCCCACTCATTGCGTCCTTTCCTGGATCATCGGAAGCAGACATCATACTAATTAAGTATGAGAAGGAGCCTGCAAAACAGCCGTCTTGTTCTTATACTGTCTTGTAGTAAGCGGATCGGACGGCCGGGGTGACAGAGCGGTTCTAGGCGCTACAGTCTGGAACCGCGCGATCGCTACGGCCGAAGGCTAGAATCCTGCCTAGGGCATGGATGTGTGTGATGTCCTTAGGTTAGTTGGGTTTAAATAGTTCTAGGTTCTAGGGGACTGATGACGTTATAAGTTAAGTCCCATAGTGCTCAGAGCCATTTGAACCAGTAAGCGGATCCTGTTGATCCGAGCTGACACACTAGGCGGAGCATTGGTCCCAGTTTACGCTGTTGTCTCCTTACGATCAGAAGTGGTTACTCACTTCACGTAGCGTTTCAGGTGTAAATCTATATTCCATATCATCCAGACATACGTCGACGAACTTACGTACTTGCCAATTTACACGTAGAGCCGGAGAACTGGAAGCTCACTATCTGTCAGAATTGAACAAATGAGACATTCAGGATATTTGGAGACCAAAAATTTTCTAAAAATATGTTTCATGATGTGGCTGTATTTTTATAAACGTAAATAACGTCAAACAAAGAAATCTGGCACTATAAATATATTGCCCGACAAAACAACTGAAGCACCCAGAAGACACGGTCGGATGATGAGGCAGCTTCATACATGTATACACAATCCTCGGGTCTCTAAACGACTACGGTTGCAGTCTCTGTCACAGGTAGAACGTCACCATAGTGCATTAGTATTGTTCGTGATTAGTGTTGGTGCCAAGCGTGGTAGGATATATAATAGGCGTTAACTGAGGCAGATTTGAACACCTATTTAAACCTATTTTGTATCTGTATCGATATTTCTATATCAATTTTTGGTGTTCTTATGTAAAGTCTTGTACCTGTCATGGAATTTCTGTGACTATGTATATATATTTCGCCGGCCGGAGTGGCCGAGCGGTTCTAGGCGCTACAGTCTGGAACCCCGCGACCACTACGGTAGCAGGTTCCAAACCTGCCTTGGGAATGGATGTGTGTGATGTCCTTAGGTTAGTCAGGTTTAAGTAGTTCTAAGTTCTAGGGGACTGATGACCTCAGAAGTTAACTCCCATAGTGCTCAGAGCCATTACACATATTTCAATAATGTGAACTTTTTGAACGATGTTGTTTAAACTGTTCTTGTGGATTTAAATAACTACTGGAATGATTATTATATAATACATACTGTCAATGACTTGGTCCATAGTCAATGAACGTAGGGTTGAATGTAAACGATGTGGGGAAGTGGAAAAAGTGTGGTTGGCGCGCAAGTGGCAACTCGGCCTTTGTGACGGGTAAGGACTCTGGGCTGAGCAGTGCTGTGGCTGACATCTCGCTAGCAATAGCGGAGCATTATGGTTCATATCCTTGGAGTTTTGAGACCAGAGGAGCTTAAGAGCAGTATTTATGGACCTTGCATGCTGCATTTGGTGATACTATTATCATGCCATGGTTTTTGGCCCTGTAAAAGTATAATTCCGGCTCCAAGAAGATCTGTAATAGGGCGTGGCCAACAGTACTGCCACGACTGCATCGCCTCCATGTTAATAGCCACCGCTAATTACGCCACCAGTACCACCAGCCTTCCACTAAGTTGTTTATATTTGGCACTCTGTAAATGGACCACGTATTTGCGAAATTTGATTGATTTTATAACAATAATTGTGGTGCTGCTAAAAACTCTTTCTTACACCCGTTATTATCCGAAATCACAAACCTGGACAGGAATCCTATCTTAGTGAATTTAATTCCGCGTGTCCTAATTTATTATCGAAAGACTTATTCGGCAGCTGCAGAAATAGTTGTGATTGCTTTCTAATGTGTGGAGTTGTAGTGTTTAAAGCTCAGTTTTATAGTTTCAAAAATCTCATCTTCCAGTGTCTTTTTAAATCGAACTGCAGGCCTTTTCTTAAATGACTTGCCTTACTTGAAAAGTTGTCCGAAAATAGTAAAGTTGTTAGTTAAAAGAACAATAATATTGATTAGAAGTGGAAAAGATCAGGATTACAAATTTTATCAGCGGTTATTTCATGACAAAGTGTTTGAACTTGAATTTAATGTTGGGTTGACATTTGCACAGCCAACTATATTTTGAGTAGGTAAAATCTACATCTACATCTACATGGATACTCTGCAAATCACATTTAAGTGCCTGGGAGAGGGTTCATCGAACCACCTTCACAATTCTCGATTATTCCAACTTCGTATAGCGCGTGGAAAGAACGAACACCTGTATCTTTCCGTACGAGCTCTGATTTCCCTCATTTTATCGTGGTGATCGTTTCTCCCTATGTAGGTCGGTGTCAAAAAAATGTATTCTCATTCGGAGGAGAAAGTAGGTGATTGGAATTTCCTGAGAAAATTCCGTCGCAACGAAAAACGCCTTTCTTTTAATGATGTCCAGCCCAAATCCTGTATCATTTCGCTGACACTCTCTCCCATATTTCGCGATAATACAAAACGTGCTGCCCTTCTTTGAACTTTTTCGGTGTACTTTGTCAGTCCTATCTCGTAAGGGTCCCACACAGCGAAGCAACATTCTAAAAGAGGACGGACAAGCGTAGCGTAGGCAGTCTCCTTCGTACATCTGTTACATTTTCTAAGTGTCCCGTTAGTAAAACACAGTCTTTGGTTAGCCTTCTCCATAACATTTTCTACGTTTTCTTTCGAATTTAAGTTCTTCGCAATTGTAATTCCTAGGTGTTTAGTTGAAGTTACGGTATTTAGATTTGACTGATTTATCGTGTAACCGAAGTTTAACGAATTCCTTTTAGCACTCATGTGGATAATCTCACACTTTTCGTTATTTAGGGTCAACTGCCAATTTTCGCGCCATTTACATATCTTTTATAAATCGTTGTGCAATTTGTTTAGATCTTCTAATGACTTTATTAGTCGATAGACGACAGCATCATCTGCAAACAACCTAAGAAGGCTGCTCAGATTGTCTCCCACATCGTTTATGTAGATAATTAACAGCAAAGGGCCTATAACTCTACCTTGGGGAACGCCAGAAATCACTTCTGTTTTACTCTACGACTTTCCGTCAGTTACGAGGAACTGTGACCTTTCTGATGGGAAATAACGAATCCAGTCACATAACTGAGACGATGTTCCATAAGCACGCAATTTCACTACAAGCCGCTTGTGTGGTACAGAGTCAAAAGCCTTCCGGAAATCCAGAAATACAGAATCGATCTGAAATCCTTTGTCAATAGCACTCAACACTTCATGCAAATAAAGAGCTAGTTGTGTTTCAGAAGAACGATGTTTTCTAAACCCATGTAGACTGTGAGGTAATTCATAATGTTCGAACACAATATATGTTCCAGAATCCTGCTGCATATCGATGTTAATGATATGGACTTGTAATTTAGTGGATTACTCCTACTACCTCTCTTGAATATTGGTGTACCTGCGCAACGTTCCAGTCTCTGGATACGGTCATTCGTCGAGCGAACGGTTGTATATGGTTGTTAAGTATGGAGCTAATGCATCAGCATACTCCGAAAGGAACCCAATGGTATACAGTCTGGATCAGAACACTTCTTTTAGTAAGTAATTTAAGTTGCTTCACTACTATGAGGATATGTACTTCTACGTTACTCATGTTGGCAGCTGTTCTTGATTCGAATTCTGGAATATTTACTTCGTCTTCTTTTGTGAAGGCACTTCGAAAGGCCGTGTTGAGTAACTCTGCTTCGGCAGTACGGTGTTCGATAGTATCACAATTGATATCACGTAGAGAAGGCATTGATTGTTTCTTTCTGCAGACATAGTTCACATACGACCAGATTTGGAGACAAAGTTTCGTTGGGGAAACTATTATAAGCATCTCGCATTGAAGTCCGCGCTAAATTTCTAACTTCTGTAAAAGATCGCCAATCTTGAGGATTTTGTGTCTGTTTAGATTTGGCATGTAAAAGAATGGTTATTAAAGCAATTTGTTATTTAAGGCGTTATAGTTTGTTGTGTTTTATTTAATTAATAATTATTGATGAGAATACTTTCCATTGCTAAAACTTACTTGTTTAGTTCTGTTAATGAGCATGGTTCTGCAAACCATGAAAGTTTAAGGGCCCTCATGTGCTAGGATAGTTCAAAAATGGCTCTGAGCACTATGGGACTTAACATCTATGGTCATCAGTCCCCTAGAACTTAGAACTACTTAAACCTAACTAACCTAAGGACAGCACACAACACCCAGCCATGCTAGGATAGTTACTTAATGAATCACAGCAAAGGATAGTTAGATTTGATTCTGTTTAATTGCTTCAAACTGAGCTTAAGAAAGAAATATTTACTGTGTTAGCTATCCTATTGCAAGCTGGTCAATTCACAGGCATAGAGACCCTGTACTAAGCAATAATGTTATGGAGGATAATTATTAATAGCCCTCCTGATTTAAATCAGAACCATTTCACGCTCTTCCCTGTTTAGTGTGGCTATTAGCTTCAAGTGTATTGGTTTCATATGTGTTGGTTACTGGTTTTATAAACTGCTGCATCTAGTTCATTTAAGGTACGTGTCGTTGAGCGGCTGTTTGCTACCTCATTGGCCATTTGTTTGTCTGACTTACAAGTTAGTAGTGCATTTATCTGTAAGGTTAGGTTACTGTGTTGTAGTGTGAACAGATATAAAGAAAGAGTTTAGTGTGTTTGTCAATGAAAGTTAGGTTAACCCTAGCACTGCCTTCTGCTTTATTATATTGCTTGACACAAGAATGCCTGATTATGCTGGCGACCGATATTAGTACGTAGTATGACGACTTGCTTTTGTGCTGGAGAACGTCTGTTCCTGATCTACGTGTTTACTGTTGGTTATAGTCTGCTGTTCCCATTAGGTTATGTCACGGTCACAACATTCTCAAAAATTCCTCGCAGAGGTTTAGCGTTAGCGTCGATTGCCGTTTAAGGTGGTCGGTGAAACCATTACAAGATGTTGAAAGATCACTGAAGGTCACAGAGGTGTCGTGTACTCTTGTGAGGCAATGCTATCGTCTGCTGGTAGAGTTTCAAAGGGGCCGCATTGTGGATCTTCGATGGTACAGTGGCCCTTTGTTGATCTGCACGGGAGCATGGGATACTCTTTGTCAGTGTTCGGTCGATAACGTCTGGCCGCCGTAATGTGGAGCAAGCACACCGTCAGCCCTTCATACCTGCGCCTTCCACCTCAGAACAAGTAATGGATCCCCTGTACGATTCTTTCTCGTCCCCACCATTAGTAGGCTGCCGTTAACACCGTAGCACAGACGGCTGTGTCTGGAGTGAGGCAGTGACCGGGAAGGATGGATTGCTGATAAGTGGTGCTGCATTGCGTTCAACGATGAACTACGTTTCTGGAAAATCCCGGATGGTCCTCGTCGGCGTATACGGTGATGATCTGGGGAGGGACCCCATTCTTCCAGTCGCTTGGAGAGGCGCAGCGGTGTTAGTCCTCGCGGTGTGGTGCGGGGAGCCAGCTGATCGACTTCCTGCCACCGCTGCTGGTGACTGAGGGAACCCTGGCAGCTCTCTGGTATGTCACGGACCCCTCACATCCCTATGTGTTCATTCTCATTTGACAGTATCACAGGAACGACACAAGTACGTCACAAAGTGTAGGAATTGTTCCATTCAGTTTCGTAGAAGTTATTTCGTTGTTCACAGGCATAACTTAAAAATTACTATTACTAGCAGGACAGTTGTAAAAAGCCTGTGTAAAGCAAGGAATGACATGATATAGCACTGAGGGTGCATATGCCATCTAACAGCAGCAGGGTAAAGTAAGGCAGATTCCCGCTAAGGTGCTGCCACCAGACTGCGAAGTACGCAACCAATAATCTGTAACAGTGTTTCAAATGTGTAGCTGTAGATATACGTTTTTTATTTATCTTTACAAACTGTTAAGTAGATTTTAATTTTGAAAGTATTATGAACCTTTGTAATTAAAGCTGTAAAGAGTCATGGCTGTAGGATTAAATTAAAGTCTAAAGGGACTTCCCCCCAGAAGTATAAGGCGGGAGAAACATAGCGACAAAAAGTTCCAGAACAGTGTCCTTTGGGAGTCAGAAAGGTTGTAAAGTACACTATTGGTCTTTAAAATTGCTACACCACGAAGATGACGCGCTACAGGAGCGAAATTTAACCGACAGGAAGAAGATGCTGTCATATGCAAATGATCAGCTTTTCAGAGCATTCACACAAGGTTGGCGCCGGTAGCGACGCCTACAACGTGCTGACATGAGGAACGTCTCCAACCGATTTCTCATACACAAACAGCAGTTGACCGGCGTTGCCTGGTGAAACGTTGTTGTGATGCCTCGTGAAAGGAGGAGAAATGCGTAGCAGCACGTTTCCGACTTCAATAAAGGGCGGATTGTAGCATATCGCGATTGGGGTTTATCGTATCGCGACATTGCTGCTCGCGTTGGTCGAGATCCAATGACTGTCAGCAGAATATGGAATCGGTGGGTTCGGGAAGGTAATACGGAACGCCGTGCTGGATCCCAACGGCCTCGTATCACTAGCAGTCGAGATGACAGGCATCTTATCCGCATGGCTGTAGCGGCTCGTGCAGCCACGCCTCGATCCCTGAGTCACCAGATGGGGACGATTGCAAGGCGACAACCATCTGCACGAACAGTTCGACGACGTTTGCAGCAGCATGGACTCTCAGCTCGGAGACCAGGGCTGCGGTTACTCTTGACGCCGCATCGCAGACAGGATCGCCTGCAATGGTGTACTCAACGACGAACCTGGGTGCACGAATGGGAAAACGTCATTTTCTCGGATGAATCCAGGTTCTGTTTACAGCATCATGATGGTCGCATCCCTGTTTGGCGACATCGCGGTGAACGCACATTGGAAGCGTGTGTTGGTCATCGCCCCAGTGGCGTATCACCTGGCGTGATGGTATGGGGTGCCATTGGTTACACGTCTCGGTCACCTCTTTTTCGCATTGACGGCACTTTGAACGGTGGACAATACATTTCAGATGCGTTACGGTCCGTGGCTCTACCCTTCATTCGACCCATGTGAAACCCTACATTTCAGCAGGATAATGCACGACCGCATGTTGCAGGTCCTGTACGGGCCTTTCTGGATACAGAAAATGTTCGACTGCTGCCCTGGCCAGCACATTCTCCAGATCTCTCACCAATTGAAAACGTCTGGTCAATGGTGGCCGATCAACTGGCTCGTCACAATATGCCAGTCGCTACTCTTGATGAACTGTGATACCGTGTAGAAGCTGCATAGGCAGCTGTACCTGTACACGTCATCCTAGCTCTGTTTGACTGAATGCCCAGGAGTATCAAGGCCTTTATTACGGCCAAAGGTGTTTGTTCTGGGTACTGATTTCTCAGGATCTATGCACCCAAATTGTGTGAAAATGCAATCACATGTCAGTTCTAGTATAATATATTTGTCCAATGAATAACAGTTTATCATCTGCATTTCTTCTTGGTGTAGCAATTTTAATGGCCAGTAGTGTAGCTTGTGGTGCGATGCCCACATACTTTATTTTGTGGTTATTCAAATGGCTCTGAGCACTATGGGACGTAACATCTGAGGTCGTCAGTCCCCTACAACTTAGAACTACTTAAACCTTACTAATCTAAGGACATCACACACATCCATGCCTGAGGCAGGATTCGGATCTGCGACCGTAGCAGTCGCGCGGTTTCGGACTGAAGCACCAAGAACCGCTCGGCCAGCGCGGCCGGCTTTGTGGTTATTAAATGGAGCAAAATCATTATTAAACTGCCTCGGATGGACGGTAAATTATTACTGCACATAATTCTACAGTATTAACCAGCTATTTGTCAAACAAGAAGAAATAGCAATGTTATTACGAGGCCCAGTGGGAAACCGTTGTTTTCTGCGAAGGAGGCAGACATTATGTTGCAGCATTACCCACCGTACTGGCCAAATATTACGATGCGAATCACGATGTGGAAGCCACTGTGTCAAAACTGCTAGACCAGGGCTTAACAACTGGCCGGTTTTGAGCGCGAGTACTCGCGTCTGCTCAGGCACGTGCTCGCGAGCAGGGCAAGGTCGCGGAGTAAGGGGGGAGGGGAGGTAGGGGAAATGCGCGCGCACGTTTGAATAGGGCCGCAGCTTGCCTATTGAAATCGCGACGACTGTGTACGTTTAAAGTACTACGATCAGCTCTAACAGTCACTTCGCTGGTTAAGAACCATGTCAAGTCGCCGTTGTGTAACCCCAACCATGCTTTCGCAGTTCAACCCCCATTGGGAGGAATTGTATCTCTTTACAGAAAGAGATGGTGTTGCAAAATGTTTAGTATGTCACAAAACGCTGAATTCTCTCAGGAAATTTAATTTGCAGCGACATTATATGTCGTACCACTCGAAAGACTACGGAAGTGGAAAATGTGATGGACCAGATCGTGCACAGGAAGTTATTAAACTTAAAAGAAAGCTATCCGAAGAAGATCTCGACGACGAAGAAAAATAAACGCAATTGTAAAGGGCAAAAAGTACAAGATAACCGAGAATCTCACACTTCAGTGACACCTTTTATTGTGTAATAGTTCACAAATTAATACGAATGTAGAGGCATACACTAAGCTAATAAAATTATGTGGCACCTGTACATTCTCCTTTATTTGTTTCAATTGTCGCAGTAATAATTCGTGAGTGATATCCCTGCAGGTGGCCGCGGATTTACATTGACTGGCGGCAGCTGTTGTGTGCCCCACGTGACTCTCCCCACTCTCAGCTCTGGTCCGGTAGTGGGGGTAGCGTGCTCGCGCTGCTCCGTGCTCGCGCCTTGATGCTCACAGCTTGCTCCGGGAGCACGTATGTTGTGAAGCCCTGTGCTAGACCATCAATCGGTAGCAAAATCTCGTCAGAGGTTGCAGTACGTTGCTCAACACCACAAAAGGCCTGAAGTATTTATTTCTATGGTAAAGTTTTGTGTATTCTATTTTTCATAGTGATGGACACATTCTAAAAATCATAATTCGTCGTCTTCTTGTACGAGTTAAGTAATACAAGCCTTTAAAGGTAATGAGGTTTGTTATTGTTGCTATTTCAGTAGGTATTTAGTGTGTCCATTTCATATACTCAGATATTTAATCAGCAACAGTTTCAGATCATAAGCTGGACATATGTAGGCCTATATAAAGTGCTTAAAATTATTATTTCCATAGTAAGCAAAGCATCAGATAATGTTCAAAGTACCAGCTATTTATTACACTGACTAACACAATAAAAGCTGTTCCAGAAGAAGACAACAGTAGGTACTGTGCACATTATCACTACTACAAGAAGATTATTACTGTGGTGTTCAGAACAAACGATTTTACTGATTCATGGCATGTGACAAAATAAATTGTTATTCCAACAAAATTACAGGAAAATTGTGTTTTTACGTTGCATTGAAGTACTATCAGTTCAAAAATTCTTCACGTTGAAGATTAACAGGAAATATTAGTGCAAAAATTCATTTTCAGTCAGTGGTGAATTCTTTGTAAAGATAATGTTAAAGAAAGACATTTATTAGTTACGAAAACTACAAATAACACCACCAGAGTAGCTATGCATCTTTAATGCTTAGAAGGAGCTTTCCACTCTACATTTCTGTGCCTAAAGTTTAAAATAGATTTTTTTTCGATACAGACTAAAGTGTCTTCTGCTGCGGGAATGAAAGTAATACTCGTGTAGGATCCATCTTGTCCATCTGTAGTTATGTCACTATTTGAAAGTGGTTGTGACTTTTACTGTGTGCTTTCCGCCCACTTCCCCCCCCCTCCCCCGCCCTTGTTTGCTCGTCAACTTGCTGTATCGACTCTGCAGTGCATAGAACGATTAGTGAAATCAGCACTGAGGTCTTACTGCACACGAGTGTCCGCCCATTTTATTTACGAGTCCGATCGCCAACCACGGTCATTTATGGGCGAAAGCTGGTCCATTGGTCCATATAAGGATAGAACTGGTTGGGGCATCGCACATTGTACCTCTTTTCTACAGGACAAGGCTCGTCCATGCATATCAGGTGTCTATGAACTGTCTCCGTCATGTTAACATACTCCCGTGGCCACCAAGAACCCAAGACCTGGCTGCGATACACCATGTGTGGGACCGGCTTGGACATCATGTCCGTATGTCCGTCCTAGTACCACTATCCGGGAAGTGGTTATAACAGTTGTGGGTGACATTGCCAGGGGAGAGGGTGCATGCCCTTCCCAAAAAAAATTAGGGCATGCATCCATGTCATAAAAATGTCTCATACTGCCAAGTCCCTTGTAAATTTCACTCGATTTCGTAATCGCCGAAATAACAACACATACGCTCTCGACCTGTTAAGTTTCATTTCGTTTGCTCCTCGCTTTCCAGCTGTTTCGCTCTTCTTGTCAGGCAGTCCTTGTTAAGTGGGACACTAATCATTGGAACGTGGCTGCTAACTGCGTATCATTAGTAGAGTACAACTGTTTCGCAAACACATTCATTAGCGAACGGCATCATCACAGAAGTGTGCGATAGTCCTGACTAGACTGCGCTCTGCAGTGCTCTTCAAATTGAAAGATGGGTAAGCGACAGTACCGTAGTAGCTTCGCGAGTTCTGGCAGCATAAACGACGGATGAGAACGAGAAACACGTTGCAGTAGCAGAAAGTTCTGTTCCAATGTCAGAGGAGGAAAGACTCAAACCTTGGAGGACCTGTATGCAGGTTTCTTTGTTCATGACGCCACTGGGGTTATGGGAATACACGTATGTATTAAATCAGTGATCTTGAAACGTCCCCTTAGAAAAATTAATGAATTACTGTGCTGATAATCCCCCTACGTTTTTTGATTTTCAAACAGCTGAGCAAAACTGAACGTACTCAGACATTTCTCTCTTTATTTATTCTGATCATCACTAAACTGACACACAATATTTTTAGCGCAACGCAATCTGATTTTCAATAATCCCTACAAAAGAATAGCCCTGACTAACAATAACCTATACCTTTCATGAATCACTTACCTCCCAAAAATCTTCATTACTCGAACTACAACAATATAGCGAGCGCCAATTCTGCCAGCTAAAGAAAAGATTCTAACTACAGAAGTCACTAACTACTGATAGACATAGTTAGCAAATGTAAGATTTTGATGAAGCACAAACAATGTATTTACCTTAATAGCGTTCAAAAGTCATTATATATATATATATATATATATATATATATATATATATATATATATATATATATATCAGTTCATGACATACAGTCTTACAAATTTACTGTCTCTGATGGACACACGTCCAGATGATCCGCTTTCAAAACTCCGCCATCTCTCTCCCCACATCCACCACTGCTGGCGGCTCACCTCCAACTGCCTAACACTACAATAGAGAATATTTCAACAATGCCAACCAGCCACAGACTGCACACAGCACAGTCAGTGATTTTCATACAGAGCGCTACGTGGTGTTACCAACATAAAAACCTAAACAGCCTACTTACAAACTGTATCGAACATTCTCACTCAGAATGCAGTTCGGCAAAGTGCAATTCAGATGTATGATAATGAGGAATGGATAAGGAAATGGAATATGGTTTGCCCTGACAAACGAAGCTTAGCTGTGGGTCTTAGCTGTGGGAGTAGGGAAGGGTACTTTCACCTACTGAAATTAAAGTGGAGTTCGTTCAGTTCATTATTCATATACAAAGTTAGACTGTGTGTGAAACGCCACAGGATATAAAACTGCTAAGCTGATTATTTCATAAGTTGGAGACGAGTGCAGCATGGAATCAGAAAAAAAAAAAAAAATGTGTGTGAAATCTTATGGGACTTAACTGCTAAGGTCATCAGTCCCCAAGCTTACACACTACTTAACCTAAACCATCCTAAGGACAAAGACGCACACCCATGCCCGAGGGAGGACTCGAACCTCCGCCGGGACCAGCCGCACAGTCCATGACGATGGTATCTGAGTCCATACAAATTAGTCCCTTGTGATACTGCATTGGAAAGAATACCAGAGGGAGGAATAGAAGCCGGCCGCGGTGGTCTAGCGGTTCTGGCACTGCAGTCCGGAACCGCGGGACTGCTACGGTCGCAGGTTCGAATCCTGCCTCTGGCATGGGTGTGTGTGATGTCCTTAGGTTAGTTAGGTTTAGGTAGTTATAAATTCTAGGGGACTTATGACCTAAGATGTTGAGTCCCATAGTGCTCAGAGCCATTTTTGGAGGAATAGAAGGATCCCTGGTAAAAAAACTCGTGATATATTTAACTTAGCAATTTGAGACGGTACATCCCAAAAAGTCTATGAAAAACCTTGAAAACGGACGCTGCCGTACGCGCGCGCCCTGCCATAACACCGGCAGCCGAGTCGGCTGCTGTTGTGACGGCCAGGAGAGCGAGACCCGACAGCTGTGGACCATACTAGGCCGTACGAGCTTTACAGCTTGGTCAGTAGGTGGCAGCACCTTTGACACACGATGATTGGCAGAGCTTAAAGTTTGAGAAATCCTGACGGCAGGTCCAAATCAGTGACAAAAAACAGTTACGTGGTTTAAAAATGAACATTAGACTAGTGAGAGAGTGAAGACGCGTCCTTGCTGCGACATTTTGTTTACAAGTTATAAAAATTAATGTATAAAAATTAGTAACTCGCTAACACATATTCAGACAAACATAGTGTCAATGGATATGGCTCAGTGAATAGATTTTCTGTGAAAATTTCGTATTTCAAATTACAATCCAGAATGTATATCCCACTGATATTGGGTGGTTAACCTCTCCAAGGAATGATATATGTCCACTGAAATATGATAATGTAGTACATCCTGCCAAGCCTTCAACTCTCACATTAATTATTTTGTTCAAACTCCAGTCTGCCTACCACAAGAGCAGTTACTAAATACAGGATGACAATTATTGAACTATATGAGAAAAACGTAAATTAGTTACAAACTAAGGAGTACACACACTTCATTTCCCATGTAAACGTCACTACAGATAACCGGATTCAGGTTATGACATGTTCCATATGCCTGCCATCATTGGCGATGATGTGCAGCATACGAATGTGAAATTCTTCATGACCCACTGAAGTGTCGGAACATCGATGCTATCGATGAATCCTGAATGGCTGTTTTCAGCTCCTCATTGGTTTTGAGGTTATTGCTGTTCATCTTTTCTTTAAGGGAGCTCCACAAAAATGAGTCGCATGTGTTCAAATCCGGAGAATATGGAGGCCAATCGAGGCCCATACCAGTGGCCTCTGGGTACCCCAGAGCCAGAAGGCTGTCCCCAAAGTGCTCCTCCCTGACATCACTCTCCTGCTTCGATGAGATGGAGCTCTGTCTTGCATGAACTACATCTTTTCTAAATAAGTGGCACTTTGGGTAATGGGGATGAAGTCATCTTCCAAAACCCTGACATACCGTTCAGTAGTCACCGTGCCATCAAGGAATATCACATCGATTATTCCGTGACTGGACATTGCACACAACACAGTCAGCAGTTGGGAGTGAATAGACTTCTCGATCGCGAAATGCGAATCCTCAGTCCACCAAATGGTCCGAATTTGCTTATTCACGAGCCCAGCCAAATGAAAGTGGAATTCGTCGCTAAACCAGCCACGCATGCGCAAACTAATTCTCATCATTCCCCGAGGCCAACTGTGCAGTTTTAACGTCCTAAGGTAAACTGCTCAGAAGTTATGACGATTTTATTTCATATGTTTCAATAATTGTCATCCTGTCTTTTCAACATTGCTCGCCTCAAGGCCAAGACCAAAGCAAATACAGTTGTTATCCGTGAGTTGTTATACGCCGACGATGCGGCTCTAGTAGCGAACACAGAAGATGAGCTGCAGTATATAATCAACAAATTATCAAATGCCTGTGAAAAATTTGGTCTACTCATCAGCCTTCAAAAGACTAAGATCATGGCGCAGAGCACTACCAACCTTCCATCCATCAGCATTGATGGAAATCCTCTCCAGGTAGTTGATAACTTTACCTACTTGGGATCCACAATATGTAGCAACTTGTCCATGGACACTGAAATTACTAACAGAATCGCAAAGGCATCATCTGTCATGGCTAGATTGAAAAACAGAGTATGGAACAACGGACTGCTTACCACAAAAACTAAATTGAAAGTCTACAACGCTTGTGTTATAAGCACCCTTCTCTATAGCTGTGAGGCAGGGACAACTCTTTCTAAGCATGAATCACGACTCAACAGCTTCCACCTCCGCTGTCTCCAGAAGTTCCTTCAGATCTCTTGGAGAGATAGCGTACCTAACACCAAAGTCTTTCATCGTGCAAGCACAACCAGCATCTTTCCACTCCTGAGTCATCGACGTCTAAGATGGTTGGGACATGTCAGGCGCATGGATCCTGAACGGATAGCGAAACAACTGCTGTACGGAGAACTTCAGGAGGGTGTGAGGCCAGTGGGACGACCGCATCTTCGTTTCAAGGATGTCTGCAAGAGAGACCTGACCAAGACCAGAATCAATCCAAGTCACTGGGAAAGCATTGCAGACGACCGTGTCAAGTGGCGAGTAACTGTGCGCAACGGCGTCAAGCTCTCAGAGGACGAACGCACACAGGAACAAATCAGGAAGAGGACAAAGCGAAGTGACAGAGCGGCTTCTGTTCGAAGTCCCTCAAATTTCACATGTCCAAACTGCAGTAGGGACTGCCACTCTCGAGTGGGACTTCCTAGCCACAGCAGACGCTGCAGACTCTGAACCAAGCATGTTACACCATCATCCCTCAAGGATGGACGGATGCCATTATTATGTCTGTACCATTATTTTCGCAACATCTGCGATGATTTAAATTAATCAAGACGTAAGTAAAAACATTAATACTTTTAAACTTAAAAATAGACGGGGTCCCAAGGTTGCTAGGCACTTTTTAAGCACGGAATCGATTTCGGAGTACATCATAAACCAGCAGTAGTTAGTTTGTATTCTCTTTCGACATGTGTGGAAGCTGAACGTGAGAAAGATTAAAGTTACCTCATATTTAGTAACCAACTTAATGAAACCACCATCTGGTGTCGATAACGCCTGTAGAAGGAAAGTGAAAAAGCATGGTATTTTTGTACTCTTTTTGTAAAGACGGTTGCTATTCTACCCTTAGCTGTAGAGTTGTTTCCTGCTTGTGATACATCTCAACAGTTCGGTTCTAAGAGGTGTTGACTGAACAGGAATGGCCCAGTTGAATACAGACGGCCGCGTTCGCCAAAGTAAATGAGGAACACAGGCCAGAGCGCGAGAGGGAAAAAGCCCAGAGGGATGTGAGGGCCGGCAGGAGCAGCAGAAGAAGCTGGCCGACCGGCGCCGCTAACAGCGGGCACCAATTAAAAGTCCCGCCACGGCAGTCCGACTGCTGGTAATTACGAAGTTGGCGCGCGCCGCGCCGCTCCACACCGGCCACGCGACTTTTCGCCCTGTTCTCCGGCGCCGCCCCCGGCAACAAACTAATCACAAGGTGGACGCCGCCGCCAGCCGGGGTTGCTTTACAAGCCGCCCTCTGCCCCCGGCGGCAAGAAACTCCGCCCCGGATGATCCGCAAACTTGGGCCGGAGGCGGCGCACGTCCGAAGGCAGCGAGGGGGCAGGGAGGGATTGTCATCTGAATAATGCGCAGGTGGGCGCGGCGCCAGCTCCGGCGTCCCCAGGCGGAAATGCTGCCTCCCAAGGGCAGTGCGTCTCTCAACTGCCTCACGCCTTACTCTTCCTTATCTTTATCAGTGATCTGCCATGCTTTATGACACAAAAAGCACACTTCGTCCTATTTTCTGATGGCACAACCATTATGATTGACAAAACACCCAGTTGCAGTCTAGAGAACACTGCGACCACTGTATTCAAAGAACCTATAGACTTGTTCACCTCAAATGGTCTGTCACTCAATATGAACAAGACTCAATTCATTCAGTTTCAAACAGCAAATAAAAAACGGTAAAATGCTGAAATAAAACGTGGTGAGATAGAAATATTTAGAGTTAAGTCTTCCAGATTCCTGGGATTGCACATAAACTACAAACTTAACTGGTCAGTTCACATCACGACAAATGTGAAAGACTGAATTCAGCAGCATTTGCCATATGTGTGTGACTTGGAAAAGAAGAAGCTGCATACCTAGGATATTTCCATTCAATTATGACACATGGCATCGTATTTTGGGGTAACCAGTCACGAGCAAACGAAGTCTTTATTCCATAGAAAAGAGTCATCAGAATTATGGCTAGAGTGCACCCCAGATGCTCTTGCAGAAACAGCTCGGATCCTCACCATGCCATCTCAGTACATTTTTTTCACTAATGTGTTCTGGGAAAAATAATCATACAATTTACAAAACAGTGAATATCATCATCAAGATACAAGAAGTAAACATGACCTTCAAAAAGATATAAAAAATCTCAGCGTGGTAGAGAAAAGAGTATAATTTTCAAGCACAAAAGTATCCAATAAACTTCTATTTCATGTTAAATCAATTGTTGGGGATATGACTAAATTAAAAAACTGAAACTTTATCTTTTAAATAGTTCTTTCTATTCTTTACAGGAATTTTTTACAGTGTGTAACAATTAGTACAATGTATTTAATTTTAAGCATTTCTGTAAGAACTGATTACGTAGCACTGGCAATCAGTTGATTTCAGAATGCTTTTTATTTGTATTAGCATGTAAGACCTATAATTTCTTTGTATAGTCATTATTACTTCTATAATATGTATCGTTTAAACACTTGAACCTTACGTATCTGTTTATATATGATTTAGTTTGTAAGTCTCATGATCATTTAGATATGGTTATTACTGTAATAATCTGACACGTTCTCTATCCTAGCTATACATTTGCATGAAGGGTCTATGGAAAACGAAAATAAAAATATAACAATAAATAAATAAACGTTTACTCAGTTGTGACAAACGCCACGCAACTAACAGTTGTTATCATTATGTGAACTGTCTTCATCGGTAACATTTAGGCCACGTTTCGGCAAAAAGTTGAAAACTGAAGACAAATAAAAGGAATTTTTATAAACAGAACATAAATTAGCCATACTGATATAGGTTAATACCAGCGGACCCGTGAGAAAGTTTCACACTTTTATAGTTTTAAATAATGACAGTACTCGGATAAGTGTACTCTTTCGGGTCAGAATAGATGTCGAAATGAAGAGCAAACATCTTTAAAAAAGTACCGAGCAATTTTAATTACAATCCTTAATTTATGATTCATCATTGAATATCTTGAATATATCCATATGTTTTTTAGTCAGCTGTATTCTGACTGGTTTGATGCGTCCCACCACGAATTTCGCTCTTTATCTCAGAGTAGCACTTTCAACCTACGTCCTCAATTATTTGTTGGATATATTCCAATCTCTGTCTTTCTCTACAGTTTTTACACTCTACAGCTCCCTCTAGTACCATGGATGTCATTCCCTGATGTCTTAACAGATTTCATTCGTCCAGTTCCTTTTCCTTTTCAGTGTTCTCCACATATTCCTTTCATCTCCGATTCTGCGCTGAATGTCCTCATTCCTTACCTTATCAGTCCACCTTCGATTCTCTTCTGTTCCTGTCTTAACACAGTCCTTGTTTCACTACCATACAATAATGTGCTGCAAACGTACATTATCAGAAATTTCTTCCTCAAATGAAGGCCTGTGTTTGATACTGGGAGACTTCTCTTGGTCAGAAATGCCCTTTTTGTCAGTGCTAGTCAGCTTTTGATGTTCTCCTTGCTCCGTCCGTCATTGGTTATTTTGCTGCCTAGAGAGTAGACTTCCTTAACTTCATCTACTTCGTGACCGTCAATCCTCATCTTAAGTTCCTCGCTGTTCTAATTTCTACTATCTATCATTACTTTAGTCTTTCTTCGAATTACTCTCAGTCGATATTCTGTATCCAATAGAATATTCATTCTATTCAGCACTTCATGTAATTGTTCTTCACTTTCACCCAGGATAGCAATGTCATCAGCGAAACGTATCATTGATATCCTTTCACCCTGAATTTTAATACCACTCCTTAACCTCTCTTTTATCTCAATTATTGCTTTTTCGATATACAGGTTGAACAGTAGGGGTGAAAGACTACAACCATGCCTTACACCTTTTTTAATCCGAGCACTTTGTTCTTGGTCGTCCACTCTTATTATTCCCGCGTGGCGCTTGGACACATTGTATAGTACCCGAATCTGCCTATAGCTCACACCTAACTTCCTCAGAAATTCGAAAGTCTTACACCGTTTTACATTGTCGAACGCTTTTTCCAGGTCGACAAATCCTATGTCCGCGCCTTGATTTTTCATTAGTCTAGCTTCCACTATCAGCCGCAACGTCAGAATTGCCTCTCTGGTGGCTTTACTCTTTCCAAAGCCAAACTGATCGTCATCTAAAATATCCTCAGTTTTCTTTTCCATTCCTCTGTATATTATTCTTGTCAGCAACTTGGATGCATGAGCTGTTAAGCGGATTGTGCGATAATTCTCGCAATTGTCAGCTCTTACAGTCTTCGGAACTGTGTGGATGATATTTTTCCGAAAGTCAAATGGTATGCTGCCAGACTCAAAAATTCTACACTTCACCGTGAATAGCCATTTTGTTGCCACTTCCCCCAATGATTGTAGAAATTCTGATAGAATTGTATCCATCCCTTCTGCCTTATTTGATCCTAGGTCTTCCAAAGCTCTCTTACATTCTGATTCTAATACTGGATCCCCTATCTCTTCTATATCGAGTAATTTTTGTTGTTCTATCACATCAGACTAATCTTCCCCCGCATAGATACCTTCAATGTACTTTTTCCACCTATCCACTCTTTCCTTTGCTTTCAACAGTGGAATTCCCGTTGTACTCTTTATGCTACCTCATTTGTTTTTAATGTCACCGAAGGTTGTCTTGACTTTCCTGTATGCTGAGTCAATGCTTCCAACAATCATTACTTTTTCAATTTCTTCACATTTTTCAGGCAGCCATTTCGTCTAAGCTTACCTGCACTTCCTATTTATTTCACCCCTCACCGAACTGTATTTCTGTATTCCTAGATTTACCTGAACATTTTTGTACTTCCTTCTTTCGTAGATTAACTTAGGTAACCCTTCTGTTACCCATGGTTCCTTCACAGTTAACTTCTTTGTCCCTATGGTTTTCTTTCCGACTTCTGCGATAGTCCTCTTTAGAGGTGTCCGTTCCTCTTCGACTGTACTGCCTATTGAGCTATTCCTTGTTGCTGTTTCTATAGCCTTAGCGATCTTTAAGCGCATTGGTTCTTCCAGACAGATCTATTGAACTTCAGACTACTCATCAGTAATACATTGTGATCTGAATCTATATCTGCTCCTGGGTACAATCCAGTATCTGATTTCGTAATCTCTGTCTGACCATGATGTACTCTAACTCAAATCTTTCCGTATTACCCGGCCTTTTCCAAGTATGCCACCTCCTCCTCTTGTGATTCTTGAACGGACTATTCGCTATTGCCAGCCGGTGTGACCGAGCGTTTCTAGGCGCTTCAGTCTGGAACGGCGCGACAGCTACGGTCGCAAGTTCGAATCCAGCATGGGGCATGGATGTGTGTGATGTCCTTAGGTTAGTTAGGTTTAAGTATTTCTAAGTTCTAGGGGACTGATGACCTCAGATGTTAAGTCCCATAGTGCTCAGAGCCATTAGAGCCATATTCGCTATTACTGGCTTAAATTTATTTCGGAACTCAATTAGTCTTTCTCCTCTCTCATTCCTTGTCCCAAACCCATATTTCCTGTAACCTTTTCTGCTACGCCTTTCCTTATAACTGCATTCCCGTCTCCCATTACTGTTTCATTTTCATCTCCCTTTACGTGTTTTACTACCCTATCTCAGATACTTCTCTATCTCTTCATCTTCAGCCTGTGACGCCGGCATGTATACTTCAACTCCCGTTGTCGTTGTTGGTTTGCTGTCGATTCTGATAAGAACAACCATGTCACTGAACTGTTTACAGTAACACACTCGCTGTCCTACCTTCCTACTAATAATGAATCCTACTCCCATTATACCATTTTCTCTTGCTGTTGACATTACCCTATATTCATCTGACCAGAAGTTTTTGTCTTCTTTCCATTTCGCATCATTGACCCCTACTATATCCAGATTGAGACTTTGCATTTCCCTTTCCTGATTATCTAGTTTCTCTAACACATTCACGCTTCTGACATTCCACGCCCCGACTCGTAGAAGTTAGCTTTTCGTTGGTTATTCAGTCTTTCTCTGATGGTCACCTCCCAATTGGCAGTCCCCTCCCATATCCGAATGGAAGACTATTCCAGAATCTTTTGCCAATGGAGAGATCACCATGACACTTACAGGCCCCGTCTCCTGTGGATTTACGTTATGTATTTTTAATGCAATGGTCTCCATTGCCTTCTGCATCCTCATGCCGTTGATCGTTTCACACCCTATGACAATATGATGGTTAGGCGGGAAGTGAGAAAACTTGGATTTCATGGTCGAGCGGCTGCTCATAAGCCACACATCACGCCGGTAAATACCAAACGACGCCTCACTTGATGTAAGGAGCGTAAACATTTGACGACTGAGCAGTGGAAAAACGTGTCTGCAGTGACGAATCACGGTACACAATGTGGCGATTCGATGGCAGGGAACTGGTATGGCGAATGCACGGTGAAAGTCATTTGCCATTGTGTGTAGTGCCAACAGTACAGTTCGGAGGCGGTGGTGTTATGGTGTGGTCTTGTTTTTCATGGAAAGGGCTGACACCCCTTGTTGTTTTGCGTGGAACTATCACAGCACAGGCCTACATTGACGTTTTAAGCACCTTCTTGCTTCCCACCGTTGAAGAGCAATTCGGGGATGGCGATTACATCTTTCAACAGGATCGAGCACCTGTTCATAATGCACAACCTGTAGCAGAGTTGTTGCACGATAATAATATCCCTGTAATGGACTGGCCTGCACAGAGTCCTGACCTGAATCCTATAGAACATCTTTGGGATGTTTTGGAACGCCGACTTTGTGCCAAGCCTCACAGACCGACATCGATACCTCTCCTCATTCCCCAAGAAACCTTCCAGCAGATGACTGCTGGGTGAGCCAACACCATACTGAATTCCAGTATTACCGATGGAAGGCGCCACGAACTTGTAAGTCATTTTCAGCCAGGTGTCGCTATGTTCGGTTGCTCCATTTGACTGAGTCTCTGGGCAGTGCTGCCCTCTCTGAAGCTACCTGTCCATGAGTGGCAGTGGTCATTGGGCCACCCCTCCAAGGGCACTTAGCGGTACACTCGCCGTGGCGAGGGAGAGGTTTGGCAGTGATGAAGGACTGTCCTTAGCTCATGGCCGCGCGCGCCATGTAAATGGCAAAGATGCCAATTTTGGTTGATAACTTATCTATGAATAGTAAGTGACTATCTCATCTCTCGTGTTTCATGACAATCGGAATGGATTCAAACCATTACTCGGACATGTCCGAAAGAACGGATACCAGCTTCGTACAGAGAAGGATCACCGGCCAATGATCTTCTTCAGTGCGGATACACTCACATTGCTCAAACTCTAACAGGAATCAGTAGGCTGGCTGCCGCGAGTAAAGAGCATAGTGGCCAGGGGCAATACAAATGTGGTGTGTGGACAGTAAGTTGGATGTGTGGGTCTCACAGGGAGCATGCAAGAGATAAATCCCTGCATGAAATAAGCAGTTGTCACCTGAAGTTGGCCAGTGAAACCGAAAGCCGGTTTGTGACCATATGAATATAATTTTACAGAACGTTAGGAAGTGTCTTCCTTTTTAATGTTAATAGAAGTGAGTTGCCCCAAGATCGTACTTGGCACGCAGAAGCTTGCGAACCAAGGAGACAGTGTTATGGCCCAGTGCCAGCCTCGAGTTTGTTAAGGTGCATTATGTCTACCAAGAGTTGGTAGTTTCTGCCGCATTCCCCTGTTTATTCATGAAATAAGCAATATTCTCGTCCATCACACTGACGACAGCGCTGAGTTGTTGTCTCCACTTAGAGGTTTTTTAAAGTAGATAGCTGAGGTCAGATAATTAAGTATCGTGGTCACTCATCTGCAGGCGGTAGTCTAGTGGTGATGGGCTCATATTTTGCTGATTTTTTGGAAATAAATTTCAGCACTCTCAGCAGCTCGCTACTTACTTGTTCTGACATGAACAACTTGAGTTACCCGTCTGATCATAATTTATGTATTGAATTCGCAAACTGAGGAGTAGAGGGTAACTTTTTCTTTCGCTTTCACCATACAGTCTTCGATATAATATCTTGTCTCCCACTGTGCTGGCGTCATTTCTTGTTAATTCAAACCAGATTTTTAGACGACTCCCATCTGTGTTAAGTACTTGTGTTTCTTGTCCAATAATGGGAGCAAATAAAATTCTCTTACACTCAGACTTAATTAAGATTACTAGTTCCTTTAAACTGTCCCACTGAAAACAAATAGACTACGTGATCAAAAGTATCCGGAAACCTGTCTGAAAATGACATACAAGTTTGTGGCGCCCTCCAACGGTAATGCTAGAATTCAATATGGTGTTGGCCCACCCCTAGCCTTGATGACAGCTTCCACTCTCGCAGGCATACGTTCAATCGGGTGCTGGAAAGTTTCTTGGGGAATGGCAGCCCATTCTTTACGGAGTGCTGCAGTGAGTCGGTCGGTGAGGCCTGGCACGAAGTCGGCGTTCCAAAACATCCCAAAACATCTATAGGATTCAGGTCAGGAGTCAGGACTCTGCAGGCCAGTCCATTACAGGGATGTTATTGTCGTGTAACCACTCCGTCACAGGCCGTGCATTATGAACAGGTGCTCGATCGTGTTGAAAGATGCAATCGCCGTCCCCCAATTTTCTCTTCAATAGTGGGAAGGAAGAAGGTACTTGAAACGTCAATGTATGCCTGTGTTGTGATAATGCCACCCAAAACAACAAGTGGTGCAAGCCCCCTCCATGAGAAACACGACCACACCATAACACCAATGCTTCCGAATTTTATTGTTGGCACTACACACGCTAGCAAATGACGTTCACCGGGCATTCGCCATACCCGCACCCTGCCATCGAATCACCACATTGTGTACCGTGATTCGTTACTCCACACAACGTTTTTCCACTGTTCAATCGTCCAATGTTTGCGCTCCTTACATCAAGCGAGGCGTCATTTGGCATTTGCCGGCGTGATGTGTGGCTTATGAGCAGCTGCTCAATCATAAAATCCAAGTTTTCTCACCTCCCGTCTAACTGTCATAGTACTTAAAGTGGCTCCTGATGCAGTTTGGAATTCCTGTGTGATGGTCTGGATAGATGGCTACCTATTACACATTACTACCCTCTTCAACTGTCAGCGGTCTCTGTCGGTCAATAGACGAGGCCGGCCAGTACGGTTCTGTGCTGTACCCGTCCCTTCACGTTCCCACTTCACTATCACATCGGAAACAGTGGACCTAGGGATGTTTAGGAGTTTGGAAATCTCGCGTACAGACGTATGACACAAATGACACCCGATCACCTGACCAGGTTCGAAGTCTGTGAGTTCCACGGAGCGCCCCATTCTGCTCCGTCACGATATCTAATGACTACTGAGGTTACCGATATGGAGTACCTGGTAGTAGGTGGCAGCACAATGCACCTAAAATGAAAATCGTATGTTTTTGGGGCTGTCCAGATACTTTTGGTCACATAGTGTATAACCTACTGCGCACTTAGGCTTGTTCTCCCTCTTACTATGACACGTTTCTGTTAGATTCGCTTCACACTATTTAACTTGTATTTCGAGCTGCCACGCTCAGTTATTTGTAATTTAGTTTTGTACTTTGTGTTTGTCCCCGTTAAGTTGTGCACAATTACATTAAAGTAGCAATGTCTCCAGTAAGCATACAATCCTATATAGGCCCTACATTGCCTACATTTTGTGCTCCCAAATTTCCTTTCTCTCTTTATCACCTGTATGAATGAGTGTGTGCGTTGAATTGGCTCATTATGGTAGCCGTACAGAATCTGACTGTCTGCTGTGGTAGCAACAGTGTAACCAAGTGTTCAAGTGTGTGTGAAACCTTATGGGACTTAACTGCTAAGGTCATCAGTCCCTAAGCTTACACACTACTTAACCTAAATTATCCTAAGGACAAACACACACACCCATGCCCGAGGGAGGACTCGAACCTCCGCTAGGACCAGCCGTACAGTCCATGACTGCAGCGCCTTACAATGTAACCAACGTAGCTTTCTCAGTCAAGGCAGAGAGATTTGTACCCTTTCGTTAGTCATTAGACAGTAGTTAAGTCGGTGGCGGAAAGGCCCCCTTCGGTGTCTTCCGGCTATTTGTTGGAGGTTCACTGCAGGGAGATCGTGTTCTCGGCACTCGGGACTGGACCTTTGGTGAGTAAAGACGATACTCTTGAGTTCGACTTGGTGCTCGTCAGCACGTTAATGTGTGACAGTGTGTAGCTATTTTAACTATTGTACACGTTTGATCTACTAGTTCATCTTCAAGTTTGGAAATCGAGTTCTTATATTTTTCAAAGTGTAGTCACGAGTATATTTTCTGTATTCAGTAATTTTTTTCAATCCTTTCTGTGTATTACCAGAACACGTGCTATAGGAAGTTTGTTACCCCAGCACAGACATAAAATTCAATTGTCTGACTTTTTTTAAAAATTTGAATATATTTGTGAACTTTTCTCGTGTGTATGTCTTCTATTTCTTCTACTTTTCATTGCGTTTCAGTTTTAAGATTGTATAGCTTTGTTCATGCCACATGGTAGTAATTTCAACGGGGGTAATTTCAGTACCGTCTTGAATAAGTTTTATTCTTAATTCTGTGTGATACTCATTTGCTATATGTGTCTATAAGATTTATATTTGTGTTCTCGAAATTTTCACGTATCTTAATAATTTTGCTTTGTTCATCAATATTCGCAGCATTTGCGGGTGTTTCACGCCAGCGTGGCTTAATTTGAAGTGCAATTCGATGCTGATAAATTTCTTCTTGTTCACAATAACTCAATCATAGCGATACGGATGAACCTTTGGGCGTCTGACTTACTGTGATGGGCAAAATTCTTATCTCCCTTCTCGTGTGTGAATCGTGTACGTTTGTGTGAACTTTTCCCATGGTTCCCCCCTTCTGCTACTCGGTCACATATCGACAATGGTCCACCTTACTACACTGATGCAATACCACTTACTGGCACAAACACACTACTTCACTGCTGTGACTTGCGTCAGCTATGGACCTGGGCACGACCATATGATATTAATGCTGTACCATTAGCAACACCCCAAAGCAACCAGTGTTCTCTTAACGATGTTTTTTGAACTTGTCATATAAGATTGTATGTAACAAAATACAAAATAGTCGTACTCGAATAGGATAATACAACACTAGATGTATGGTACTTAGATGAAGTCAATTATATCGTATATAAAGATTAGTTTTGTGCCTATACATTTATCTTTCACTACCACTGAACTGAATTTTGTCTGTGTACAAACTCGTTAACCAGATTTCCTGGAAATTATTTTCAGAGAAGTTAAGATAAAACAGTTCTGTCTTGATATCAGATAACTGTCAATGATTTGTACGTCGCACTGCCTCCCCACACAGCTACCGTCATTGAGTGCTTGTCAAAGGTAGTTTCAATGGAAGCTTTTAGCGCAAGATGTTTAGCTCTAAGGTACTGTCGAGGCCTACCTCACGTCGGTGTATACTGGCTGCCTGGAAAGCACAAAGAAAAGAGCCACTTCATCTCACAGAGAAGTACATATCGAACAACCAGTCTGCCGTAGTATAATTAAGGTGAGTAAGCGACAACGGAGAAGGAAAAATTAGCACTAAGAGAAAAAGAGGGCTCTTTGTATGACTTTATTAGTGACAGCCCTAATACTGGAGTGATTTGCGTTTTCTCCACATTCTTCCTGTTGTCATTCTTCTCTGACTTTGGATCCAAACAGCTGAGAGTAATGGAAAAAGATTAAGATGATTGAAGGAATTTGTTGTGTGTCAACGAACATGCATGCTAACAAGTTTGATACCTTGGGTCCAACATGGAGAGCACTCACATTACGTGGATTCTGGTAGCAATAGATATCTAGATCATCAACGCCACAGGAAACTTTCTGGTAATAAGTAGTGTGACTTGCTTTATAAGCCGCTGTCGACTAGGAAAATCAAATATACTTCTGTATTTATTGGTATATGGAAATGATAAGATCGAAATAGTTCATCGATCCTTCCGTACATTCAGTGAACATTCAACACACAATATCACACATGGTACATCAATTAACAAGCGGGAGTGTGTTTCCTAGCTAATCAAGTACGTACATTTTCCAGCAAGTCTTGAAGTTTGGCACTAAAACGTTTCCAGCGCATTAATTTTATATTATTCCTGTGGGGTCTTGCCCATTCGTCTACGTATAGGGTGCCTAAGGGATGCTACATTCTCGGAATGCTATACACCAATTCAAGCAAATAACATCAGTAGTTTTATTTCAATAAAGCAGATTGACAATACTTTGAATTTAGAACAAGTGTTGCAAGCGATGGGCGACAGGCAATATATATCAAGAGTCTTGTGATACATGCATTGTTCAGGCAAGTCTGTCACACAGCTAGGCCGTGTCAATACTCCGCGAATAGTTTCCACTAACCTTCAAAATGGTTCAAATGGCTCTGAGCAGTATGGGACTTAACATCTGTGGTCATCAGTTCCCTAGAACTTAGAACTACTTAAACCTAACTAACCTAAGGACATCACACACATCGATGCCCGAGGCATGATTCGAACCTGCGACCGTAGCGGTCACGCGGCTCCAGACTGAAGCGCCTAGAACCGCACGGCCACAACGGCCGACCCAGCAGAGGCGAGCGGCGCTTATATTCCCTTCGGCTAGGGGGCGCTCCTGTCGTGGTGCGGTCTAATCAGCATACCGTTGGCTGACATCGTTTCAACGCCTTCTCTGCTCTTGCATTCTTCTTCTTCGTTCCGGCGTTTGTGGTTACGCCACGCAGCAGGGCGGGGTTGGCGGGCCTCGTTTTGCGATTTATTTAATGTCCAACTACCTCAGTACAGTGTCCATTTATCACCCGTTAATCCGCATTCGTAGGTACTATGTAGACGATGAGAAAAACAGCGTTGAAGAAAACCACCGTCCATACTTACGATTGCAAATTCCGCGTACCTCCAGTATCAAGATAAACCTAAAAATCTCTGTTAACGGGCAAAGTGGGTGCTTCCTCCCTTAATTGAAAATGTTTGTTTGTAGATACTGATGTTTTATTACGGTCCTTTTTATTTATTATGTCACCAAGTTCACATTTACGTTGGTACTACATCTACTACTAGTTCGTGCAGCTTAGATCTACATCTACATCTACATCCATAGTCCGCAAGCCACCTGACGGTGTGTGGCGGAGGGTACCTTGAGTACCTCTATCGGTTCTCCCTTCTATTCCAGTCTCGTATTGTTCGTGGAAAGAAGGATTGTCGGTATGCCTCTGTGTGGGCTCTAATCTCTCTGATTTTATCCTCATGGTCTCTTTGTGAGATACAATATAGAACCTCCTACGTAGGAGGGAACAATATACTGCTTTACTCCTCGGTGAAGGTATGTTCTCGAAACTTCAACAAAAGCCCATACCGAGCTACTGAGCGTCTCTCTTGCAGAGTCTTCCACTGGAGTTTATCTATCATCTCCGTAACGCTTTCGCGATTACTAAATGACCCTGTAACGAAGCGCGCTGCTCTCCGTTGGATCTTATCTGTCTCTTCTATCAACCCTATCTGGTACGGATCCCACCCTGCTGAGCAGTATTCAAGCAGTAGGCGAACAAGCGTACTGTAACCCACTTCCTTTGTTTTCGGGTTGCATTTCCTTAGGATTCTTCCAATGAATCTCAGTCTGGCATCTGCTTTACCTACGATCAACTTTATATGATCATTCAATTTTAAATCACTCCTAATGCGTACTCCCAGATAATTTATAGAATTAGCTGCTTCCAGTTGCTGACCTGCTATATTGTAGCTAAATGATAAGGGATCTTTCTTTCTATGTATTCGCAGCACATTACACGTGTCTACATTGAGATTCAATTGCCATTCCCTGCACCATGCGTTAATTCGCTGCAGATTCTCCTGCATTTCAGTACAATTTTCCATTGTTACAACCTGTAGATATACCACAGCATCATCCGCAAAAAAGCCTCAGTGAACTTCCGATGTCATCCACAAGGTCATTTATGTATATTGTGAATAGAAACGGTAATACGACACTCTCCTGCGGCACACCTGAAATCACTCTTACTTCGGAAGACTTCTCTCCATTGAGAATAAGATGCCACATAAGACAGCCAGAAATGTGCTAAGTCCAATCCGAAATATTACGAGATTCGCCAGGCAAGACACTGTTTCAAAACGAGTCCACGTTCGGTGCTTTTCAGTGGATTATTCGAAAGAAGATGCTCGCCAAAATGTTCTGTACATGCATACGGAACACGCCACTCAGAATATTCACAAAGGCCGATAGTTTCACACGCGGTTTATTCTGCAACCAACATTCCAAAACCTCTCAAAACTTCACCGAAATGTCCGTAATTGCATCTGCTAGCACGGCGATATAAACAGAGCGCGATTTTACCGTCATTTCTTCATCTTGAAGATAATTTTTTCGGACACATTTAACACGACCTTCTCGTCTGACAGCGAGTCCACGACTGACTGAATACTGTCGCTCACAGGGCATATAACTCATTCAAATACGTGGGAAAGACTTTTCTCTCATTGGTTGATCAAAATGATCATCCAATCAAATTAACCTTTCATGATCAATTTCTCGCGCAAAAACCGCTTTACTCCAGTCAGCATTCGCAGTTGCATCTACGTCATTTCATATTGCAGAATTTAACAAAATGTTCCACAAAACCAAACCAAACGAAAATCAAAAGAAAACTTTGCTTGAAATGTACTTTAGAACTAAGTATCCTCTAACTATCTTCCTGGCTGCCTTATTACAAAAGCAAACGCTCCTAGATATACGTCATCCACCAGTTAGGGGGATTCACCGTTTTCAGAACATCCTGGTTACGTAACACTTGCTAGTTACGGGTGGTGTAATACATTATAAAACTGAAATTTGACGTATGTCCCCACATACACACTCACATTCACTCTCATCTACTCCCACCCTAAGACAAAATATAAATATCGACTTTTAAACTACTATTTTCCTTACGAAAGCAATATTATCAAGAGTTTAGAATTAAAATTCTTTAAAAATGACTTGTGCCCACTGAGAGTGCTGTTAGTATTTTCAAATGACAAAGAAACTTAAACTGCCATGATTCCTATCTGAATTTACTTTACTAAGTGTCGGTTAAGAACTTTTTAATAGGTCTTTTATATTTTCAAAACTATTAAAGGTATCCGTATAAAACTTTTACACACTATTCGTCTAAATTATGAAAGTTCCTCTACCAAATTTGAAAACAAACAGATCATATTTATCATAGTTATTTAGTTTCTTAGGTGAGATGAATAAGTGATCTTAGTATGCTCCACTCAGAGCAGTTCTCGCGGTCTGCACACAGCAACAAATAGCATTATGACGCCAGCAGCCGACCACACAACGGCCAGGGCTGGAGGCTTCATTGCCGGCTTGACCTAACGGAATAAAACTTACTGCAAAACTCTGCAGCCGTGTAAAAAGCTGCGACGTTACAGCCAGAACAATTACGCACTGGAATATCTTCTTTTACCAAAGAACAACGGGTGTCAGTGCAGCAATATAATACCCTATTTCGAACATTGGAGTTTTATGGTATGAAATCTACAATAAATACCATACCTTTTTTTTCTACTCTTGTGTTGCGTGATCTGAAGAAATGTCAAAGCACTCACTGGCTACGGAGTGCGGACGAACTGACAACACACCGTCCCTTCCGCGGGCAGACCACAATCCCCAGCGTCACGCAGGTCGCCTAATGACGCGGCATCCACAGACTTGCCTGCACGAGAGGCAATTATGCCGCCCCGCGCCGCTCGCCACAAACGGAACCGAAGGGAAGAAACTCTCTGCGCCAATTTGCTGGCGAGCTTTGTATCTCCGGTCGACGACGCGGGTTTCGTCCCTGGCCATTTTCCTTTTATGCGGATGCCTGCCCTTTCACAGACTGCGCCCTCCCTCTCACCCCGTCCCCCTTCACCAAGCTCTTTTCGCTTCTTGTCCCAGTCCGGGCACATGCGTTCAACGAGAAAAGCAAACAGTTGTATAACCATGCTTTTCGAATTTCAACCTAAGCGTTTTTGTTTAACAACCCGATTTCCTCTCTCTAAATGGTGCTGCTATAATACGCTTTGAATGTGATGTACACGAATTGAGCTGCATCAATAGTTTCCTAAAGTACCTGTTCTGTCTGCGTCATCTCATACCGTACTTAGGTCACGTTATATTCGTAATTCTATAAGTTTATTTATCGGTAACAATTCCACCATTAAGCTGCGAAGATATGACGATAAAGTGTGCATCTTTTTTTTTTTTTTTTTTTCTTTTTCAGTATTCCTTATAGCTCATTGTGACGTTGGCACATAATATCTATTCGACCTCAGCACATTTTCAGGCACAAGGAAATGCATAAGCTTCACATGTTGTCTTGTGGAGAAAACTCTTGACATTCGACTTACTGCATCGTCGTCCAGTCTAGTGCCACACGTCCACTGATCAGAGGAAACATGGTGACCGCCTGCTTAATAGGTTGCTTGTCTTTATAACGAAATACATCACTGATTCTGCGTATCGGGGATCCTACAGTTTATTGGTAGGTTTGTGGAGGTATTTGGCATTAGTCGTCTACGCACAGGTCATGTAACACAGGCCAACGAAAAATTTCTTTTGAGAAACGTCTTTTACTTTGATAGCTAATCTTTATAGATTTTAATGAGCTGACTCCAAATCTAGCCTTAATTTTTTTTGTATCGCCCATAGTTTTCGATCAGTATGCTTTTTATTATATACTAAAAAAATCCTATGCTCTACGGCAAACGGGGAAATTAATGAAACGCTTTGTTACAACATAAGCATTGTTTGTATTTACAGTAAGCTAGGTGTTTCACTTGTCAGCTGCAATTGGGTTGTATTTTCTTTCTCTTTTTTATTTGAAGCTTCTTGTGTAGCTTTTTCTATGATGTGTCGCTTGCTGAACGTCTTGGTGAAATGAACAACAGTAGTCCCTCATCATGTTGATGTTTCAGCGGCCTTGGTAGCGTTTTTCCATCACTTTAGTGTCCTGGTGAAAACGCTCTCCTTGCTCCTCACTAACATCTCCCATATTGACCGGGAAGTAATCAAGGTGACTGTTCAAAAAGTGAACTTTCAGGCTCATTAAAGGTTTTAAACTTCTTTAACATTGTAGCTATAATAGAAACACAGTCTGGCTCTTTTTCATCTCCTATGAACTTTGTAACGGCTTTTCTTAATTATACCCATGCATCTTTCTCATTTAAGGTCATTTTGGGTTCAAAGTTAACTCAAACATAAACTTTATAATGTCAGGTCCGACAGAGACGCCTTCTTTTAGTTTAGCTTCTGAAAGGTGTGGAAACTTTTGACAGAGGTACTTAAAACTTGATCCACTTTTAGGCAATGCCTTTACAAATTGTTTCACTAGGTTTAATATGTAAAGGTGATAGGAGTACGTTGTTTTGGATCTATAAGGTTTTTACGTAGAATGTTCTTCTCACCAGGTTTTAAAGACTCCCCACAGGCAAGTTCTTTCTGCAACAGTCTTGATCCCTAGCCCCACTGTCCCATTCACACAAGTAACACGGAAATTTGGTAAAGCCACCTTACTGACCAGTGAGTATGCATGTTACTTTTAGATCGACACATATCATCCAACCATGAGCAGAATAGCCTATTTATTTAGCATTATGTCTAGGTTTTCATATCTTTCTCTCATATGTACAGAATGTCCAACAGGTATAGGTGCATACATGTTACCACTGTGTAATAAAACAGCCTTTAAATTAGTTTTGGATGAATCAATAAACAGCCTCCAGTCTTCCCTTTTGTATTCAATACCAAACTCGTTCATCAGATCGGGAATGTCTGACCAGTACACTAAATCACCTTCTTGTTGAAAAGAACTTGGAAAATTGCTGCTCTCTGTTTCTGTATATGTATATGCTGGTTCCAACTGAACACACGGAAATAGAATCGACCTTTTTTTGCCAGCAAATGTTTTTCAGCAGTGCTACCAACGTCATCCACATTCAATACACTCATACCTAAATTATTTTAACTGTATATAACCTGTTAAATTCTTTAAACAATCGCTTAATGTAATAAATTTAATTGTAAATGTGGCGAAGTGGTGGGTGATACAGTTTTTTAAGTATCACATTTGGATTTCCCATCCTAAAAACATAAGAATAAGGTATTTTCAGCAAAAATGTTATTCCATCGTTGGTCTGTGCAATTCGCGTAAATTACGAGGCGCTGATTTACGTACGCAGTATTGGCGCCCGATAGTGACCCAGATGCGTTTATAGGATCTGCGTGAGGCGAATTTGGTCGCCGAGAGATCAACGTGAGTCTACTATAAGTCAGACCACTGTAAAACGGTGCTGGCTGTGAGACATGACTCTGAGACATGGATAATAATACTGCTGAAAGATGACATTGCCGTAGGGGAGTCCGCAGCTAGTGGTCGTGCGGTAGCGTTCTCGCTTCCCGCGCCCGGGTTCCCGGGTTCGATTCCCGGCAGGATCAGGGCTTTTCTATGCCTCGTGATGGCTGGGTGTTGTGTGCTGTCCTTAGGTTAGTTAGGTTTAAGTAGTTCTAAGTTCTAGGGGACTGATGACCATAGATGTTAAGTCCCATAGTGCTCAGAGCCATTTGAACCATTTTTAGCCGTCGGGGAAAGACATCAAGCATGAAGGAATGCAGATGGTTCGAGCTGTCACCGTGTCTTCGATTACTACCACAGGTCCCACTCAAGCGCAGGAAAATGTCTCCCATATCATAATACTGCTCCCATTAGCCTGCGGACGTGGCGTACTGCACGTTTCGAGCCGCCGTTCACATCGGTGACGCTGTCTGTGGAAATGACCATTGACCTAGTGTAGCAAAAATGTGTTTCACCTGGAGAGCCTACACGTTTCCATCGATCGGCAGTCGAATGCTGATGGTCCAGTACACAACTGCTATCGTAATTGTGGATGTCGGTGGGTCAACATGTGAACACGTAAAGACGTGTCTGTTACAGAGCTCTGTGTTCAACATGGTCTGCTACGGAGCTCCATGTTCAATAATGTACGATGAAGGGTGTTCTCCGAAACACTTGTGCGTGGACCAGCATAGTGCTCTTTCGGCAGAGATGCCACAGATCACCATTTATCCTACTGTACAGAGCAGACAGGCCTCCGAACCCCACGTTCTGTAAATAGTCGTAGACGCCCAACCGTTTAGCGCTTAGTGGTAGTTTCACTGTCCTTCTACCGCTTTTCCTAGATTCTCACGACGGTAGCAAGTGGACATTCAACCGGCTTCGCCGAGATACTCTTTCACAGGCTTTGCGTAACAATAATCTTCAAAAAGTCGCTTATCACAGTGGATTTCCCTATTTGCAGCCCATATCTCTGCTAGTATGGTCCCCACCTGTCTCTATTGCTCTTACGCACTCTTCAAAGAGCGGTAAGTGTCCGCACCACGCGGCAACTGTTCTCGCTGTGGGCAGTGGTCATAATGTTCTGGCTTATTAGTGTATGTTGAGAATGATCCCCGGTCCCGTTAGGATACAGAACATTTTCAGATTTGTTAAAAGTAAAGAAGAGGCATTTGTTCTATTTATTTTCCTTTGATTGAAACATGTTCTGTAATAAATCGTTTAGTTATTCTTAACTGGTCTGAAGTTTTGAAAATAAGTGTAAGAATAAACTGAAAAACGAGACATGATAACAAGGAAAGCGAATTAACATTTGTGTGATGTCAGGAAGTATGATTAACAGAGGTACTTTGAGACAAATGATAGTGCCAAACTTTACTGCTGGTTCTGGCAGTGGTATTGACACTGACAAGATAATGTATTACCGTCAGTGCAATTGAGCCGTGTGTCGGCTCTCAACATACAGGGTGTCTCAGAAATGACCGGTATATTTGAAACGGCAATAAAAACTAAACGAGCAGCGATTGAAATACACCGTTTGTTGCAATATGCTTGGGATAACAGTACAATTTCAGGCGGACAAACTTTCGAAATTACAGTAGTTACAATTTTCAACAACAGATGGCGCTGCGGCCGTGCGATGTGCCCAGGCACCATCTTGCATAAACCACGAGGTGTTCGCAGTATCGTCTAAGGCAGTTTGTACCGCCACAAATTCACGAAGAATGTCCAGATAGCGTGATGCAGTAATCGTTTCGGATCTGAAAAATGGGCCAATGATTCCTTTGGAAGAAATGGCGGCCCAGACCAGTACTTTTTGACGATGCAGGGACGATGGGACTGCAACATGGGGCTTTTCTGTTCCCCATATGCGCCAGTTCTGTTTATTGACGAAGCCGTCCAGGTAAAAATAAGCTTCGTCAGTAAACCAAATGCTTCCCACATGCATATCGCCGTCATCAATCCTGTGCACTATATCGTTAGCGAATGTCTCTCGTGCAGCAATGGTAGCGGCGCTGAGGGGTTGCCGCGTTTGAATTTTGTATGGATAGAGGTGTAAACTCTGGCGCATGAGACGATACGTGGACGTTGGCGTCATTTGGACCGCAGCTGCAACACGGCGAACGGAAACCCGAGGCCGCTGTTGGATCACCTGCTGCACTAGCTGCGCGTTGCCCTCTGTGGTTGCCGTACGCGGTCGCCCTACCTTTCCAGCACGTTCATCCGTCACGTTCCCAGTCCGTTGAAATTTTTCAAACAGATCCTTTATTGTATCGCTTTTCGGTCCTTTGGTTACATTAAACCTCCGTTGAAAACTTCGTCTTGTTGCAACAACATTGTGTTCTAGGCGGTGGAATTCCAACACCAGAAAAATCCTCTGTTCTAAGGAATAAACCATGTTGCCTACAGCACACTTGCACGTTGTGAACAGCACACGCTTACAGCAGAAAGACGACGTACAGAATGGCGCACCCACAGACTGCGTTGTCTTCTATATCTTTCACATCACTTGCAGCGCCATCTGTTGTTGAAAATTGTAACTACTGTAATTTCGAAAGTTTGTCCCCCTGAAAATGTAATGTTGTCCTAAGCATATTGCAACAAACGGTGTATTTCTATCGCTGCTCGTTTAGTTTTTATTGGCGTTTCAAATATACCGGTCATCTTTGAAACACCCTGTATATCGCGCTGTTAAGATTGTTCTGAGTCCTTCCATTCCGTCGTTAAGTGATTCTTTCATATTTATCGTTATGCTGCGTACGATTCTGTTGAGAATCCCCTCTGGCGGCGTGTCTGGTCCTATCGATCTTCGAGTCGTTGCTTCCTGTTAGCCTTGTGTAAGGGAATAAGATCTTTGAGGAGATGGCCGGTTGGTTGCCTAGCGGTGACGAGTCGGCCGGTCGGTTTTTAAAATCGGGAAATAGAGAATGTCGAACGATGAGACCGCGGCGTGGCGCGGTGTGGCGCTGGAGAGTTGGCTGTTGTTCCGAGAAGCCGCGTGGTAAATCCTGGCGGTGCGAGACGTGTGGAACGAGTTGACGGGACAAAGCCGTAAGCTCTTGCTGTGAACACCCGGGGCCACGGCTGTGGTTTCGAGTCACTACTTGGTGGGAGCGGCAACGGATGTCTTTAAATTTTCCGTCTGGAGGCGGGAACGCTGGACTAGTAACTCGCCTAACCTAAGGAGTGGTATTTCGCCGCCGTGGGTGCAGAGGAGACGAGGGCTCCGGTGAGAGAGCGCGTGGCTGCGTGACTGTGCCCAGCTGGGTACGCTGGTGACGTGGACAAGGTCGGGTGTGAGGAACCTTTGCATCGGAGTTCACCTGCTGTTTCTGTGATAAATTGCAAGTTAAGTTGGTTAAAGGTTTAGATGTTAACTGGAGAATTTTGGTTTGTGCAACCAGCGTCTTTTCTGCCTTGTTGCATCCTGCGTTCGAATTTCCTGTCCCTGTCACCGGTGTAATTATAGACAGTGATCTTTTGACTTCTTATTAGTACTGCCTGGGAGGAAGTGTATTTTTGGGCGGGGACTATGGTTCCTGATTTGATTCCTCCTCCTCCCCTGGCCTCGCGTGAGGTCGATGTGATTGCTGAATGTGAGGCGTTATGGGTCTGTTAGTCCGCTTCTAGCCTGAGCATCCTTCGGGAGACAATTGTGGCCTCCCTTACACCCGGTCGGTTAATTATTTCTATCCCAGGACAGTTTGGTGGCAGGACATGGTATTAAAGTTGTTAGTTATTGTAAAATGTTAAATGGTTGTATTTTACTCTGATTGTTTTTGGCGACAGTTTAAAAAGGTTAAGTTTGCCTTTCATTGGTGGGTTTTTTAAAATTACGTGGCTTTAAAATTGTTAGTTATTGTAAAAGGTGAATGACTGTATCTTTACTTTGATTGTTTTAATCTACTTGGCATCCTTTGAAAATGCTAGTTCTACCTCCTTGTTAGCGAGCCCTTGTAATATAATATCTTCTTGGGCCAAAATTTAAAAGAAGTGGCTCCCTACATGTTCGGTAGCGAAATTGGATGCAAATTTGTTGGTTCAAATGGCTCTGAGCACTATGGGACTTAACATCTGAGGTCATCAGTCCCCTAGAACTTAGAACTACTTAAACCTAACTAACTTAAGGACATCACACACATCCATGCCCGAGGCAGGATTCGAGCCTGCGACCGTAGCGGTCGCGCGCTTCGAGGCTGAAGCGTCTAGAACCGCTCGGCCACTCCGGCCGGCCTGCAAATTGGTATTTTTGTTTCATTACTTGGAAAGTTTTGATTTGTTATTAAATGTTTTATCAAAGCCGGTTTTGAGTAAAATGGCTTGGCCGTAAACTGTAAAGTAAATTGTTTTGAAAAGGCGCTCATGCCTGCTAGCTTTTTTGGATCTGTTCCTGGTCTCAAGTGGTAAATAAATGACGTTTAACGGTTGAAGTAATCAATAAAGAGATTGTAAATTGCAACTCGACAGTAACCAACTAATTTTGGCCCCGTTTCCCAACTGGGGGTTTTCCTTGATTTATCGTAACACCCGTCTCAGCAACGACTACTTGTTTAATCTATAATGAAACATCTGAAGCAGTGACGTTCGCTTTTGCTAGGCGGTGACTGAGTAAAGGGTTGTTTCCCTAGTGAAGTTACTGGTGCCGTAACGACGTTGTATTGGTTATTAAAATATGGATCTCTTTAAGGAAGAGAAAAACATTGCTCTTTTTGTAAACACTGCCGTTCTTTGGAGGAAGGCAGCAGAAAAGTGGCATTGTATCCCCACCAGAGGGAAAGATTGTCCTTGCTTTGTAACTTGATGAACAAAGCAGTCTACATTACATAATTCTTATTTGTTGTGACTGAAAGGTCTGAACATCATATTCAGACGTCCCGAGGGACGTATTAACTGTTTTATATCATAACGTGGCAGTCTATCCTAAAGTATTTTATTGGGACTCATACCAGCTGCAGACATCTACGTACTTATACACTCCTGGAAATGGAAAAAAGAACACATTGACACCGGTGTGTCAGACCCACCATACTTGCTCCGGACTCTGCGAGAGGGCTGTACAAGCAATGATCACACGCACGGCACAGCGGACACACCAGGAACCGCGGTGTTGGCCGTCGAATGGCGCTAGCTGCGCAGCATTTGTGCACCGCTGCCGTCAGTGTCAGCCAGTTTGCCGTGGCATACGGAGCTCCATCGCAGTCTTTAACACCGGTAGCATGCCGCGATAGCGTGGACGTGAACCGTATGTGCAGTTGACGGACTTTGAGCGAGGGCGTATAGTGGGCATGCGGGAGGCCGGGTGGACGTACCGCCGAATTGCTCAACACGTGGGGCGTGAGGTCTCCACAGTACATCGATGTTGTCGCCAGTGGTCGGCGGAAGGTGCACGTACCCATCGACCTGGGACCGGACCGCAGCGACGCACGGATGCACGCCAAGACCGTAGGATCCTACGCAGTGCCGTAGGGGACCGCACCGCCACTTCCCAGCAAATTAGGGACACTGTTGCTCCTGAGGTATCGACGAGGACCATTCGCAACCGTCTCCATGAAGCTGGGCTACGGACCCGCACACCGTTAGGCCGTCTTCCGCTCACGCCCCAACATCGTGCAGCCCGCCTCCAGTGGTGTCGCGACAGGCGTGAATGGAGGGACGAATGGAGACGTGTCGTCTTCAGCGATGAGAGTCGCTTCTGCCTTGGTGCCAATGATGGTCGTATGCGTGTTTGGCGCCGTGCAGGTGAGCGCCACAATCAGGACTGCATACGACCGAGGCACACAGGGCCAACACCCGGCATCATGGTGTGGGGAGCGATCTCCTACACTGGCCGTACACCACTGGTGATCGTCGAGGGGCACGGTACATCCAAACCGTCATCGAACCCATCGTTCTACCATTCCTAGACCGGCAAGGGAACTTGCTGTTCCAACAGGACAATGCACGTCCGCATGTATCCCGTGCCACCCAACGTGCTCTAGAAGGTGTAAGTCAACTACCCTGGCCAGCAAGATCTCCGGATCTGTCCCCCATTGAGCATGTTTGGGACTGGATGAAGCGTCGTCTCACGCGGTCTGCACGCCCAGCACGAACGCTGGTCCAACTGAGGCGCCAGGTGGAAATGGCATGGCAAGCCGTTCCACAGGACTACATCCAGCATCTCTACGATCGTCTCCATGGAAGAATAGCAGCCTGCATTGCTGCGAAAGGTGGATATACACTGTACTAGTGCCGACATTGTGCATGCTCTGTTGCCTGTGTCTATGTGCCTGTGGTTCTGTCAGTGTGATCATGTGATGTATCTGACCCCAGGAATGTGTCAATAAAGTTTCCCCTTCCTGGGACAATGAATTCACGGTGTTCTTATTTCAATTTCCAGGAGTGTATATCAATAATTGTCTCGTGTACAGCACTTGATCGGGTCGGGGCGGACTGTTCTTATGTCACCTATTATGGAATGGGAACCTCCCCTTGTTATACACCTTTGTATAGCGTTTTTCGTCCCGAAATATAACTGTGCTGTGAGTCCATATAATGGAAATTTACACTGAGAGACCAGCAGCGATACTAATATAATGAAACACCTGCAGCTGTCACCTTGGTGTTAATTTACTGTTGCAACCAGCTTCGGTGACTCCGTAAACGATATTCAGGCCTTATATAACGCTGATGTGTTGAAGTACAATTGTATACCCGACCCCATCAGTGGCCAACACCCATGAACTGATTTCCACAGAATACAGCAATGTTTTGTCTGCAACCTACATGTATCTACGACCAACATGTCTGAACTGGCTTCCGTAAAATACTGTAACTGTGATGTTGGTGGTTGATGGTAGCAGACACAACATCTCTGTTACAGTATTTTACAGAAGCCAGTTCATAGATGTTGCCCACTGGTATCGTGTATACAATTGGAGTTTACCGCTTGAGCGTCGGTTAAGGCCTGAAGATGGTGTATTGAATCACTGAAATCGTTTTCAATAGAATAAAACAACATCAAAACGAGGGATGCAGGTGTTTAAATTCACTACGTACGTGAACGGCCGAGGTCCCGCACACTATCAATAAGAAGGAGAGACATACAAAAAGCAGCAATACCGCCTGTGTTTTTGCTGCTTGTCCATCTATATCAGCTAGCTCCTTTGGTTTCTGCTGTCGGTTTCTCCAAAACACTGGCTGCTGTTGTATCTAAAATCCAAAGAGTATTTTAGCTGTCATTGGCATGTTCATAAAATCGATTGACAAGTTTGGGAGCAGATGGTAGAGCACTTACCTCTGAGTTCGCGTCACGTTCCGGCACACACTTTTAATCTGCGAGGAAGTTTCAAGTCTGGGATACAATATTGGCCGGAGAACCATCCTGTCAATTACTAAACAATTTATGCATACGGACAATTGTGATCGCAATAGTTCGATCAAGAACAGAAACAGTCCTCCAGAAAAATTATCCAATATCATAATCTATGAGAAACTTAGTAAAACGAAAAGAATGGGACATCTTTGCTCTAGTCTACTTTTTTGTAGACTTGCACTTCGAATCTTAAGGCAGCGTATGACAGTCATTGCAGGGGCAGTGCCAACTTTTTGCGTTTTTTTCTTTCGTGCTGGGCCCTCATGCATGCAATATCGTCAGATGTAGAGCCAGACGATGTGCCGTCCAGGGCAGGTGAGTGCTACGCAGCAAGGGACCACCACAGGGGTCGTTCCCTTGGGACGTAGATAGCGGTGTACTTCATGAGCTGGGCAGTGTGCTCACAGCAGAGAAAAAGTAGGAGAATGGGCTTTGTGAAGGAGGACAGACAGCTGCTATACGAGCGTCAGGGCACTGACAACCACGGCGTAGGGCAATAGGGCAGGGTGCAGTTGCGGTGCTAAGAAAGCAACCCCTCTGCCTCTTATTCCCACTAGTCCAACATGTGGACCGAGTACTGGGCGCTCACGTGGACGAGAAGGGCTTGATGGCGTTGTGAGGGATTTCAAAGAAACACTATTTGGGGCGTTCAAATGCATAGGCTCTGGCCACAAGTAACATCTGCAGAGTGTGCACCAAAGAACACTACTCAATGACTTCTTTACGTGACTGGTGGCTCACGAAACCGACACTGAGAGAGTAGAATGCTGTTCTTGTTTTTTTTTTATTATTATTATTTCACACTGACGAAATCACATTAGCATTCTATCATTGGTAGGGCGCCTTTGGCACTAATCTTAGATTCAATATGTTGGCTGGGAGGGTACTTTTTACGGAGCCGATTGAAGGAAGATGGAAGAAATTACAAAATTCTGTCATTTGCCAATATTGGGAGCAATTCAGGTGATTGGTTAGGAAATCTTAGGCATTCTACAAAGACGGAGGGGTGCTCATTTTGCACGTTCGTGTTCTTGCTGTCAAGAGAGGACGCTTGGATTTCGACGAAGAATTGACACGAGGCTTCAAGGAGTGCGCATTTTATGCATTCCTGTTCTTGATTTGGAGAGAGGACGTTTGGGTTTTCGTTTTCGGACCTGGAGGTACGACATGGATGGACTCAGAGGGGTTCACGTTTGAACATCAGTAATGGGCGGCTCTCTTGAGTTACACCACAATGGTTCAACGCCGACCATCGAAGTTTATGGTAACATTACACTGCAGCATTTGCACGGTAGGGATAAGTAGGCACAATAACTTCTAATTTAGATCGAAGCAGTGACCTCTATAACAGTCGCTCTGCCCCAGTAAGATATTTGCCGGCTTTTATTGTCAGCCTCGCGCCTTGCAGTCACTGCACATTTACTATACAACTTTGAGTGTCAGTAGCAATGATAGTCAATTGTAATTACCATATTGCCTACCCCCCGTCATCTCCGAACCCTGTCATCAACTAGTTACCGTCAATAATGTATCCACCCAAGTACTATTTGAATTCAAATTGTTAGTAATGAATGTTCAGTCTTTGCGAAATTTGATATGCCATTCGTGAAATAAATCCTGAATCCATTGTACTCTACGATTGTACTTTCACAGTCAGTGAATCCCATGTCCACAGACGGGAGTAACAGAAAGTTCAGCGAGGCCCACTCAGGTTACAGTGCTTAGGGCCCCCTATACCAGATTCACTTTTTATAAGACTCTGTTGTGTAACTGTATTAATAAGCTCTCGATCCAGACGTGTGATCTGTTGCCATAATTATACTGGTCAGATCAACCAGGTGACAACCCGGAAAATGGGGGAGTCTCACAGTTGAAGTATACTTTTCAGCGTTCGATACCATGTAGTACCACCAAACTGTAATCAGAAATTTAGGAAATAGTACGGACAGGGATGCAAGGACTTGCCTTGCAAAGATTTCTGCGCAGCAGAGAATAAAAATATAATAGTAGTCTTTTGTAGTAACGATATAATAATAAAACCTATACTTTTTTGTTTTAAACTTGTATTCCACTGTATGTATATGGTTGTCTAGTTGTGGTGGCAACACCATATGTCGACTAAATAGGGTGCTCACCAGCAGTGTCATGTTTTGGAACGATGTACTAATAGATGGCTGCAGTACATAGAAGTTATGGGAATACCATAATAATTAGACTGTGTCACTGAGAGAAAGGTTAATAAGATTCTAGGGACGAGTTATAAAACGAGTGAATACAAGACATCAGACATGGATGTTCAAAGTTACAGCAATGGGCTGTTCAGTAGAAAAGATGAATGTAGTGGGGTCGGTGATTGCAGCAAGAGGGATAAATAATGTGACGTGTGAAGTTGCAGGAAACCTAGAAAATATAATAGACGGGGAAGATAATCGAGCATATAGCAAAGAGAGGATTGACATTTTCAACAAGAGGATGATGTGGGTGAATATTTAAGTAATTTTAGGGAAACGATTGTTTGATTTCGAAATTCAGAAAACAACGGAAGTGTGGAGATGAAGAGAAATGAAAGAAGGGAGACATTAAAGAACGGAGACTCAATAGAGCGACAGAAGCGGATCAAACGAAAAGATTGAGGAGGGCAACGATCAGACCATGTGGGAGTTCGTGGCATATATGGCAGGAAAACTGGGAACTACGTGTAAAGAAACACACGATAAACTGTGCAAGGGCATAAACAAGTGGGACAGGAAGAAAGGGAAAGAAACAAATAAGTACAATAAGAAAAGAGAGGAGAAAACAGCCAAGTGGGAGAGGTGAAGATAAAAACAGGAAGAAGCAAGAGATAAGAGAATGGAGGAGCAGGACAGGGAAACAAAGAAAGAAACGCGAGACCTAGTAAAGAAACAGAATGACTGTAGGGAAGCTGGAGAGCAGTTTGTTGGAATAACTTCCTACATAAATCAAAAAATTAATGTGACAGAGGAAAAGCGGAAGGAACAGGACAAGAAGACAGAATAGTTGGAAAGACTCAAGTATGGCAGAAGATCGAATAGGCCAAGTTGATGAATATATTGGCAGTTGTATAAGGCCACATATGATTTGCATACAGGAAATAGGAATAATACCTGGGAGGAAATACGAAATAAGCGCACCAAATTGGAGGGCACAGCCCTGGTATCATCAGGTGAGACAGAAGAAGTATGGTTGTTATTAGGATTTAAGGGGAAACAGGAAGATATTAAAAGAAACAGCAGAGACAAGTAGACAATTAGCGAATCAATGTGACATCTGAAGGAATGGGAGATGGGCGCCACCGGTACAAGCAGTAGTAAGAAGTGGATCAACAACCGTGTAACACTTAGAAAAGTTACTGATCATGAAGGCAGCTGTGATAGAGGGGAAATCGTGGAAAGAGTGATCGTATTGGAATCATAAGGGAATAGTGAAGTACACAGAACCGAGTCATTCAGCGAGGCAGAGAGATGTGGGCTCGAGCAGTTCAATTACAAGCTCTACATGTCAGTACATAAGTACCACATCTTGAAGGAGAACAGCAACATGCTACACCCCATCTCTTGGATTGAACAATGCGATAATGCAAATTCACTGTCATGGTCACTGATGCACAAAGTTGAAGTGATTTGCAGTTTATTTAAAGGCGAACCCACTGTGACGATGTGGCGAAAGCACTAAAATGCACATTGTATCACAAGTTTAAGGGGGCGTTTTTGGCCAACTACCGTTCTAAACAGAAACAAAAATGACTAACAGGTTCAGCGAAAGTTTTCGAAGCGATACTGAAAGAAACTATCCTTAGATGTACTGTGTATCACAGAAGAGATAGTAAGATTTGGCTTCCAAAGTCAACCCCAGCAGTACTATATATGCTTTTTGTTCTCTCGGACATCTCCAAAACAACACACACACACACACACACACACACACACACACACACATAGTCTATTCAGTGCGGTTGCACACCAGACTGCGAGTAATGGGGATAATGGACTAGGGGCGCTACATTAGTAGTGTGCGGATAAAGTTGAGTTGCTGAGTCTGGTGGGAGGCGTGCTAGAGTAGTCTGTGCAGTTGTGATGACTGCTGTGTCCAGATGGCTTAATGGTCACAGCATCTGCCTAGTAAGCGGGAGACCTGGGTTTGAATTCCAGACTGACGCAAATTTTCAACTTTCCCTAGTGATTTAAATCAATGTCCATTCGCACCCAACCTCTGTAAGTCTTTCTGTGTCCGAACTTGTACAGTATAGTGATTACAGATAGAATCAGCCAGTTGTGCAGGGACAGAAATTGATTGGTCCACATGGGCTGCACCAAGAATGGAGAAATAATTATTAAGTTTAAAACAGAGTGGAATATTTCACACCTTATTAAGAAGAGCTTACACGATGGAGTGTTTCGAATCGTCCGTGAAGGTACAACTAAAATTACTACAATAATACAGGAATACAGATTACAGAAAGGAAAGGAATGAACATGTACAGCCATGAAAAACAGCAGAGATTATTGGAGTATAACGACTTGGCCCATGCATGAACACGGTTGTGGAGCTGTCATCACAACAATGACTTCAAACTTTACAGTCACTAGAAACAGAAAACTAGAAACAGTTATTAAAATCGAAACAGATCGACCAGAAAATTTAGAAGGAAAAGGAAGGAAGATTGCGTTTAGAGTCCCATCGACATCGAGGTCATTAGAGATGGAACACAAGATCTGATTGTGTCAAGGATGGGGAAGGAAATCAGGCGACCCCTTTCAAGGAAACCATCACAGCGTTTGCCTGGAGCGATTTAGGGAAATCACAACATTTAGAGGAACTATTACTAAAGCTTCATAGTACAAGAATGTTCTCTTCCATGGAGTTGTAGGCCAATTCTTGTCAAGTTGTGTTGCTACCACTGGATCGACAATAAACGGCGTTCTTAGTTATTGGTCATTGTTACCAATTTCGACGTCTCTCTTTTAACCAGAATATATCCACAGCCGCGTTTGTCAGAGCTATGATGAGATACATAGACGGTGTGCTAATAGCAGAATCCACTTGGGCATAGAGCGTAATCGCACATTTAAGGACCTACATGCAGGATTCAGATACAATGGAATAACAGCAGATATTGAGAAATCACAATTTAGTGTTGCTGGAGTGAAATACTTTGGACACATAACAGACAGCAGTAGCATTTCATACAATCTTCAGAAATTGGAGGTGGTATAATGCTATCCAACTCTGAGAACTTAGCAACAGCTATAGAGGTACCGTGGACACAAATTTCTATAAGCGTTTTGTGCATCTTGAGAATCTGACCAGGCCAAGATTATGTCAACTGGTAGGGTAAACGAAGAGTTAGATCAGGAATGTGAACACTGAATAAGACTTCCAGTCTCTAAAGAAGGCAATGATAGTGGCACCAGTAATATTCCACCTGGATCGGTCCAAAGACATTTTTATGATAATAAATAGAGGAAAGACAGGTTTGGGGATGGTTGTGTTCCAAGAAATCGCAGAAGCAGTGGAATGCAACATAAAGTATTAGCTTTTGCCATTAGGGTGCTTACGAAGAAAGAAAAGAATTATTCAGTGAGGAAACTATAGGACCTTGCTACTGTGTCGTCAAGAAATTCAGGGATTTTCCGTATCGAAGAAGGACACGTGTGTTCTAGACCACAAAGCATTACAATTTTTGATGACTGCAAAGATAATGTATGGAAAGTTAGCACAATGAGTACTGTACCTGCGAGAATTCCAGACCACTGTCACATACATGCCTGAGGTGATGAATATTGTGGTCAATGCACTCTCTCTCATCCCCATTAAGATTAACAGAAACTAAGATGCGCAATTTGTACTATATGGAACAGGTTTCATTTTAGAATTTCATTATGGCATTTCTGAGGGACCCAGAGAAGCAATAGGACCGCAACTCCATGCTTAAGAAAATAAAAAAGGAGATTGGAGATCAGGGGCGGCCAGCTATATGACAGTTTTACCTGCTGAGGAAAGGAATAATATTTTGGTGTCAGAACATGGATGGGACTCAATGGTTACTGTGCATACAGGAAGAAATAATAAATAATTTGATACGATCTACCCATGTGAGTCGTGCACATTATGGAATGAGGAAGTGTCATTTGAAGTTATGGGAGACTTATTACTTCACGAAAACAGAAGGAAGAATCCAAAAGATGTTAGCCATTTTAAAAAACTGTCGAAAGATAAAAACATTGATGATGTTGAGCCAGGTGTATCTGTTCCACATTGTACCAAGGAGATTAAGACCACTAGCTGTAACTGATTTAATGGTACCACTGCCTCATATGAGAAGAGGTTACAAATACATTTTGGAAATGGTGTCACTGAGAGAGGCAACAGCCAGAACAGTTTTGATGTATTCCAGAAAGTATTCCTGGAACCCCGAAACAGTTTAGGTGAGTGGACAGACCTCAATTAAGGTCGCACTGACGGAAGGGATGGTAGAAGCATCACATGATTCGGCCGTTACTTACGTTAACTTACCAGAACCCCTCAAAACCCTCTAAAAGGATTATGAGAGAATTAGGATCATTCTGCTCATTAAGTTACAATAAACAGCATGCATTGTGGGATTTGTTCCTCAACAACTTTCAGTAATAAACAGTTCGCTACATGGTGTAACACCATTCACTCCACTAACGCTACTAAGGAATTACGGAAGGGCAGACAAAAAAGTTTCAAAAAAAAAAAAAAAAGTGAGTGAAATCTTATGGGACCAGTCCCTAAGCTTACACACTACTTAACTTAAATTAGCCTAAGGACAAACACACACAGCCAAGCCCGAGGGAGGACTCGAACCTCTGCCAGGGCCAGCCACATAGAAATGTTTCCAAGCAGGCAGCGCCAGCGAAATACGGCTGTGATGGAATTAACTGTGAAAAAGATAAGAACAATGGCGGTCAAGCTGAAGCAACGAATGGATAGAAACGTAAAGATCTAGAACTATGAAGTAGAGAAGAAGATTCTGTTACAGTAGCATAAGCCACCGAGTATACAGAAGGTGGGGCATCATAAATTTTACGCTATATTGTGGATCAATAAAGATATCGCGAATTATCCATGCCAGTGTTGTGGAATTGGAGACGCTCAAAATCGGAAAATATGGAGCAAAATACCATATCAGCACCATTAAACCGCTTAGAGATTGACGCGAGAGTTGGAGCAAAAGCTTCGTTGTGATGAGAAATGTGAGATCTGGGTACTAAAGTAAAGTAATCAGTTGACCGAACTTGTGTCCGTTCAAGTGATAGTATGTGGTGCAGAGAGTGAGATCAACTTGAGAATAACGTGTGGGGCCACAGAGGTCTGATAAAGAAGTAATAATAAATGTGAAAATGTGGGTTAAGTGGGTATTTGTCGCAAGGATTCTAAGACCTAATAGGAGATTGCATAAAAAAATGGTTCAAGTGGCTCTGATCACTATGGGACTTAAATTCTGAGGTCATCAGTCCCCTAGAACTTAGAACTACTTAAATCTAACTAACCTAAGAACGTCACACGCACCCATGCCCGAGGCAGGATTTGAACCTGCGACCATA